>NC_141060.1:49109592-49477092 GCF_041138505.1 Cibotium barometz
CAAAGCCAAAGGGAATGGCATTCTCAATATGACAGAACGGAAGTCCAAAGATTACAAAGAGGAGCTGCTGGGAGAGGTACCCTATTAAAAATAAATTCATGTGTTTTGTGTAAATAATTGCATGAATTGTCAGCAGGCCCTTGCCTGAGTGGTCATCATGACCGTTGCCCAGAAGGGGGTGTGAGTTTGAAACCTGATGCCTACACACACACACACACACGTGCGCAGGTGTGCATGCATGCACACCCACACGTGTGTGCGCGCGCACACATACACACACTTGCAGATGTGTATGTGTGTGGCATGTACATACACACTGTTCTTTTTTATAATAGTAAAAACCAATGTTCTATTACCAAGAAGCAATATACATGGGGGGGATGTACTTCAGAGAGAAGTCACCCAAGGAAGAAAGCTAGAAATAGTAGAAAAAGACTTCAAACTGTGGGATATCAATATCGACAGTCATGTAGGGACTGGCAAAGATTGGCATGTACACACACACACTTTTTCTTTTTCTTTTTTTGTAAATCCATGAACAGTATATTATTAAAGAAATTTACATGAGAGTCTCCAAAACGGAGAGCCTCAACGGGAAATCAGAAGCAAAGAGAAACTATTTCCAAATGTACACACACACTTTTTTTTTGGTAATATCCAGTGCAGTATATTTATATGCTCATAAATTTACAAGATGGGAAGTCTCTGAAGCGGAGAGTATCCCAAATGTCAGAAACATAAAAAGAAAAGCTCTAAACAAGAAGCATCCATATCACCCTCATGGCAGGCATCATATAAGGATTGCCGCAATGAGGCTCTGAAGGATTCATATGACTGGTGATTCTGCCGACCCAAGTATGCCAAATTATGCTCACTCCAAATTGTCCAAAGAGCCCAATATCTCACCCAAAAGAGAAATAGTGAGTATTGGGACAAGGACCGCATATATCTGCCAAAAAGCCATAAATGTTTCCCAAATATGTGACTAGGGAAACGGAGCCGAAGAAAATCTGAAATTCTCTTGAGGAGGATCCTGGAACAAGGGCAGTGCCAAAGCAGATGAAGAACAGTCTCTGAGGGAGCCTGACATCTTAGACATGTGGAAGGTGCAATGTGACGTTTAGCAAGTATGACCCCCACTGACAATGTGCCTGTCAAACATCTCCAAAGAAAAAGTCTTTGTTTCAATGGCATTTTACACTTCCACAACATCCGGAGATTCTTCCGCCACCATGAGAGGGGCTTCCTTATATGCCACAGAGAATTAGCATGTTGATGAATCCATGGGGCAGGCTGAAGAAGCCTGTAGCTTTGATGAGGTTAAGGCAGGAAGGGGAATAGGATGAATGCATGTCAAATGTACACACACACACACACACGCACGCATGCACACACACACACACGTTTGTGTATGTACACACGGGCACACACACATAAAATACATATCGTTTCTTCTTTTTTTGCCTCAACACCACATTGACCATCTCCTTTATGGTACAGTTTCATGCGAGTATAATGGTGACACTTCGAATCTCCCTTTCACAAGAGTCTTTGGTCAAGATAGAGAAAGGGGATCCGGGCTACACAGAGTGCTTCAAATACTTGGCACTTGGACTCCGGCTTTTCAGCTTCACTTTAATTGAGACAGTGATACAACCAATTGATACAGTTCCTTCAGATACAGGGCTGGCAAATGATGATGGCAAAGAGCAAGCAGAAACCCCTTCTACAGAAGAGAAGCCTTCTAAAGTTGAACAAAACAGCCTTAGCTTCTGAAAGCAATGTGGAAGAGAAAAATAGTGAGAAAAGTGGAGAGAGAGAGAGAGAGAAAAGCCACTGACCTAAATCTGTTCAAATCAGCCTTAAAACATATTACTTTTTTCAGAAAAAAGTTCAGACTGAATAGAAAGGGAAATGTGTTTATATATATACATTTTTGAGTGTGGGTTCACATTTTCCCATTAAAGTGGTTTACATGTGTGGCACGATACCCCTGGGTTGCCATCCTATGTATGTCACCTCTTCGAGTCTAGACCCAAACTGAAATGGGTGGTGTTACCACTTACACTGCTTATAGGATACTTTCTGGTAGGAGCATCTTTCCTACACAAAAATTGTGCCACTTCAATGTGTTTACCACTTTTCCATTGAGATGGGGTCGTGTTTCTGTTAAGGTGTGGAAGAGGGAATCTTTCACTGTCAAGGTAGAAAATTTTGCACCATGGAGGTACTTCCTTGGTTGGCAGTCCATTGTATGGAGCTCATCTGTCACAGTTTTTCCATTCCACTCTGTAAGTACCTCAACAGAAATTTCTCCTTTGTGAGATTCAAGTCTAGCCAAATCATAATTTTTTGCATCTTAATCTATCACATCTGCTGCAAGTTTCCTTACTCTCTATACTAGTCTCACACAACTGAGACACCACCCATCCCAAGCTTCCTCCCACACTATGCAAGGACTTCAAGCAAGAGCAAGGAGAAGCTTTATCCCTGTTTTGTCTTTTGTGGATGGAGGATCTGGGAGGCTTGTGGGGTCTTAGATTTATCTTAGTACCTAAAAGTGGCAACAGAGATGTCAATTGGCAATGATCCTCAACATGAGAGAAGTCCCCAACTGTCCCACAATCAAGCTGTACTTCTTTTATCAACTTGAAGGTCCTAGGCAAGTGGACATTAATTAAATGCATCAATGTAATGTGGGATCTGTCTTTATCTTGAGGACGTCTGCAGACTTTTTGGTGGGCACCAATCCATCTTTTTCTACCCTCTATCAAACCGGTCAGCATACTTCTAGATGCATGTTGCTTGTGTGATTTGTTTACAAGGTTTGTATCCATGCTTTTATGCCTTGTTGCAAATGTCTTACCCAGCATTGCAATTGCTGTATCATCGTATATAGGCTTTTTACCAATGTGCAAAGGAATGCACCGCAAAATGGACCTCTTTTGGGGAGTCAGCTCAATTGTGAAAGGAGTTGTGGAAGTAGTTGCCATTGACGACAAGGGTGTAAGAGGAGCTGGAGGTTTTACTCTAAGCTCCACAGTGACGAGTATGGGGGGTGAGAACATGTATGATCTCTTCATATTCTTGCACCTTTTCTTTGAACAGCCCCATGCAATGTGGTTTTTCTTGTGCAAGGACTGCCCTTGAAGTATCCAAGACTTGGGAGTCTCTCCTCACAAAAGGGAAGTAGGGAAATTTGCTAAATCATCCATGAAATTTAATCCTGCTTTGAGAGTTCATCATGCACTTTTCAAGTAACCCTGTATGCGTTTGAAACGCTTCTGTAGTGTGGGTGGAAATTTGGTGACAAGATACATGAGATGTGGAAGCGGGTTCTTTGCAGCAGATCGCCTTTAGCCCAAGATCCTCCGTAGTTATCGTTTTTCACCACCCATATGTGCTCTTTTATCTGCCCGTAGGCAATGCCACCAAGGAAGCACCTTGTGGGGTTTTGAACCCAGGACCTCTGCTCCTGACAAACACCTTTACCACTTGAGCTATCACCTCATTGGCCTGTTTGAACTCTTTTGTTGTGCCTTCTTCATTCCATGTTTCTCCTTCATGTAGTTATCCAAGGGTATAAGTATCGTCTCATTGCCCTCCTTAATCTTTATATATTCATTGTTTCTTCATTAAAGCTCCTCACCAGATCTTGCACTCTCACTTTCAGCTCTATTACTGTATGTTTGCTTGAGGTAGTGTTGGTGGTAATGCTATGAATGTACATTGTTTTTTCTAATGAGACAGGTTTCACTATATATAAAAAGTTGGTGGTAGTATCTTTGGCTACACCCTTCCAAGGCTTATCTGCAAATTGGTCGATGGATCAATTCCAAAGCTTGTATCAAACTTGAGGGTTGTTCAATGAAGAACTCCTTTCAGTCTGCTACGGTCGATCAATGCTTTTGTTCTATTTACAGTGCTATTTGGATTTAGTGAATGACCTTATTTTAATGTTGGGCCTTGATCATTTCTTCTTCTTCTTCTTCCTCCTTCCAAGTAGAGATGTCACCAATGAGTCGACAATGCTGCTTCTCTCCAAGCTCTCGACCCACAGGAGGGTGCAGGGAGAGTAGAGAGCCCGCCTGTAGGTGAAATATGGTTGGGTATGCTTCAGCTATGGCAAGTGGGGATTAAAGCCGAGACCCCCTGGTCAAGAGCTCAATCACATACCAACACACCAACATGCCATGGATGACCATCTCTTCTTGTTGCCGAGCCTTTATTTTTTGGATCTCATGGCCAGCAACTCATTATCAATACCTTGGCATTATAAACTGATTCCCATCAATTTGTTGGAGTGTAGGATCAAGTGTACAATCAAGTGCTTCTCCAACTACACAAGAGGTCTCACATGCTTTTCCTCAGAATTGCATGTAGTAATTGTGAGTGTTCTCTATGATAGTGTAGCCGTCTTGGTTGAAATCTGTATTCACTGTTTTGCATCATCATTAAGAATATTGTTGGCAGGTCCTTGGTGCAAAGTGGTTACTATTAGCATTTGACTTGCAGCATGTTGTTGATATCGAAGCACATCTGTGTGCTAGTGCCAAAGACAACAAGTGTGTGTGTGTGTGTGTGTGTGTGTGTGTGTCAACAAGTGTTTTTCTTTGCGGTTTGTGTAAAGAAAATGATGGGATTGGGCCAATAGGGGGCCAAAAGACACTTCTTCTTAAGCCCTCATATAAGTTCAACCCTTCCCGAAACCATAGTGATCTTAAGTCTCTATAAAAAAAATCAGTCACATTATCCTCATTATTTTCCTTCATGACCTTCATTCGCCCCTTCTTTTCTTCACTTCTTCCCTTGTATTCCTCGCTCTATGTCTCCAACTTGGGTCATGCCTTTGAACATCAAAGCCTAACATTGTTCACTCTGATGAGACTAAGAGTTCCTTATCTCGAACTACCCTAATCTGTCTTAAGGGTTCCTTATCTCAAACTACCCTTATATGTCTTAAGGGTTCCTTACCTCAAACTACCCTAATCTGGATCCTCAGCTGCCGGTTTAAGATCTGAGCTACGTTGACAGATTCCCCCTTTGGTCGCAAGTTGCACCTTCTTGATGAGCATTTCTCATATCCTCCTCCTTATGCAGCATTGTGCTTGATTACTAGTAAAGACTATGCTAATGCTTGATTTAAAAAAACATAGTAACTATGGTCCTAATTGTAACTTTTTGCTGACATTTCTTGATTTGTGAAATTTTTTTAAACAATATTTTTTTGACTATCTTGTTGACATTTTTACATGCATGCACACTCCCAATTTCTCCCATTTCTTAAATTATGTAGCATTTTTTCCCACCTCTCTTGTCTGGGCATGTCCACTCATTTTTTTTGCTTTATTTTTTCCACTTTTGTTCTTCCATTCTTTCCTAGAAAATCTCGGGAGTCTTGGTATCTCTTTGATTCCTTGTTTACTAGTTCCAGACCCATGATGAATTAAAATAAATGCAGTTCCTTGATTGGTACTATAGGTAGAATGATAAGGCTATTTTCCACATCTCATGTTTGTCAGATGTTATAGGTTGTTTCCAGATTCCAATGGTTCAAAACTTCTCCCCCAACATTGAAAATAGTGTGTTTTCCAGTTTTACTTAGATGGTTTGCTGGTTTTGATACCAGACAAGGTTGAAATTTCAAGGATGCAATGGGCTTCAAAGCCCATTTTAACCTTAAAAAGAAACCCATATATAATTTGGGTTTCAAAAGAAGGCCACCTCAAGTAGAATTTATTGAGTGAATTTGGGTTTCATGCATGACTTTAGCACTCTTGAGCCATGGTTTTGCTAGTAGCACTCTCATATTGAGTATGATGAAAAAGACTTTAAAGTTTAACACCTTTGATTATTATAATTACATCAGTCAAAATACCAATGGTTTGTGCTAGTATTTCATCAGTCATATTATTGTTGAATGAGGGCTTTTGCAATCCTTCAACTACAATACTAATATATTCATCCCAACTCTTTCATCTAATATTATAGTTGGCAGAACCCAACTACGTAATGGAAGCACTTGGACATGGATCTTCAACAATATAGGCTTATGATAGTACTAGGGAATGGCTAATGATGTGCCTATGCAATGCTTGAACCATTAAGTAATAGACAATGAAAAAATAGAGAATGGCTAATGATGTGCCTATGCAATACTTGAACCATTAAGTAATAGACAATGAAAAAATTTACTAGGGTATGGCCAATGACGTACCTTGAATCACTAAGTATTAGAGAAAGAAAATTTAGAAAACATATTAAGGTATAATTATAATTGATGTACAATTGTGTCAAATTAATTAATGGACATGTGTATGAGTCGATTCTTGTACATTCTAATGCACTATACATGATTATCATAATTTTATGAGTTCTTCTCCTCTTTCCCTCTTGTGGATGTTTCATGTTTCTTTTCTTCACAAAATGCTCACTTGAAATTTACATAGTTTTTGGGAGTGTTTAAGCTTTCATTTTAAGTGTATACTTCTAGTTTTGCAAGAACTACATTGTATTTAGTTGAGATCAAGCTTCCATAGGCATCTCTTGAGTAGATGAGCAACTCTCTTGCCTCCATAAACATCTCTTGAGTAGATAAGCAACTGTGTTCCATAGATATCACTTGAGTAGATGAGCACCTCTCTTGCTAAATTCTCATGCTAGAGTGAAGTTAGGCTTGAATATGAAAAGTTAGTGAATCTAGGAACATGAGAGAGTTATGAGCATGGGAAGAGTAAGATTTTATAGCTTGAGGATGTCCTAAGTAAAAGAGTAAAACTATAAGAGGACTTGCGTGCATCCCAATAGTGGAAGTGTGAAACTATAAGAGGGTTTGTGCACATCTTGATGGTAGAAGAGAAATTATAAGCGGGCTTGTGAGTAGGGCTTGAACACGTCCCAATGGGTAGAGAAATCTTCCATTATACTCTTCATTGTGTAGCTTGGAGGAGTATGCACAAGGAAGCATGGACCCTTATGAGAGAAGGAAGGATGAGGCAGAATAGATTACAATTCATCTCCACAAAAGCAAATAATCACTTCACTCCACCTCTTCTAGTCCACTTTATTTCACTTCATTTCACTTACTTCACATCTCTTTAGTTCACCTCTTCCCACTTCACTTCACCTTGTTTTTTCTCATGTCATTTCACTGCCACATCATCTTCAATGCCACATCCTCTTTATTACTACCATGTTATCTAGTTCACTACCACATCAACTTTATCTTCACTACTATATCATCTTTACCACCACGTATTCTTGCCTAATTCACCTTCCACTCACTCTACTTCACATTGTCTTGCTTCACCTTGTTCACTCAATTAAGTTAACAAGCAAGGAGCAAGTTTGTGGATCTCATAGAATGGATTCTCCTAAGTGTATGAGCACTGAGGAAGAAATCCAAAAAGATATAATAGTCATCGATTAGAATAGCCATTGGGTAGAATGGGTAGGTCAAGAAGAAGGGGAGAGTGCAGAAAGAGGAGCACTAGTTAGTAGATTTATGGTGTTGTTATACCAACCCCATTAGTTTGGTACTAGCTCTTATAAGTGATAGCTAGAAGAGGAGGAATGAGTCAATCCACCACCGAATGAGTTGACATTAGGTCTTATGACAACTAGAAGAGGAGGAATGAGTCAACTCACCACCAAGTAGTCTCCTTATAAGTGATAGCTAGAAGAGGAGGAATGAGTCAATCCACCACCGAATGAGTTGACATTAGGTCTTATGACAACTAGAAGAGGAGGAATGAGTCAACTCACCACCAAGTGGGTCTCCTTAGGTCTTGTCCAACCCATCACATTAGTTGTAGACATCCACTTGACTAGTGACCACAAACCACAAACCAAAGCAAGAAATTTGTATGCTTTCACAATTAATTCAATAAAATTTGAGTATCATTTCCAAAAGTTGTGTGCCATTGTGTAGCTAAGGCTACTTAAATACTCCACTAATCAACCTAGCTAGAGATTAAAACTCTCAACCGAGCATGTATGAAGTTAAAATCTGGTGTGACACTTAGCTCCATGCACTTGAGAAGGTGAAACAAAGCAGATAAACCGACTAAGACCACCCTTCAAGAAATCAAGGGATGAATCTCTAGGACGAATAGTTCCAAAAGATGAATTTCCATTACAACCAAATTATATTTGAAATCAAAACAAGAGGTTTCAATGGTTATTAATACCTCTAAGCCATTGAGCATTGCCAAATCACAAGCAAAAATATAAAGGCCAAAGCAATGCATTAAGATACCTATAACACTTTAAGACCACTTTTGTTTCTCTCTTCTGAATATTCTTTCCTTCTAGACCTAGTTAGAAACTTTTAGCAAACTTTAGCTCCTGAAAGAATTTTAGACACCTTGACTTAACTCGAAAGATCAAGACAAGATTAGCAAAAGTTATCTTCAAGATCTAGCTATCCAAATTCATGTAAGAATGACTGCTAGACATTTCATAGAAGATTAAGACCAATTTAAAGATTCAAGATCCAAGCAAGTTTCTCCAATCCTTGATTCAAGTTATCAATTTCTTAACCATCGACCAGTGAGATGAGAAAAGTAAAGAAATAGCTCTCAAGTTACTAGAAACCAAGCTTAAGTTGTATGCCAATCACAATTACAAAGTTTATACCTATTCAAGTAAAGTTTTATCTTAATTTTCAAGTGTTCTAGTTCAAGATCTATTTAAGTACAAGGTTCTTTGCAGACCAAGAATTGCTCCAAGTCAAAGATGTATTCAACCACAAGATTTAAACCCCTTAAGAACAAGATTTATTCAAGAATTGCAATTATGATTTAACTAAAGAATAATCTCTCAATTTTCGTCCATTCAAGTATTTTTAATCCAAGCCAAGATTCATTACTACTATATCAAGTTCTTGCTATCAACTAGGAAGCAAGATGTCCATCTTTCTTCAAGTTCTAACTTCAAGTTTAAGATCAAAATCCCCTTTAGATTTCAATGTTTACAAGTAAGACTCACAAATTCAAGAATTATAAACCTATTCGAAGATTATAACTTTTTAATTTAGTTAGACAATTATAAGATTAAGATCAAGAACAAATCCCTAGAATTTATCAAGTTATTTACAGTAATGTAAGTGATTATTTTTCAATCTTAAGTTGATAAGAATTTCCATTTCGACCTAATCCATTTTTGGAATAAGACTTGTAGTCTAAATTTGAGGATAGAGAAAAGTTGTGTCGAAATGAAAGTTTCAGAGGGAATTAGCTACTCTGTCTCAAGCTTCTATTCTTAAGGTAGTGTCGTGTGGAATTAATCTATGGTATGGGACATTAGATTGGTTTCACATGGCTACACCAGACGCATCTATGTCTTTTATCTTTCACCAGCCCGCTGTTTGTATATGGAAGGTACCTCTATGGAATGGGACACTTAGATCCATTTCGCATGCGTTTACTTCATTACAATAAATTGACGCGTGCACACACACACATCACACTAATGTCAAAATAATATCAAACGCCATCATACGGCCACAAAATATTATGAGTATAATATTGAGATCTGTCCACATGCCACGGCTCATCTACCATCTGTGTGACACCTAAATCGGTACCCTCACACTGTGCAACACCTAAGTTGGTACCCTTGCACACCTCATCACCTAAACTCATAAACATAAACCATGTCAGTAACAATTAATTGAAATCGCATCAATCAATCCTAACTTGTTTATGAGAAATAGGCATTAACTCATAAAAAATATAAATCAAATACCAAAATGTCACCAAATACACGTGGGAGTCCACCCACACATGGAAATCCATCCATTATTGACTAGTAAAAATACTCGGGCGTCCCTCAAATAATAAATGAACATGAATATCATTCATCAAATAACATGGATCATAACGATCCCCCTTGTTGGGAGGTAACTATCCTCAATTGTGCAATCAATAAGTGGATGGCTTCATGGCACAAGTGGAGGACAAGATCATCACATCAAACAATTTCGGAAAATAAAACCAAACAAGTGAACACATGTGAAACGGATCTAAGCGTCCCATTCCATAGAGGTACCTTCCACATACAAACGCTAGCTGGTGAAAGATAGAAGACATAGATGCGTCTGGTGTAGCCATGTGAAACTAATATAATGTCCCATACCATAGATATTATTTTGACATTAGTGTGATGTGTGTGTGTGCACGCGTCAATTTATTGTAATGAAGTAAACGCATGCGAAATGGATCTAAGTGTCCCATTCCATAGAGGTACCTTCCACATACAAACAGCGGCTGGTGAAAGATAGAAGACATAGATGCGTCTGGTGTAGCCATGTGAAACCAATCTAATGTCCCATACCATAGATTAATTCCACACGACACTACCTTAAGAATAGAAGCTTGAGACAGAGTAGCTAATTCCCTCTGAAACTTTCATTCCGACACAACTTTTCTCTATCCTCAAATTTAGACTACAAGTCTTATTCCAAAAATGGAATAGGTTGAAATGGAAATTCTTATCAACTTAAGATTGAAAAATAATCACTTACATTACTGTGAATAACTTGATAAATTCTGGGAATTTTTTCTTGATTTTAATCTTATAATTGTCTAACTAAATTCAAAAATTATAATCTTTGAATCTAGGTTTATAATTCTTGAAATTGTGAATCTTACTTGTTTTGTAAACATTGAAATCTAAAGGGGATCTTGATCTTAAGCTTGATCTTACACTTGAAGTTAGAACTTGAAGAAAGATGGTCATCTTGCACCCTAGCTGATAGCAAGAACTTGATATACTAGTAATGAATCTTGGCTTGGATTAAAAATACTTGAATGGATGAAAATTGAGAGATTAGTCTTTAGTTAAATCATAATTACAGATCTTGAATAAATCTTGTTCTTAAGGGGTTTAAATCTTGTGGTTGAATACATCTTTGACTTAGAGCAATTCTTGGTCTGGAAAGATGCTTGTACTTGGATAGATCTTGAACTAGAACACTTGAAAATTTAGATAAAACTTTACTTGAATTGGTATAAACTTCGTAATTGTGATTGGCATACAACTTAAGCTTGGTTTCTAGTCACTTGAGAGCTATTTCTTTTCTTTTCTCATCATCACTAGCGATGGTTAAGCAATTGATAACTTGAATCAGGGATTGGAGAAACTTGCTTGGATCTTGAATCTTTAAATTGGTCTTAATCTTCTATGAAATTTCTAACAGTCATTTTTACTTGAATTTGGGCAGCTAGATCTTGAAGATAACTTTTGCTAATCTTGTCTCGATCTTTCCAATTAGGTTAGGGTGTCTAAAATTCTTTTCAGGAGCTAAAGTTTTCTAAAATTTTCTAACTAGGTCTAGAAGGAAAAAATATTCAGAAGATAGATACAAAAGCAAACAAGAAATTGTATACAATAAATAATTTTTAACACATACCTCCACCTTTGGTTAGTGTGTCAACTACGTTAACCTTTTTGGTATCAAGCATGCCCTTCGTTTGCAACTTGGTTCTTATTTTTATTCAAGCAAGATTTAGCATGATGTCCCATCATCTTACACCTGAAACACTTAACAATAGACAGCTTGGATACATTGTCATTGGTTGGGCTATGCATGTGAGATACTTCCACAGTTTTAACTTTCTTCTTAATATTTCTATTCATTCTAGATAGACGTCATTGAATCCTTCTTTGAAAGTTGTCCCGATGATCTCGTTCTCGATTCAAAAGAATATGGAGAGAATCAAGCTGTTCTTGAATAGTAGGACATTGCGGATATTCACCCATTTCTTGATAATTAAAAAGAAATAGAAAAAATTTAAAGAAGAGAAAAGATAGGGTTTCTTATCTCATATATGGAATGTCGAGCTAGATATGAGTCCTGCCACGTTAGCTCAAAACTCAAGTGCATAATTTTTCAAGAAATAATCCAGTGCAGTCTTAACGAAGGCTTTAATATTTAAAAGCTTTTAAAGTTTTTAATTAATATTTACTAGTAAAGGCTTATAAGGCTTCTTTTGACTAAACCCACTGTAGCTTATTATCATAAGCTTAATATAAAATTACGGATTAATCACTGCACGATGCAGTCCATGAGCAAGAGCTTATATATATTTCTAAAGCTAGGTAATATAAAGTTTATAAAGCTCTTTAAATCAAGCCAAGCTTTTATTATTAAAAGCTTGTAATGCCTTTATCTGGGTGCAACTCTCAAACGAGTAAAGTAATCTTTGCCAGGTGGAGAAGAAGTCGCCCAGTGCATCACACAATATATATATATATATATATATATATATATATATAAAGCTTATCAAAGCTTTATTACAAAGCTGTCACCTAGCCAACACCCTGCACTGGAGCATAAAAAGGAAATAGCCCATGTGGCAAATTCGTGGAGAGGGAAAGAAAAATGAAGATTCCCCCATCATCGCCCACCACGGCTGTTCGTTGAAATGGAGAGAGAGGGAAAAAAGAAAAATATCAATAAGAATCAGATAGATATATATATGTATATATATATATGTAGATATGGATTTTTGATTTGAGTCTGCAGGCTTCATGCTTTTATTAATTGAAAGCAAATAGGAAAAATTAATAACCTCCACCCTTGATTATGGAGTTCAGACACTCTTACTGGTTAAGTAGTCATGCTATGACCCTCCATGCTCCTCTCTTTGCTCTTTCAATCCGTTTACAGACAGATTAGGAAGAGGATTAGTGAAAAGGAAGGTGGTTTTGTGGTTTTGGGAACCCACTAATGGTTTTCCTCAAAATGGTGGCTTTCTTCCTAGCCCTTGATCCAAATTTTAATCTAATGGCTCACAAAATTCACATAAACACAGCTTCTTTTGCCTAAAGGTTTTCCATACCTTCTCTTCTTTAATTCTTTGATTTTTGGATGAATTGTGTCCTTGTACAAAGCCTTGTACTCTTGCTATCGATTCTACTCTTCCTGTGCAAGTATATTTGAATTTGTTGTTTGAAAAGCCTTCAAATTGCTTCAAGCCAATAGCCTTTGAGAAAAAAATCAATTTCTTGATTTTTCTTCAACTTTCCATGACCCAAATTCAATTCTTGAATTTGCCGTGCTCTGATACCACTGTTTACAGGACCATGGTACATGGAGATTAAATTATTCCACAAATTCAATAATAAAAGAAATTAAACCATAACGTCATAGAATAAATCAAAAGCATGAAAGATCAAGAACACAAGACTGGGTACAATCTCCGTCCCCTCCCCCAACATGAGGGGCTTCTTCTCGCATGGGTATTTGTGATATATTCCAAAAGTAGGCCTTGAGCCAAAAATAGAGTACACATCCATATTTGGACTTTGCCATTTAATTAGCCTTTGTCCTCAAGCCTTCTAAGCTTTGCACAATTTTCTAATACAATAATCTAACTTATGCACGTATGCGTGACATTAGAAAATAAATCAACTAGTGCTCGCACGCACACTGTACAATAAATTGACGCATGCACACACACACATCACAATGATGTCAAAATATCAAATGCCATCATACGACCACATAATATTATGAATATAATAATGAGATTTGTCCACATGCCATGGCTCAATCCACCATCTGTGCGACACCTAAATCCGTACCCTCACACTGTGTAACACCTAAGTTGATACCCTTGCACACCTCATCACCTAAACTCATAAACATAAACCATGTCAAAAATAATCCATTGAAATTGCATCAAACAATCCTAACGGGTTCATGAGAAATAGGCATCATCAAAAAAATATAAATCAAATACCAAAATGTCACCAAATACACGTGGGAGTCCACCCACACATGGAAATCCATCCATTACTGACTAGTAAAAATACTCGGGTGTCCCTCAAATAATAAATGAACATGACTATCATTCATCAAATAACATGGATCATAATAGTCCCCCCTGTTGGGAAGTAACTGTCCTCAATTGCGCAATCAATGAGCGGATGGCTTCATGGCACAACTGGAGGACAAGATCATCACACAAACAATTTCTGAAAATAAAACCAAACAACTGAACGCATGTGAAACGGATCTAAGTGTCCCATTCCATGAGGTACCTTCCACATACAAACACCGCGGGTGGTGAAAAAAGACATAGATGCGTCTGGTGTAGCCATGTGAAACCAATCTAATGTCTTATACCATAGATTAATTCCACATAACACTACCTTAAGAACAGAAGTTTGAGATGGAGTAGCTAATTCCCTTTGAAACTTTCATTTCGACACCACTTTTCTCTATCCTCAAATTTAGACTACAAGTCTTATTCCAAAAATGGAATAGGTTGAAATGGAAATTCTTATCAACTTAAGATTGAAAAATAATCACTTACATTATTGTGAACAACTTGATAAATTCTGGGGATTTGTTCTTGATCTTAATCTTGTAATTGTCTAGCTAAATTCAAAAATTATAATCTTTGAATAGGTTTATAATTCTTGAATTCGTGAATCTTACTTGTGTAAAAATTGAAATCTAAAGGGAATCTTGATCTTAAACTTGAAGTTAGAACTTGAAGAAAGATGAACATCTTGCACCCTAGTTGATAGCAAGAACTTGATATACTAGTAATGAATCTTGGCTTGGATTAAAAATACTTGAATGGATGAAAATTGAGAGATTAGTCTTTAGTTAAATCATAATTGTAATTCTTTAGTTAAATCATAATTGCAATTCTTGAATAAATCTTGTTCTTAAGGGGTTTAAATCTTATGGTTGAATACATCTTTAACTTAGAGCAATTCTTGGTGTGGAAAGAATCTTGTACTTGGATAGATCTTAAGGGGTTTAAATCTTATGGTTGAATACATCTTTAACTTAGAGCAATTCTTGGTGTGGAAAGAATCTTGTACTTGGATAGATCTTGAACTAGAACACTTGAAAATTTAGATAAAACTTTACTTGAATTGGTATAAATTTCGTAATTGTGATTGGTATACAACTTAAGCTTGGTTTCTAGTCACTTTGAGAGCTATTTCTTTACTTTTCTCATCACTAGTCAATGGTTAAGCAATTGATAACTTGAATCAAGGATTGGAGAAACTTGCTTGGATCTTGAATCTTTAAATTGGTCTTAATCTTCTATGAAATGTCTAGCAGTCATTTTTACTTGAAGGGCAGCTAGATCTTGAAGATAACTTTTGCTAATCTTGTTTAGATCTTTCCAGTTAGGTTAGGGTGTCTTCAAAAGAGAGATACAAAAGCAAAGAAGAAATTGTATAGAATAAATAATTTTTAACACATACCTCCACCTTTTGTTAGTGTGTCGACTGCGTTAACCTCTTTGTTGGTGTCAAGCGTGTCCGTTGCAATTTGGTTCTTCTTTTTAGTCGGGCAAGATTTAGCATAATGTCCCATCATCTTACACTTGAAACACTTGACAATAGACAACTTGGATACGATGTCATTTGTCGGGCTATGCATGCCAGATACTTCTACAGTTTTAACTTTCTTCTTAATATTTTTGTTCAATCTAGATAGACGTCGTTCAATCTTTCTTTGAAAGTTGTCCTGATGCTCTTGTTCTTGATTCAAAAGAATATGGAGAGAATCAAGCTGTTCCTGAATAGTAGGAGGGTGCAGATATTCACCCATTTTTTGACAATTAAAAAGGAATAGGAAAAATCAAACCAAGAGAAAAGATAGGGTTTCTTATCTCATATGGAATGTCGAGCTTGATATGAGTCCTGCCGAGTTAGCTCTCAAAACTCAAGGGCATAAATTTTCAAGAAATAATCCGGCGCAGTCTTAACGAAGGCTTTAATATTTAAAAGCTTTTAAAGCCTTTAATTAAATTTTACTAGTAATTTAGCCTTATAAGGCTTCTTTTAACAAAACTCAGTGTATCTTTTTATTATAGGCTTAATATAAAGTTACGGATTAATTCCGCACAATGCAGTCCATGAGTAAAAGCTTATATATATTTCTAAAGCTAGGTAATATAAAGCTCTTTAAATCAAGGCAAGCTTGCTTGTAATGCCTTTATCTGGGCGCAGCTATCAACGGGTAAAGTAATCTTCGCTAGGTGGAGAAGAAGTCGCCCAGTGCATCACACAATATATATATATATATATATATATAATCTAAAGCTTATCAAAGCTTTCACCTAACCAACGCCCTGCGCTAGAGCATAAAAAGGAAACAGCCCGTGTGGCAAATTCGTGGTGGAGAGGGAAAGAAAAATGAAGATCCCCCCCATCGCCCACCATCGAGCATCCGTTGAATTGGAGAGAGAGGGAAAAAAGAAAAATATCAATTGGAATTAGATATATATATATATATATATATGTAGATATATATATATATGTAGATATGGATTTTTTATTTGAGTCTGTAGGCATCATGCTTTTATTAATTGAAAGCAAATAGGAAACATTAATAACCTCCACCCTTGATTATGGAATTCAGACACCCTTACTGGTTTAGCAATCATGCTGTGACCCTCCATGCTCCTCTCTTTGCTCTTTCAATCCGTTTACGGACAGATTAGGAAGAGGATTAGTGAAGAGGAAGGTGGTTTTGTGGTTTTGGAAAACCCACTAATGGTTTTCCTCAAAATGGTGGCTTTCTTTCTTGCCCTTGATCCAAATTTGAATCTAATGGCTCACAAAATTCACATAAACACAGCTTCTTTTGCCTAAAGGTTTTCCATACCTTCTCTTCTTTAATTCTTTGATTTTTGGATGAATTGTGTCCTTGTCCAAAGCCTTGTACTCTTGCTACAGATTCTACTCTTCCCGTGTAAGTATACTTGAATTTGTTGTGAAAAGCCTTCAAATTGCTTCGACCCAATAGCCTTCGAGAAAAAAATCAATTTCTTGATTTTGCTTCAACTCTCCATGACCCAAATTCAATTCTTGAATTTGCCGTGCTCTGGTACTGAAAGATCCCTGTCCCCTCCATGCAACAAATTCAAGGGTACTAACAGTGGAAGTAGCACTTCTTCCACGGGGCAGGGTCCCTCACTTGGGGCCTCGCCCTCGGATATCCGGACGAGAGACGAATCCATCGGTTCTTCCAAAACCAAACCCAAAAAAACTTCCCTTGCCCGAAAAGCATGGGCGATTCCTCCAAGATAACTTTTCTCTAACGTAGTCAAAAGCCTTAACTAACTGAACTGATCTGATCAAATCCGTAAGTCCCATAGTCAGATAAGGGAAAAGATTGCAATTGAATCATAGAGACCAACGCTTTTTTCCTCATTGAGAAGCACAGCCATTGATTCTTTTCCATAAAAAAAAATTTGTCTGGGATTTACTTCATCTATCCTACCATAAGAGAATTGAGTCTCAATTTAGGGATCTATCAGCCCAGCCTACAATCCCATGGGTTACAACCGCCCAACCACTGTAGTGATGGGATCCAATCAAGAATTTGGTTAGGTTTTGTCCTAGGTACCAGGGAAAAGAGTTCCCAGGCCCCCTAGCTGGATATTTATGCAAACTTAAAACTAGTCACACCACTTACACACCCAATATGAAATTACCTTTTTCACAGATTCAGCTATCTTTAAAACAATTGGCATTTAAAGAAATCATAGTGTCACTGATCATAATCCTCCAAAATCTTCGGTTGAATCCTTCTTTCCAATCATTCCTTCATCGGTGTACCTATGGTATCATTGCCAACCAGAACGCTCACCACCCGTCCACTCAGGGACCTTTTCGATGGTTCCTAGCTCATAGTACTCGGTAATATATTCATATATCAAAATGGAATCTCCGTTGAAGATCAGCAAGATCAACCAATGGATCCATATAAAGGACCATGGACTCATCCGTTGAGGACCAGCAAGGTCAATCAACCAGATCCATGCCCGAATTCAGAAAACAACTCTTACTCCTTGTTCCAATATCTTTGAGGATGCACGTGTGGATATCTTCGATGCCCCAGAGCCCAAGCACCGTATGGTCAACACCCTCTAGGATCCTTCTCAATTGACTAACACTTCACTCATAGGCTGCTCCCTCATCCCTCATCCCCCGTACTGGAATCTCACCATTTGAATCAACCGAGGCTGGTCAAGACCTCGGCGGACCTTGCTATGCGAGACGTCCTCCATTAACTCTATGTCAACTGTTGCAACTTATTAGATTAGTCTCCACGACCTCATTTCACAAGACGATTAAAATGCTTCCCTAGCATTCTTGACATAAAACAATTATTTAAAAACAGGTCAGTCACCATAAATATAGTTTCTAAAATGAACTCTCATCTTTCCACATTGTTCCACATTATTTAAATCACATCCATTTCATAAGAATTCCCATTCTCATCTGATCACATCATTTTCATCTCATCACATCTTTCCTCATTTATCCTTATCAGATCTCATCCACTCGCATCTACCCATCTCCACATCTCATCACATCACATTCATTCACATTTCATCCATTCACATCCCAATTCCCATCACATTCATTCTCATCACCATCCTCTCACATACATAACATCACATCACATCTATCCACATCATATCTCATTCATCACATCACATCTATCCACATCATATCTCATTCATACACATCCATTCAACCATTCACATCATGTACGACTACCCACATCTATTCATACATTCATATCTATCACTTCACTTACACATATTCATGTCACATCACATCTCTTTAAATCACATCACATTCTTTCACATACACATCCACATCCATTCTTCACATACATAAACACATCCATTCTTCACATACATAAACACATCCATACTTTTAAATACATCCACATCCATTCTTCACATACATAACCATTCTTTCACATCCACATCCACATCCATTCTTCACATACATAAACACATCCATTCTTCACATACATAAACACATCCATACTTTCAAATACATCCACATCCATTCTTCACATACATAACCACATCCATTCTTCACTTATACATTCACATCCATTTTCATCACATATCATTCATTTACATCCTGATTCACATGACATCACATCTCATTCATTCATTCATATCTATCTCATTCACATCACATCTCATCACATCTATTCACCTCACATTTTATCACCTCTGTTCACATCACATCCGTCCTCCATTCATTCACATCTATCTGATTCACATCACATCTCATCACATCTATTCACCTCACATCTCATCACCTCTATTCACATCACATCCATCCATCCATTCATTCACATCTATCTGATTCACATCACATCTCATCACATCTATTCACCTCACATCTCATTACCTCTATTCACATCACATCCATCCATCCATTCATTCACACCTATCTGATTCACATCACATCTCATCACATCTATTCACCTCACATCTCATTACCTCTATTCACATCACATCCATCCCCATCCATTCATTCACATCTATCTGATTCACATCACATCTCATCACATCTATTCACCTCACATCTCATCACATCTATTCACCTCACATCTCATTACCTCTATTCACATCACATCCATTCATTCACACCTATCTGATTCTCATCACATCTCATTACATCTATTCACCTCACATCTCATTACTTCTATTCACCTCACATCTCATTACCTCTATTCACATCACATCTATCCATCCATTCATTCACACCTATCTGATTTACATCACATCTATTCACCTCACATCTCATTACCTCTATTCACATCACATCCATCCATCAATTCATTCACATCTATCTGATTCACATCACATCTCATCACATCTATTCACCTCACATCTCATTACCTCTATTCACATCACATCCATCCATCCATTCATTCACACCTACCTGATTCTCATCACATCTCATTACATCTATTCACCTCACATCTCATTACCTCTATTCACATCACATCCATCCATCCATTCATTCACACCTATTTGATTCACCTCACATCTATTCACCTCACATCTCATTACCTCTATTCACATCACATCCATCCATCCATTCATTCTCATCTATCTGCTTCACATCACATCTCATCACATCTTTGCACCTCACATCTCATTACCTCTATTCACATCACATCCATCCATCCATTCATTCACACCTATCTGATTCTCATTACATCTATTCACCTCACATCTCATTACATCTCTTCACATCTATTCATAGAATTTAAACATAGAATTGAAGAGAATTCTAAGTTTGATATAAAGATTCTTTACGCATCTATTTATGCTTAAAAATCAACTTCAGTGGGAATAACACTTTTATAAAAATCCTTTTATGCATCTATTTATGCAAAAAAAAATCAACTTTAATGAGAATAACACTTTTGAAATAAAAATAAATCTTTTATGCATCTTTCTATGCATAAAATCAATTTTAATGAGAATAACACTTTTGAAATAAAATTAAATCCTTTACGCATCAAATCAATTTTTATGAGAATAACACTTTTGAAATAAAAATAAATCCTTTATGCATCTTTCTATGCATAAAATCAATTTTAGTGAGAATAACACTTTTGAAATAAAAATAAATCCTTTATGCATCTTTCTATGCATAAAATCAATTTTAATGAGAATAACACTTTTGAAATAAAAATAAATTATTTATGCATCTTTCTATTTATAGACATTAAATTCAATGAAAATAACACTTTTATAATAAAAATTTCCATTATGCACCTTTCTAGGTATAGAGATTAAATTCAATGAAAACAACACTTTTATAATAAAAATTTCCATTATTCACCTTTCTATGCATAGAAATTAAATTCAATGAAAACAACGCTTTTATAATAAAAATTTCCATTATGCATCTTTCTATGCATAGAAATTAAATTCAATAATTAATATCCGTGATATCCATGCATACTCATAGGTGAATATGTACATGGAGTAAATTAGAATATTTTTTTTAGAATGCACAAATGGTGGGAATTACTCTTTTGGAATAACATAAAAGTAAACTTTATTTTTCACAAAATTCTAGAAAATTTTGCCATAACCTCCTTTGTATGGCTGACCATTTCTCATTTTTAACTTTTTATTTTCAATTTAGATTAACCCCAATTAGATGTAAAGGACTCTAATCTACACAATTTTCAATTTCCAAGAGAGTAAACAATAAGAAAAGTTTAATTAATCTTTTTGTTAAGTTTAATTAATCTTTTTGTTAAACATTCTAGGATAAAGAAAGGCTGAATTGTAAAGAAGAGAAGGGGATGGCCTTTTCATCAAGGCATAGCATTAGAATTTACTTTAATCAACTAAATAAACAAGAAAATCAAGAAAACCATAGATTTAAAATTAAAAGTAAGAACAATTTAGCTTATATGGGGTTGTAAGCTTTCCTTTGGCTTGAGGGATTGAGGGTTCTACTCTTGTTTGAAGCAAGAGTGGCCACCAATTGCTTTGAAGAGAATTAAGCCAAAAATAATTGAATTATCAAAAATTCAATGTAAATGGCTCTGGGTAGGAGTAGAGTAACAAAGCATAAAACACCATTAAGCTTTAACAAAGGGGGAGGCTTCTATTTATAGGAAAAAGTGAGCCTCTAAGCAAGCAAACTGAATCTAGAATTTTCCAGATCAGTTTGGTCAAATTTTGACCATTTTTTGGTCAATTTAGCTTACTTTTTGGATCTAGTTTGAAACATGAGAGAGGAGAGATGAAAATATCTCATTAGGTGTCAAAAATGAATCATTTCCTCTAAATATCTCTTCTTTTTTAACTAATAAACCTTGTCCTTAGTCAACTCTTCATCTTATGTGAGCATTTACTCACTTTTAGGGGATTCTCTTTTATTATTCAATTTATCTCATCCCTAAATTTGGATTAATCTTATTGGTCCATAGGAACCTTAATTGGACCATAATCTAATTTTTTTTGGAAATCTGGACCCTTAGGCTAAGGTCTTTTATACCTATTTTTAATTAAGTCCAATTGCACATTGGAAAGTTCTTTTTGAATTTCTATTTCAAGGGAAATCATTTTAGACACTAGGAGGATTTTTATATCCAAAAATATCTCAATTTTAAATTACCTCCCTCTAGACATTTTCTCTTTTCATGCCAAAACACGGTAAAACAAGATCTTTCTTTTATTTCAGAGAGGGGAATAATTATAAGATCAGAATGGGAGGTTCTTACACCTGCACACCTCAAAAGGAGAGAGGAATCTTATAGATACCCCTGTTATAGGACCATGGTACATGGAGATTAAATTATTCCATAAATTCATTAATAAAAGAAATTAAACCATAACATCATAGCATAAATCAAAAGCATGAAAGATCAAGAACACAAGACTGGGTACAATCTTCCCCCGAGTGGCTTCTTCTTGTGCAGGTATTTGTGATATATTCCAAAAGTAGGCCTTGAGCCAAAAATAGAGTACACATCCATATTTGAACTTTGCCATTTAATTAGCCTTTCTCCTCAAGCCTTCTAAGGTTTGCACAATTTTCTAATACAATAATCTAACCTGTACACATATGCACATTAGAAAATAAATCAACTAGTGCTCGCATGCCACTGTACAATAAATTGGCGCGTGCACACACACACATCACAATGATATCAAATTAATATTAAACGCCATCATACGGCCACAAAATATTATGAATATAATAATGAGATATGTCCACATGCCCCACAACTCAATCCACCATCTGTGCGACACCTAAATCGGTACCCTCACACTGTGCAACACCTAAGTCGGTACCCTTGCACACCTCATCACCTAAACTTAGAAACATAAACCACGGCAGTAACAATCAATTGAAATCGCATCAATCAATCCTAAGGCATTCATGAGAAATAGGCATCATCATAAAAAATATAAATCAAATACCAAAATGTCACCAAATACACGTGGGAGTCTACCCACACATGGAAATCCATCCATTACTGACTAGTAAAAATACTCTGGCACCCCTCAAATAATAAATGAACATGACTATCATTCATCAAATAACATGGATCATAACAATCCCCCCTATTGGGAAGTAACTCTCCTCAATTGCGCAATCAATGAGCGGATGGCTTCATGGCACAAGTGGAGGACAAGATCATCACATCAAACAATAAACCAAACAAGTGAATGCATGTGAAACGGATCTAAGTGTCCCATTCCATAGAGGTACCTTCCATAGAGGTACCTTCCACATACAAACACCGGCTGGTGAAAGATAGTAGACATAGATGCATCTGGTGTAGCCATGTGAAACCAATCTAATGTCCCATACCATAGATTAATTTCACACGAGACTACCTTAGGAATAAAACCAAACAAGTGAACGCATGTGAAACGGATCTAAGTGTCCCATTCCATAGAGGTACCTTCCACATACAAACACCGGCTGGTGAAAGATAGTAGACATAGATGCATCTGGTGTAGCCATGTGAAACCAATCTAATGTCCCATACCATAGATTAATTCCACACAAGACTACCTTAGGAATAGAAGTTTGAGACAGAGTAGCTAATTCCCTCTGAAACTTTCATTCTGACACAACTTTTCTCTATCCTCAAATTTAGACTGCAAGTTTTATTCCAAAAATGGATTAGGTCGACATGGAAATTCTTATCAACTTAAGATTGAAAAAAAATCACTTACATTACTGTGAATAACTTGATAAATTCTGAGGATTTGTTCTTGATCTTAATCTTGTAATTTATCTAACTAAATTCAAAAATTATAATCTTCGAATAGATTTATAATTCTTGAATTCGTGAATCTTACTTGTAAACATTGAAATCTAAAGGGGATCTTGATCTTAAACTTGAAGTCACAGCTTGAAGAAAGATGAACATCTTGCACCCTAGTTGATAAGCAAGAACTTGATATACTAGTAATGAATCTTGGCTTGGATTCAAAATACTTGAATGGACGAAAATTGAGAGATTATTCTTTAGTTAAATCATAATTGCAATTCTTGAATAAATCTTGTTCTTAAGGGGTTCAAATCTTGTGGTTGAATACATCTTTGACTTAGAGCAATTCTTGGTGTGGAAAGAATCTTGTACCTAGATAGATCTTGAAACATAACACTTCAAAATTTAGACAAAACTTTACTTGAATTGGTATAAACTTCGTAATTGTGATTGGCATACAACTTAAGCTTGGTTTCTAGTCACTTGAGAGCTATTTCTTTACTTTTCTCATCACTAGTCGATGGTTAAGCAATTGATAACTTGAATCAGGGATTGGAGAAACTTGCTTGGATCCTGAATCTTTAAATTGGTCTTAATCTTCTATGAAATGTCAGCAGTTATTTTCACTTGATTTTGGACATCTAGATCTTGAAGATAACTTTTACTAATCTTGTCTCAATCTTTCGAGTTAGGTCAGGGTGTCTAAAATTTTTTTTAGGAGCTAAAGTTTTCTAAAATTTTGTAACTAGGTCTAGAAGGAAAGAATATTCAGAAGACAAATACAAAAGCAAACAAGAAATTGTATACAATAAATAATTTTTAACACATACCTCCACCTTTGGTTAGTGTGTCAACTGCGTTAACCTCTTTGGTGTCAAGCGTGCCCGTTGCAATTTGGTTCTTCTTTTTAGTCAGGCAAGATTTAGCATAATGTCCCATCATCTTACACCTTGACAATAGACAGCTTGAATACGATGTCATTGGTCAGGCTATGCATGTGAGATACTTCCAAAGTGTTAACTTTCCTTTTAATATTTCTGTTCATTCTAGATAGACATCGTTCAATCTTTCTTTGAAAGTCATCCTGATGCTCTCGTTCTTGATTCAAAAGAATATGGAGAGAATCAAGGTGTTCCTGAATAGTAAGACGGTGCGGATATTCACCTATTTCCTGACAATTAAAAAGGAATAGGAAAATTTAAAAGAAGAGAAAAGATAGGGTTAACGCCATCATATGGCCACAAAATATTATGAATATAATAATGAGTTCTAACCACATGCCACGGCTCAATCCACCATCTGTGCGACACCTAAATCGGTACCCTCACACTGTGCAACATCTAAGTCGGTACCCTTGCACACCTCATCACCTAAACTCATAAACATAAACCACATCAGTAACAATCAATTGAAATCGCATCAATCAATCCTAATGCATTCATGAGAAATAGGCATCATCATAAAAAATATAAATCAAATACCAAAATGTCACCACATACAATCTATCCATTACTGACTAGTAAAAATGCTCGGGCATCCCTCAAATAATAAATGAACATGACTATCATTCATCAAATAACATGGATCATAAACAGCCCCCCCTGTTGGGAAGTAAGTGTCCTCACTTGCGCAATCAATGAGCAGATGGCTTCATGGCACAAGTGGAGGACAAGATCATCACATCAAACAATTTCCAAAAATAAAACTAAACAAGTGAATGCATGTGAAACGGATCTAAGTGTCCCATTCCATAGAGGTACCTTTCACATACAAACACCGGCTGGTGAAAGATAGAAGACATAGATGCATCTGGTGTAGCCATGTGAAACCAATCTAATGTTGAAAGATCCCTTATGCCACTGCGCAACAAATTTTGGGGTGCTAGCAACAGAAGTAGCACTTCTTGTGTGGGGCAAGGTCCCACACACTCAATGGCTTGCCCACGGATATCCAGACAAGAGACTGATCCATCGGTTCTTCCAAAACCGAAACTTCTCTTGCTCGAAAAGCACGAGCGATTCCTCCAGGATAACTTTTCTCTAACGTAGTCAAAAGCCTTAACTAACTGAACTGATCTGACCGAACCCGTAAGTCCCATAGTCAGATCAAGGGATAGATTGCACTTGAATCATAGAGACCAACTCTTTTTTCCTCGTTGAGAGGCACAGTCGTTGATTCTTTTTCATAGAACAATTTTTATTCGGGATTTACTTCATCTATCGTACCAACAGAAATTTAGTCTCATTTTAGGGATCCATGAGTCCAGCCTAACCCCAATGGCCCAACCACTGTAGTGATGGGATCCAATTAGGAATTTGGTTAGGTTTTGTCCCAGGTACCAGGGTGGAGGAAAAGAGTTCCCAGGCCCCCTAGCCGAAAATTCATGCAAACTTAAAACTAGTCACACCACTTACACACCCAATATGAAATTGCCTTTTTCACAGAATCAGCATCTTCTAAAAATAATCTTTTAATGAAACCGTTGTGTCACGATCAAAATCGTCAAATCTCCGATTGAATCCTTATTTCCAATCATTCCTTCATCGGTGTACCTATGGCATCATTGGCAACCAGAACGCTCACCATCTGTCCACTCAGGGGCCTTTTCAATAGTTCCTAGTTCATAGTAGTAACCGGTAATATGTAAGGTTCCCCCCTCTAAAAATGGGAGAAACACTTAAGATAGTCCGCTAAGTCTTATCTTGGGAAAAATTTCCTATTCATCGACACCTTGACCCTGTAGAGATTCAAGGATACGATTCATAGGTATGACCTAGCTCTATCCCGCAGGGGGAGCGTGATTTTCTAAACATCAAATCACCCATAGGGCAATTGATCAAAAATTGGGCAACTACTAGACTTGATTTCTAGAGACAACGCTTTTTTCCTCATCTTATGCAAGGCACAGCCGTTGACCTAGTCTTCTAGAATAGAGTTGTCCAAGAACCTAACTATCTAACGTAGGGCTTTCACTTAATCTGTTGGAAAGCTACCCAACTAATCGGGTCCACCAGTCCGTAGGATGGTGCCGTCAGGGCATTCCATCCTCCCACTTTCCACCCTACTCACGCATCAATTTGTTTTCTAATTAATACTACCACACTGTTTGACATAAATAAACATATTCCTTAATTAGGGCCCTTTTTCACAAGGTTCGTTAAAATAGCCTTCTTACACAATACAATCATACCAAAGATAAGATGCAATTATATAAAAAGTTTATACATGAATCCATTTCCATACAAGCCAATCCGGCTCTCTTATTCTTATTCTGCCGATGATCTAGAATTCGGCCTTCCAGCCTCTACATGCTGGGCAAAACCCTACGGGACCATACACCTCATCGTTGGCCGCTGGCGAGGACTCAAGCCGGCCTGTCGCCCTCTCAGGCTCCATCGCTCGATCCTCCCGCCCCTCAGAGGGATGTCTGCACGCTAGGGTGGGCTTATTTACCGCACTAGCCTGGGCCCTCAGAACTAGGCAGCCTCATAATCTCTCGCCTCAATCGGCCATCCTTATTCTCCCAAAGGTATGAGGGATACCTTGGGCCATTCCCGGGCTTTGCTAATGACGCTGCCCGGCTACACAAGCACGGAACGGAGTTAGCGTTGAAGCCAAAAGAAATCTTGAATTCCAAAGATAACAACTTCAATGCAATTTTCTAAGTATAGCATTCACAATTCATGAAGATAGCAATTTCAACGCAATTTATCGAAAACAACATCACATAATTCGTAATTTCATATAACTTTTAGGTCCTCGTTTTAAAAGAAAAAGACACCATTCATTAATACTAATTTAAGAAAAATTCTCTTCTTTTGAAAATTAACCAAGCTAACCTGGCCACCGTTTCCTTGAGGGACTTGAAAAGGGAGGACTGGAGCCGCATTGGGCGCATCTCCCTCCATCTCGTTGTTACGTGCGCCTCTTGAGGAAATATTTTGCCGTCTCCGGGATGAGGCCATATTAGGCGTCGCCTTGTAGAGCTCGCTGCTGCGATCGAAACGCTTCAGTCGGCGGATCTGAATTCCGAGCTCGTTTGCTCACCGTATGAGCAAAAGAATATGGCGCACGAACCCTCGCTTGAGCCAAAAATCCCTTACTAAAGTCTACGCAAAATGGGGGGGGGGGGGGGGGATTGTGAGATGTCCTTAAGGCCAAAGGCAAAAACGTGGAGAGGGCTGGGAGGGGTTGCTGCAAGCCTCTCTGTAAGTCTATTCACACGGGGGGGGGGAGAAGAGTTAAGGACACTGGCCTCTAGCAAGAGGAGGGTGGAGGAAAATTGGCTTATCTGAAAAGAGCCAAATGAGGGGGTGTGAGAGGGGTGGCTGCAAGGGCGGCTGTACTTGCAGCAAGTACGCTACGGTGGTACGAACGGCAGCATAACAGGGCATACGCTACACAGAAATGCGTGCCGACTGAGGAGCACCCCGGGGGTTTATATAGCTGAGGGGTGAGGGTACGGGCGCTGCGCAAAGCAGGGACGAAAGGACGGTGTACCTTCAAAGGCTATGGATCAGTGGCCTGCATGGTTCTACGGGAAAGGTACGGTGTCGGTTGTCTGGGAAAGGAGTGGTACGCATGTACCTTATCCGATCTGAGAGTGTCCACCTAAGGGCACGCGTGGACCATACAGTGGGCGGCCGTCCTTTGGTTCTTGGGCAGCCATTGTACGGGCGCCCTAGTAAGTGTGTACTGACCAAATTTTGGGACGGGGTATCTAAATTTGGGGCGCCCGCCTCGATTTGCGTGCCGGACCGCCCCGGGGGGCGAAATTTTTTTTTGTCCGGGAGGTTCTCTTGGTCGCAGGGGTTCAGACCGTTCGTCAATCGGACGTGCGGTCGTGCATTTATTAAGGTTTAAAGGTCGTCGTTTTTAACTAAAATGATTGAAATTAGCGTATAGGCTTGATCCGGTGTCCGTTTTGGATGCTGTAAAATCCTATATTAGGGTAAAATCGCGTACAGATTCCAAATTTGGGCTCAGAATTTGAAGATTCTAAGTAGAAATGACTCAAATAATAAAATCATTGATATTCATACCATAAAAACTCATAATTACATGGACATTTCTTTATTAGTGAAGATGGGTACGTTACATCCTTTCCCCCTTAAAGAAATCGAGATGTCCTCATCTCGTCATGAATTGGGGATAATCCTTTAAGAGTGTAGCTTCATCTTCCCAAGTTGCATCCTCTTCAGGGTAATCTTTCCACTGAACTAGATGTTCTACAAGAGTTCTATTTCGGAGTTGCCTTTCCCTAGAATCTATGATGCTACTGGGCTGTAATTCAAGGACTCCTTGAGTAGGGATTACAACTTGTTCATCATCAAGAATATGATCGAGACTGGGGACATATGGCTTTAACAAACTTACATGAAATACATTATGGACTTTGATATGGGCTGGGAGTTGGAGTTTATAGGCACTTTTACCTAGACACTTGATAACTGTATAAGGACCACAATACCTAGGGCTGAGCTTCTTATATTTCCCAAGTGATAGAGAACTTCGTTTGGGTCGCACTCATAGAAGAACTTTATCTCCTTCCTTGAAGATCCTTTCAGACCTCTTGTTGTCAGCATAATGCTTTTGTCGATCTTGGGCAGCTTTAATATCCTTTTGGATAGCCTTGGTTTGTTCCTCCATTTCTTCGAGCATTTTCCTAGATGCCTCAACTCTTATGGTCGGATCAGAGAAATTTAGAGGAGACAAGCATTCTTGCCCATAGAGTGCTTTGAATGGTGACATTCCTATGCTTTGATGATAAGACGCATTGTAGGCAAATTCTACCAGAGGAAGGTATTGAATCCACCTTCTGGGTTCCCGTCCACAGTATGCTCTGAGAATGTCTTCAATTACTTGATTGACTCTCTCAGTTTGGCCATCGATCTCTGGATGATAAGCTGTGCTAAAGCAAAGTTGAGTCCCCAGAGCTTGAAATAGAGACTGCCAGAATTTTGAGGTGAAGTCAGAATCCCGATCACTTACTATCCTTTTTGGGAGACCATGAAGTTTGAGGACTTCCTTGATGAATATTCGAGCAACATCAGAAGCTTTGAAGGTCTTTTTTGCTGGTATAAGGTGAGCTACTTTGGTAAGTAAGTCCACTACTACTAGAATGGAGTTATATCCTCCTTGAACAGTGGGGAGACTTGTGACAAAATCCATACTAATGCACTCCCACTTCATTTGGGGAATATCTAAGGGTTGAAGCTTTCCAGGCATCTTGACCCTTTCAGCCTTGATCCTTTGGCATGAGAGACATTATTTCAAGTACCGAAGCACATCATTTTTCAAGCCTGCCCAATGAAAGCTCCTTCTTACCGCATTTAATGTTTTTGCATAACCTGGGTGTCCTGCAGCAGGGCTATCATGAGCTTCATGGAGGATTAGTTTCTTTAAAGCAGGATCCTTAGGGATACATAGCCTGTGATTGAAGTAGAGGCTTCCTTCATGAGTGGAGTATCCCTTGATTAGATTTTTCTCTTTCTCTGAATGTCCCCCTTCTTCTACTAACTTTATCATCCTTTGATAATCTAGGTCATGAGATGAGACTTCTTCCACCTTGACCAGTATGGGATTATTTGGCATTGAAATTGCATTCAAGAAAGATTTGCGGCTAAGTGCATCAGCTACTACATTATCTTTCCCAGGGCGGAATTTGATGTCGAAATCATATTCTTGTAGAATTTCGATCCATCTCCTTTGTCGCATGTTGAGGTTAGGCTGGGTGAAGATCCACTTTAGACTTTTGTGGTCAGTTACAAGCTGGAATTTGCCTCCCAAGAGATAATGTCTCCATAATTTGAGGCAATGAACAACTGCTAAGAGTTCCAAATCATGGGTGGCATAGTTTGCTTCATATTGCTTCAGCTTGCGGGAAGTATAAGCGACTGGTCTTCCTTCTTGGCCTAAGACACCACCAAGTGCTAGACTACTAGCATCGGTAACCACTTCAAATTCCTTGGAGAAATCAGGAAGTTTTAAGACTGGGGCAGAAGTAATAATGACTTTCAGCTGATCAAAGCTATTTTGATGGATTGGCAGCCACACTATTTTGCAATCCTTCTTAAGAAGATCTGTCAAGGGTGCAGCTACCAAGGCATAATCTTTGATAAAAATCCTATACCAACCCGTGATTCCCAAGAATCCACGAACTTCACGAACTGATTTAGGGGGTGGCCATTCTAGAATATCCTTGACCTTGGCGGGGTCTACTGAGATGCCATCTTTGGAGACGATGAATCCAAGATACTCAATTTGATGAGTAAAGAAGGTACATTTGCTCTTCTTGGCATAGAGTTTGTGTCTGCGCAGCAATTGCAGAACTCTACGCACATGCTCCTCATGCTCTTCCATTGATTTGGAGTAGATTAGGATGTCATCAAAGAAAACAAGCACAAACTCATCCAAGTACGGGCGGAATATATCTTGCATTAGGCGGTTGAAGGTTGCAGGAGCATTGGTTAACCCGAATGACATTACAGTAAACTCATAGTGGCCATAACGGGTATTGAAGGCTGTTATGGGTATATCTGCTTCCTTGACTTTGATCTGATAGTAACCAGACCTCAAATCTATTTTTGAGAAGACTTTGGCCCCATGAAGCCTGTCAAGAAGTTCATCGATGCGAGGGATAGGATACTTATTCTTGACAGTGACTTGATTTAGCCCTCGATAATCTATGCAGAGGCGGAGAGTCCCGTCCTTCTTTTTTTGGAAAAGAACAGGTGCTCCCCACGGAGAGCTACTGGGGCGTACAAATCCTTGTTCAATGAGTTGGGAAAGTTGCTCCTTAAGTTCAATGGCTTCAGGAAGGGACATTTTATAGGGAGTTTTTGAGACGGGTTGAGCTCCAGGGATCACCTCGATTTCATGGTCGACTTCTCGAGGAGGCGGTAACCCTGTAAGCTCGTCAGGGAAGATGTCAGAGAATTCTTGGAGCCAAGAGGGTTCTGTCTCCATACTAGGTTCAATGACTTTGTTGAGTTTGACTAAGAAAACTTGCTGACCCTTACGTGTCCCCTTGAGAAGATGTTTTGCCTTGACTACCCTAGACTTAGGTTTTCCTGTGATTCCCTGAACAGATATTACTTGGCCATGCTCATTTTCAAAAGTGATACTCCCCTGGTTACAATGAATGCTAGCTTTGTTTGCAATTAACCAATCCATCCCAAGGATTCCATCATAAATTCCTAATGGCAAGACTCTAAAGTGACCATGAGTTTGCTCATTACCCAGCTCAAAATCAAGGTTTCCTATAGAGTGGCGAGATACTACTTCTTTCCCACTGGCCAACTCTACAATCATTTTTCTAGCTATTTTTTGACTCAAGTTTAATTTTTGCAAGCACCTAGGAGAAAGGAATGAATGGGTACTGCCACAATCAATCAAAAGCTGGAATGGCTTACCGTGATGAGTGGCGGGGGCTTGGATTACACCAAATTGTTTATTCGGACCTTGGTGTTCTACCGCCGCATGGACGGTGGCGCGCTCTTCTTCAGCCGTTTCCAAGGTCGGTTCTTTACTTATAACACAGGCAGTTCTAGCAACTGTTCCTCCGCGGCCTCTGTCACCACGGCCACTGCCTCTTGCACCTTGGTGGGTAGGGGTTCCACGGCCTTGATTTCCTCTGTTACCTTGGGGGAATGATGTTGCCATCTTGGGACAGTTGGCTCTAAAGTGTCCCGGCTCATTGCACTCAAAACACAAAGGGCCTTCTCTGGAAGAAGCAGCATACGAGCGGGGGGCAAAAGAGTTGCCTTGTCGCCCTCTGTTGTAGTAGGGAAAATTCTGTTGAGGTTTCTTGTAGGGTTGATCTCTAAGGTTTGCCTCAGGGTAAGATCTCTTTTGATTCTTCGGTTTGTTAGCCTTCATTTCTTTCACAAGGGGCTTAGCTCGTATGAGAGCATCCTGTAATGTGCTTGGCCTCGGTCTGAGTGTCCACCTAAGGGTGGGTCTACGGGAAAGGTACGGTGTCGGTTGTCTGGGAAAGGAGTGGTACGCATGTACCTTATCCGGTCTGAGTGTCCACCTAAGGGCACGCGTGGACCATACAGTGGGCGGTTCTTGGGCGGCCATTGTACGGGCGCCCTAGTAAGTGTGTACGGACCAAATTTTGGGGCGGGGTACCCAAATTTGGGACGCCCGCCTCGATTTGCGTGCCGGACCGCCCCGAGGGGCGAAAATTTTTTTTGTCTGGGAGGTTCTCCTGGTCGCAGGGGTTCAGACCGTTCGTCAATCGGACGTGCGGTCGTGCATTTATTAAGGTTTAAAGGTCGCCGTTTTTTAACTAAAATGATTGAAATTAGCGTATAGGCTTGATCCGGTGTCCGTTTTGGATGCTGTAAAATCCTATATTAGGGTAAAATCGCGCGCAGATTCCAAATTTGGGCTCAGAATTTGAAGATTCTAAGTAGAAATGACTCAAATAATAAAATCATTGATATTCATACCATAAAAACTCATAATTACATGGACATTTCTTTATTAGTGAAGATGGGTACGTTACATAATATATTCAAATATTAAAATGGAATCTCCGTTGAAGATCAGCAAGATCAACCAACGGTTCCATATAAAAGAGCCATGGACTCATCCGTTGAGGAAGCAAGGTCAATCAACCAGATCCATGCCCGAATTCAGAAAACAACTCTTACTCCTTGTTCCAACATCTTCCACGATGCACGTGTGGGTATCGATGATGACCCACAGCCCGAGTACCGTATGGTTAGCACCCTCTAAGATCCTTCGCAAGTGACCTAGCGCTTCACTCATAGGCCACTTGCTTGGTCCCTCATCCAACCGTACCGGAAGCTCACCATTTAAATCGAACCGAGGCTGGTCAAGTTCTCGATCGACCTTGCTATGCGAGATGTCCTCCATTGACTCTCTGTTAGCTGTTGCAACTTTATCAGCTAGGTCTCCCCACGACCTCATTCACACAAGACGGTCAAAATGCTTCCCCAGCATTCTTGACATAAAATAGTCATTTAAAAACAGGTCATAAATACAATTTCTATAAAATGAATCTCTCTTCTTTCCACTTCAATCTACATTACTTAATCTAGATTCATTTCATAAGCATTCACATTCTTATCAAATTATTTTCCATCTCAACACTTCTTTCCTTAATTAACCTCATCAGATCATCCACTCGCATTTACCCATACATATCACATTCATTAACATCTATCCACTTTACATTGCATCTTATCACATCCATTTCACATCACATCTCGTTCATTCACATCCTGATTCACATCACATCCCATCCATTCACATTCCATACCATTCATTCTCATCCCGATTCACATGCCATCACATTATTCACATCCCTTATCATTCATTCACTTCTCGATTCACAGGTTATCACATTCATTCACATCCCTTATCATTTATTTACATACTAATTCACATGCAAACACATTCATTCACATCCCATATCATTCATTCACATCCTTTATCATTCATATCTATCCAATTTACATCTCATCTTATCGCCTCTATTCTCGTTCATATCCATCTCACATTCACATTCACATATATTCTTCCACATACATCGTAATCCATACTTATCACATACAAATCCACATCTATACTTTCACATACATCCACATCCATACTTATCACATACATATCCACATCTATACTTATCACATACATATCCACATCTATCCTTTCACATACATCCACATCCATCCTTTCACATACATACATCCACATCCATTCTTTCACATACATCCACTTCCATTCTTCACATACATCCACATTCATTCTTCACATACATCCACATCCATCCATCCATTCATTCACATTTACCTGATTCACATCACATCTATCCATCCATTCATTCACATTTATCTGATTCACATCACATCTATCCATCCATTCATTCACGTTTATCTGATTCACATCACACCTATCCATCCATTCATTCTTTTATAAAAATCAACTTATGAGGGAATAACACTTTTAGAAAAATCCTTTTATACATCTATTTATGCATAAATTCAATTTTAAGAAAAATAACACTTTTGAAATAAAAATAAATTCCTTTATGCATCTTTCTATGAATAAAATAAAATTTAATGAGAATAACTCTTTTGAAATAAAAATAAATTCCTTTATGCATCTTTCTATGCATAAAATCAAAATCAATGAGAAAAACTCTTTTGAAATAAAAATAAATTCCTTAATGCATCCTTCTATGCATAAAATCAAAATCAATGAGAAAAACTCTTTTGAAATAAAAATAAATTCCTTTATGCATCCTTCTATGCATAAAATCAAAATCAATGAGAATAACTCTTTTGAAATAAAAATAATTAGGTACTTGGTGGTAAAGAAATGGCCTCAACCTTCACCTTGGATGTAAACTTGTTGGTGAAGGGGTGAGAAGTGCTTGGCCGGGAGATCGGCAAGCATCGACGCGCTTCATCGACCACTTCATTCGACTTGAGCAAACAAGCAAATCCTCTACATCGACTTCTTATGCAAAAGGACAAAATTGATGCCATAAGGTCACATGCTCAGATGGAAAAATGATTGAGGCTTGATTTGCTTACAGTGGTCAAATGCATAAGGATTTTAATACTTGATTGAGATGCTTTGATTTGATTGAGATTTGGTGCAAAAAGAGGGGAGACTATGGCAAAATTTTTACAAAATTTGCCTACTTGCAGCCAGGACAAATCCTTGAATTTCTAGGGTTTTTCAAAAGCTTTTCAAATCTGTCCTAAAAGCCCTTCAATCTACCCGAAAACCTCTTTCAAACAAGCTAAAGATCACTCAAATCGGAGTAGTATTGAGCGATCAAAGTCAAGAGTTGACTTTCAGCTAGAACAATTGAGTGGTCAAAGGCTGTTGACTTTTCCAAATCTGTTTTTGAGGATCCTTACTCGTCTCGTCAAGAGCTTCGCATCGATGTAAAGATCACCCAAATCGGATAAGAATTGAGCGGTTAACATCAAGAGTTGACTTTCAGCCGGTATAGTTGATTGGTCAAAGGTTGTTGACTTTTTCAGATCTGTTTTTGGGGATTCTTATTCGTCTCGTCGAGATCTTCGCGTTGATATAAAGATCACCCAAATCGGATACCGTTTGAATAGAGAAAAAAAAAATCAAGTAAGTGGTCTTTGCAAGGAGAGATCAATTACGCGCATGGAAATGACTAGAGGAGGTCAAAACAAGGGAGCCCGGAATGAAAATGATCAAAGACAACCGGAAGCAATGATGGCAACGAGTTCATCAACGAGGAATGAAGAAAGTTCAACCATAAAAGCACCATCTCCAGATGAATCTCAGCCAGTGGAAATGCCTCAATATTTGGGAACTACTCCGCTAACAGTGGACATGATGTTAATGGCTATGGAGAGTATGTTTCAAAGGATTGAAAATAACCAAACAAATCGGCAACAACAATTTGGTGAACACCTCATGGAACGGTTCGACAAGCGACACCACTACCTGGATGACGTGATGCAAAGAGGATTAAAAGACTTGGAGAAAGCCATTAGTGAATTGGCTCCTCTCAAGCTCAATCAAGAAGCCGATATGAATGGAATGGATGGTGTACATTATAATGCCAAACATGATGGAAAGCCTTCTATGCCAGAAGAGAACAAAGTAAGACAAATGATGCCACCTCAAATGATGCCACATTCTTCTTACATGGACAAGGGCAAGAGACCTATGGGTGATGCTTCTTATGAGAGATCAAATGCCAGTATTCCAAGAACTTCATCCTTTATGCAAGATGCAAGAAGAGGGTATGAATAGAAGGGATTTAAAGATGCAGGTGATTGGCAATTGGAAGATGAGCAAATGCATAGACACTTGGGTGAAGGAAGAGGATTTGATAATCCAAGAGCACGGCAGAGGGGTTGGTGATTTTGACAATGCTGTGAAGGACAAAATCATATTTAATAAGTTCAAAGGAGAATCAAATTCTATCGAAGACTTTGAAGAGTGGGCAAACAAGATGGATCTCTACTTCGAAATCAGCCCAAGGAGCGAGATTGCCAAAGTCTACTTCGCCTCACTTCACCTTGAAGGTTTTGCTCACACTTGGTGGAGGAGGAAGCAATCTCATGGTTATGTCATCACTACTTGGGAAGAATTCAAGAATGACATGGCAGAAGAGTTTACTTCTCTCATGCAAAGGGACAATCACATTGTGGAATGGGACAAGCTAGAGCAAATCACTACCGTGAAGGAATATTCTCACAAGTTTCTAAAGCTTCTATTATACTTGGACGACTTTGATGAGCATTATCTTGTTGTCAAGTATATAAGGGGCTTGAAAGCTCCTATTGGTGGTGATGTCAAGTCTCATGAACCCGCCACTTTGAAGAAGGCAATGATGCTTGCAGAAATTCATGAAGAGAAGTACTTGACAAAGTGGGCTAGCAAAGGGAATATCAAAGGGGAAGTGATCACAAGGACTGACATGGGTTCTCATGCAAACACAAGACCTAATCTTCCAAGATTTCCTACCGTGTATGGTAGAGGGTCTAATAGACTTCCATTTAAACCACCATTTATGTCCAACAAAGCTACATACAATGAGTCCAAGCCAGCAAATGGGGGTTCAAAAAGCAAGGTTATCAAGGAGGACCGTTTGCATGAAATGAGGCTCAAAGGTCTATGTTTCAAATGTGGAGAAAAATGGAACAAGGATCACTTCAAAGTATGCAAATCCAAGGATATTTCCATAAGCTACATTATCACTGAGGACAATGCTAATCATGAGGAGGAGGAATTCCTTGAATGCAATGATGCCTTAGGATGGGGAGATCCTCATGAGGGTGGAGGTTCTCATGATGATGGTTTTGATGAAGAAAATCCCGAGTTTCCTTTTGATCCGGGTGGGAAACTAAAGTTTGCTCATGACAAAATGGATGATGGGATGCCTCTATGCGTGTGGAATGAAAACAATAGTGCACATACTACCTTGTGTACAATCTCTCATGATGCTTATGCGGGAAGTAAGGGTGCCAACACATTGAGATTGAAGATCAAGGTGAATGGGAGAACAGCATATGCACTCATTGATACTGGAAGCACGCATAGTTTTGTCAATAAAACACTCTCAAAATGCAACCAACTTCTTTACCAAACAAGCACATGGTGCAAGTGGCCAATGGTGATTCAATGGGTTGCAATATGAAGTGTCAAAGTACAGAATTGGAGTTGTCCAAGAACTACTCTTGCAAAGTTGATCTTTTGGTGATTGAGTTGGGACCAATTGACATAGTACTTGGATGTGATTGGCTGTCCACTTTGAACTCTTTTACCATGAACTTACAGAAAAGTTTCATGAGTTTTGTGCATCATGGAGGGGTTATTACATTGAATGGAATGCAAGGGTCCAAGCTCTTCATGATCAATGCTACTCAAATGAAGAAAGAGTTCAAGAAAGAGGGCTATGTTTATGTACTACAGCTTTGCAAAGAGGAAGATAATAGTAAAAAGGATTGCATCGAAAATGTGGACATGGTTAAGCTACTCAAGGATTATGAAGATGTGTTTACCATGCCAAAATCAATGCCGCCAAAGAGGAGTGTTGATCATGCTATTGATTTGGAACCAAATGCCAAACCAATCAACAAGCCTCCCTATCGTTTGTCAAAGGTTGAAAAGGAAGAGATGGCAAAGCAAGTCAAAGAACTCATTGACATGGGATGGGTTGAACCAAGTCAATCTCCTTTTGCTTCTCCGGTGCTACTTGTGAAGAAAAAGGATGGTACTTTCCGCATGTGCATTGATTACCGTGATTTGAATAAGATCACCATCAAAAATCGATTTCCATTACCAAGGGTGGATGATCTTTTGGATGAGTTGAAGGGTGCCACATGCTTTTCAAAGATTGATTTGCGTTCCGGATACCATCAAATAAGGATGAAAAGTGGTGATGAGTTCAAAACAGCATTTCGTACAGAAAGGGGTCTTTACCAATTCATGGTTATGCCGTTTGGATTATGCAATGCACCGGTAACTTTTCAAGCATTGACGAACAAAGTGCTTCAACCTTTCCTCTACAAGTTTGTATTGGTCTTTTTCGACGACATACTTATCTATAGCAAAGATGAGGAAGTGCATTTGAAGCACGTGAAAGAGGTTTTGGAGGTCTTGAGGCAAAACAAGTTGTATGTTAAGGAGACAAAATGTACCTTCTCATGGCACATGAGGTGGAATATTTGGGTCACATTGTGAGCAAGGATGGCATTTGTGTGGATCCAAAGAAAGTGGAATGTATTAGGAATTGGCCAGTTCCTTCAAACACTACTCAATTGAGGGGATTTTTGGGGTTATCTTCATTCTATAGGCGCTTTATTGCCCACTATGCAGATCGCCCCAATGACGGATAAATTGAAGAAGGAAACCTTCTTTTGGGATGCCATTGCCAACAAAAGCTTTGAAGATATGAAGCAGATGCTCACATCAGCACCTATTTTGGTATGTCCAGACTTCACCAAACCTTTCACAATAAGGGGGATGCAAGTGGAAGAGGGATTGGTGCGGTACTTTACCAAGACCATGGAGTCATTGCTTATGAAAGTAGAAAGCTGAATGACAAAGAAAGAGAACTCCATGTGTATGAGCAGGAGATGATTGCTATACTCCATGCTATCAAGAAATGGCACCATTACTTATATGGGAGTCATTTTTATGTGAGAAGTGATCATAGGGTGCTGAAGTATTTCCTCACACAACCCAATTTGTCTCCTAAGCAAAGAAGGTGGGTAGCAACACTACAAAACTATGATTTTGAAATCACATACACAAAGGGCAAAGAAAATGTGGTTGCCGATTCCTTGTCTCGTATGTGGGCGTGCTCATTGTATGCTATTTCTGAGGTGCATAAAGATTGGATCATGGAGATACAAGAAGAGTACTTGTTTGATGAAGAAACCTCACAAATAGTGCAGAAATTACAGCAAGGTGTATGTGAAGAGTTACCCCATTATGAGCTGAAAAATGGTCTCCTCTACTACAAAGGAAAAGTCTACTTGGTTCCTACTTCATCATTTATCAAGAAGATCATGGAAGAGATGCATTGTACTCCTATGGCTGGTCATTTGGGTGTCTACAAAACCTTTGATGCAATAAGGAAAAGTTTCTTTTGGAAGGGGATGTGGAAGAGCATTCATGCTTATGTAAGTGGGTGCCGGTCATGTCAATTGAACAAGGATCCTACACATAAACCGGGAGGTTTGCTTCAGCCATTGCCCATTCCCGAAGGCAAATGGAGTCATATATCAATGGATTTCATTACTAACCTTTCGCGCACAAAGAAAGGGTGGGACAGCTTGTATGTTGTGGTGGATAGATTGACCAAAGTGGCCCATTTCATTCCTTCCAAGGTCACATATTCAGCCCAAAATGTTGCCAAGCAATTTGTTGATGGGGTTTTCAAGTTGCATGGTATGCTGTCACAAATTGTGAGTGATCGCAATGTCAAATTCATGAGCACTTTTTGGAGAACATTGTTTGAATATATGGGAACCAAGCTTACTCCAAGCACCGCCTATCATCCCGAAATCGATGGTCAAACAGAAAGAGTAAACAAATGGGTGGAAACATATCTACGCCACTATTGTCATGATACTCAAAGCACATGGGATGATTGGTTACCTTTGGCTGAGTTTGCTTACAACTCAACATATCATGTGAGCATTGGCATGTCACCCTTTGAGGCTTTATATGGTTACAAGGTCAATTTGCCTATGTTGGTGGGTACATATGAGACTTCTAACCATAATGCCAAGGAGGAAGCTGAAAGGATGCAAGCTTTGTTGCAACAATGCAAAAGTAATTTGAAGGTTGCACAAGAGAAAATGAGACAATATGCCAATGTTCATCGAAGACCATTGGAATTCAAAGTGGGAGATTGGGTTCTTTTGAGAATACCAAAGTCAAGATATGCGTCTTTGAAGGGAAGCACCAACACCAAGCTAGCTCATCGCTATTATGGTCCTTATCAAGTGATACGAAGAGTTGGGGAGGTTACATATCAACTCTTACTTCCATCTACAACAAAGATTCATGATGTGTTTCATGTCTCTCACTTGAAAGGATATGTGGGTATGATCGATCAAATGGTTGATGAGTTACCTCCAATGAATGAAGAGGGAATGATTGAATACATTCCAGAAGCTATCTTGGGGTACAAGGAAAAAGGTACTTCGCACTCGTACCTTGGTGGAGTATCTTGTTCAATGGAAAGGTTTACCTAAGGAAGAAGCTTCATGGCAACCTATTTCAGCATTGGAGGGATATGAAGCATTGATAGAGCAATATGGGTTGGTGTAAATTCAGCCACATGGAACATTCTTCTCCGAATTTGGGGTATTCATTTGAGGTTTCGAGGACGAAACCATTGGGGAAGGGATGGTTTGTAAGAAAGCATTATGGCTCATTCATGATAATGTTATCTGTTCCAAGAATCAATGGTGAGCTTCTCCCGTGAGATGCTAAGTGGTGACTCCTTCATGAGCCACTCCCTTGGTGAGGGACTAACCCACCCCTGTTACTTTCTTTCACTCTAACCAAGCATACGGATTCTAGAATTTTCTAGATCAGTTTGGTCACTTTTTGACCATTTTTAGGTCAGTTTAGCTTACTTTTTCGGTTCTAGTCGAAACAAGAGAGAGTTTAGCTTACTTTTTGGTAAAAAGAAAAATATTAATTGGAATCAGATATAAATATATAAATATATATGTAGATATGGATTTTTGATTTGAGTCTGTAGGCTTCACGCTTTTATTAATTGAAAGCAAAAAGGAAGAATTAATAACCTTCATTTTGTAAGATTCCTCCTCAACCTGAATATCAAATAAGAATCTACTTCAATCCCTTGTAATCATTCTCTATGTTTCTGAGTACAAGAAAATATCATTTTTCCTTGTTTTGCCTAGTGAGATAAAAAAATTCTAGAGAGTGGTAAATCAAAATTGGGATATTTTTGGATAAATAAATTCTTTAAATATCAAAAAAATGTTTTCATGAAACAAAATATCAAAATAGATTTTCCAAGGTGCAATTGGAATTAATTAAAATTGATTCAGAAGACCTTAGCCTAAGGGTCTAGATTTTCAGAAAAAAATTAATTATGGTCCAATTAAGGTTCCTATGGACCAATAAGATTAAACCAAGTGTTGGGACAAGATAAATCCAAAGAACAAAAGAAAATACCCAAAAATGAGAAAATGCCCACATAAGATGCAGAGTTGACCAAGTACTAGGTTTATTAGTTAAAAATTATGGTGTATTAATAAAAAAATGAGATATTTTAGAGTAATCATGCATTTTTGACACGTGTAAGGAAAAGGGAGACTTTTAAGGAGGTGCCTACTTCACATGCTTAGATAAGTTTAAAACTAAAAAATAATTGAATATTTTTGTCTCTCCTCTCTCCTAAACCAAACCAAATAAAAAAGGGAGCCAAACTGGTCCAAAACTTGTCCAAATTCAGCCAAACTGAAGCTGGAAAATTCTAGAATTCAATTGGACTGAGTTAGTGGCCTCCCTCTCCTATAAATAAGCCCTCATTCCTTTATATTATTATCTGTGAATTAAACTATGCCAATATTACTCTAAACTAAGCCTAATTTCTATTATCCTCTAAAAACCTCTATAAAATTGAAGAGATTGGAGCTTATCTCTCTCTTCAATCTTTCTTGGTGACTCCTATGACATAACAAACCAATTGATTGGTTGGGGCCCTCTAGAGTGACTAAAGAATCAAGCATTTTAGGAGGTAAAGAGTGGAGTATGGTCTTTTTTCTATAATTTCTAAATGTTCCTTTCTTCTCAACCCCTCTCAAGCTTGAGAAGCTTTAATTTAAATGGATTTTGAATATTATTGAAATGTTTTAATGTATTATAATAAAGAAACACATAAATTTTCTTTTATGTTTAATTTTAATGGTTTTTAAGCATTTCTCTCTCTCCCCCCCAAAGAAAGGTCATTCCTATAACCTATTCTCAATCCAAATGAAGCTTCTCATGAAGCATTTCTCTAATCCAAAAGTAATTTTTATGCTTGTCTAATTGGAGGTCAAAATAATGGCTTTTTAATACTTTTATGATATTTATTTCATAGAGAAATATTGAATCAATCCATAATTGGATAATGATCCAATTAGTGGTCATTCTAATCATACTAATAATATCAAACTTCATTCTCTCAATTAAATTGAGAATTATCACTAATAGCAGCGGAGCTATGGTAAAATTTTTGTAAAATAAACACATAAAACATTTTCATTCATAATATGAAAAGAGGACTTCCTACCATATTCTAGGAATTATCATCCTAGATTAATTGAATGATTCTTATTTGTAATCATGAAGAAATTTATTTTTATGATTATGCATAATTAGTAAATTAAGAAAAAGAGAAATTTTTGGTAATTTATTTTTATGTTAAAAGAGTAATCCCCAAGACATTGGAAAATCCATGTATTCCAATGATTTAGATAATAAAATTGGAATGCTAAAATAATGTAAAATTTATGAAAGATTTTAGTTAAATTTATGTTTTTGTATAGGTAAACTTTTATGATGAAAGAGAAATTCCCACCATATTGAAATTCAAATATTTAAATAAGGAAAGTATAATTCCTAGGGTTGTTGCAAGATCAGGGTGTCCAGTTTTATCCAGTTTATGCTGGACTGGGACAATGCTTGGAGAGCAAGTTTTGGGGGGCAAGGTACTTAAAATGAGATCAAACAAATAATAAAAAATATGCTTTGTCCTTAAATTAACCCAATATAACTTAAATTAATATAAATTAGTCTAATTAATCAAAATTAATCAAAAAATGATAAAATGATAAAAAAATGATCTTTCCATACTTAGAGTGATCCAATTTATTTTTCCATAGATGCACCATTACAAGCACACTAGTCCCTATAGGTTTTATATGATTCACATCAAAAATGTAATTTTACTAATTAGATTATTAATATTTGCAGGCCTTCTAATAGTCTGGAAGAATTTTGAAAAAGAGATCATTAAAAATCCAACCATTGGATTTGTAATTTTTACTAAGCACCACATTCTACTAATGTCTCAGTATTTACCCACTCTTTTGATCTACAAGATTGAGGATTTTAAGTGGTAGCTATTGTGGGTACAAAAAGTGGCGTATATTATAACACTTTAAAGACTTTGAAATATTTAAAGAAAATAGACAAATATCTTAAAATTTTCTCAAAAAATCAAGTTAAGCTCCATATTATGTGAAGATCTAAGGTACAAAGTGGGAATCTCATATAAGTTTATATGTAAAAGATGTTAGCATTTTATGGAATCAGTTCAAATTTGGGACAGGGTGTATACATTGACTTTGTACCTAAGAAAATGAGGACTTTTGACTATCTAATGCTTAATCAAATTATGCAACTATATTTCCAACTTTGAATATGATGTTCCAACAAAAGAACTTGAAACGAAATTCCTTCATTTACTAGGAGAGATTAGCCACTAAAGGTAAACAAATGCCTGTTTTTTTACTGTTTATAGGGTGCCTGAGTGGACAAAACTGGGCACCCTGATCTTGCAACCACCCCCTAGTGCAAAGGAATTAATGAATATTTTTATTTAATTTTTAAGAGAAAATATATTTCAATTTATCTTTTTGTATAGATAAATTTTTATGATAAAAAGCGAAATCCCACCACATTGGAATCCAATTAATTAAATGAAGAAAGTGTAATTCCTAGTGCAAAGAAATTAATGAAGATTTTTATTTAATTTTTAAGAGAAAATATAATAAAATTTATCTTTTTATATAGATTAATTTTTATGAAAGAGGAATTCCCACCATATTGTAATCCAATTAATTAAATGGAGAATATGTAATTCCTAGTGCAAAGTAATTAATGGAGATTTTTATTTAAATATTAAGAGAAAATTTTAATTAAATTTATTTTTTTGCATAGATAAGTTTAATCGATAAAAGAGGAATTCCTACTATATTGGAATTCAAATGTTTAGATAAGAAAAGTAGAATTTTTAGCTTAAAGAAATTAATGGTTATTTTTATGTAATTTTTTAGAAGAATTTTAATAGATTTAATTTAGGGAAAAGAGGAATTCCCATGATAATTGGATTGCACTCATTGAAATGAGAAAAAGAAGGATTTGAAGTTTATTCCAAAAAAAAAGGTATTGATATTTTAGTTAAAAGATGAATTTCCATGATAATTGAGAAAAGATGGATTTGAATTAAATTCTAATGTCAAAAGATGAATTTCCATCATAATTCTACCTAATGAATTAAGAGAATTTATGTGGGAAAAAGAAAATCTTAGATAATTGAATTGAAAAAATCTCTAAATGGATATTCACCCAAAAACTAGATTTTTAGTTGAAAGGAATCTTGGTAGAACTAAACTGAATGAATTTAGTTAGACTACATGAGGTCGGACAGTAAACCTAATTGTCCTTCTCTCGAACTGAATCAGACAAAAACTTCGTGACCAATTCCAGTTACTAAATCCAAAGAATAAACTACGAGAACTAATCTAGTTTTTTCCTGACTAATCTCACCAAGAATCTAGTTGGATAAATGGATAAAATGATCGGTAGATTACCCTCATGAGAGATCAAGGATCCTCATTATGAAACTGGGAATTATTGGAAAAAGGGTCTTTGGAACCAATCTCAAACCGGAATCTCACTTGCATTGGAAACTCTGTTTTTCATTCAAAGGACTATTTTACGCCAGAATGCTGGAGGAAGCTTTTGGCTTATGTTTTTCTAAAGGAGGTTCGTTGGAGCTGGCGGGGAGTCGTTAAAAGGGATGTCACCCGCGGCAAAGCCTGCCGAGGTCTTGACCAGCCTCAGTATGGTTAAAATGGTGTACTTCTGGTACGATGGGCAAGGGCCGATGAAGCGGTCCCTGAGTGAAGTGCTAGCACACCTAAGGAGGATCCTAGAGGGTTCTGACCAGGCGATGCACGGGCTTGCGGTTGCTAGGACACCCAGGCGTACATCGAGGAAGATAGCTGATGGACAAAAAGGAAAGGTTTTTGGGAACAAAAATTTGATACTGGATCTCGTTGGTTGGCTAGCTAGTCTTCAACAGAGAGTTCAGATGATGCATTTTTGTAATACAATGGACTTGGAATTTTGGAAAATGATGATCAGAAATATTATGATTTTATTCAAGGATTGTCTTAAAGCCAGTCGAATCTGTTATAAATGGCAATTTCATATTGGGTGTGTATGTGGTGCGCCTATTTGATTTTTGTATGAATCGCCGGCTAGGGGGCCTCGGAACTCTTTTCCTCAATACCCGGGCAAAAACCCAACAAATCTTTATAAAGGAATCCCACCAATTCAGTGGTCGGGTGGTTGGTTAACCCATGGGCTAGATGGGGCTAGGCTGGATTGGAGGATTCCTGAGAAATAACTAGATACGATTAGTTACGTTAATCAGTTTAAATCCTGTGAGAAGACCTTGTTCTGTGGGAAGGGATCATCGGTTGTGCCTCGGAAATGAGAAAAAAAGCGATGATTTCATGGACCAAGTGCAAGTCTCTTCTTGATCTGACCATGTGACTTCAAGCTTGGTCAGATCACTTTAATTTAGTCAAGACTTGACTCATTAGAGTAATCTCCTAGTTAAAAGATCTTTCACCTTCCTGGAGGAATCGCTTGTGTCTTTCGGGCGAGGGGAGTCTTCCAGGCCCGGTCTCGAAGGGACCGCTAGCCTCTCATCCTGGACATCCACAGGTGAGGCCCCCAGTGTGCAAGACCCCCGCCCCGCGTGGGAGGCCGACTCTGCTTCCGTCTCGCCGGCAAGAGCCCCGGAGCGGGCGGGGACCTCACAGCTGGTATCAGAGCGTTGTTGAAAGCTAATAAGGATAAACAAATTCTTATTAGAAATTGATAATAAAAGCTCAAAAAATAGCATTTTTCATAATGTATTTTCATTCCGTAAGCGTCTTTAATGAAGAATTTTTAATCAAAGAAATTGTTTTTATAGATGGAAGTTCCCTATTTATCTGGTATTCCCGACCTCACCCAGTCTCAAGATATGACTGTGTTTGCCTTCGAGCATCTCATCTCTTCCGCTTCAACTCATACAAGCCGAGCAAGACTCGCACGCCATTTCGAGGATTTATATTTTCCTGACTCAGCGGAGAGACAACAGCATAAGTGGTTTGTAGGGCAGTATGTCCACACCTCTTGCGACCGACGTGCAATGCTGTGGCAGAACCTCTCATTGGCAATGATTCTATTAAAGCTGAAAATGGTGCGTGGTGTCATTCTATATCATTTGACGCCTCAAAATTTTAGACTTTCGTGCTAAGTCTATAGACTCCTTAGTTGTTTTATTCCTAAGGAGAAGATAATAGCTCCCTTGTATGTAAGTGAACGTTTGTATCAGGGCATGGCTATGGCCTACTAGTACCGTCGTCTTATGCTTCTCCCGAGGAGGAGATTTTGAATTCTTGAGCCGAGCTGCTCTATGTACATATTGCAACTTTTGTATAAATACCTCAAATAATAAATGAACATGACTATCATTCATCAAATAACATGGATCATATAACAGTCTCCCCTGTTGTTCGAAAGTAAGTGTCCTCCTCAATGAGAGGATAGCTTCATGGCACAAGTTGAGGACCAGATCATCACATCAAACAATTTCTCAAAATAAAACCAAACAAGTGAACGCATGTGAAACGGATCCAAGTGTCCCATTCCATAGAGGTACCTTCCACATACAAACACTAGCTGGTGAAAGATAGAAGACATAGATATGTCTAGTGTAGCCATGTGAAACCAATCTAATGTCCCATACCATAGATTAATTTCACACAACACTACCTTAAGAACAAAAGTTTGAGATAGAGTAGCTAATTCCCTCTAAAACTTTCATTCCGACAAAACTTTTCTCTCTATACTCAAATTTAGACTACAAGTCTTATTCCAAAAATGGATTAGGTCGAAATGGAAATTCTTATCAACTTAAGATTAAAAAATAATCACTTATATTACTGTAAATAAATTGATGTATTCTAGGGATTTATTCTTGATCTTAATCTTATAATTGTCAAACTAAATTCAAAAATTATAATCTTCCAATAGGTTTATAATTCTTGAATTTATGAATCTTACTTTTAAACATTGAAATCTAAAGGGGATCTTGATCTTAAGCTTGATCTTAAACTTGAAGTCAGACTTGAAGAAAGATGGACATCTTGCACCCTAGTTGATAGCAAGAACTTGATATACTAGTAATGAATCTTGGCTTGGATTAAAAATACTTGAATGGATGAAAATTGAGAGATTAGTCTTTAGTTAAATCTTGAATGGATGAAAATTGAGAGATTAGTCTTTAGTTAAATATTTAGTTAAATCTTGCACCCTAGTTGATAGCAAGAACTTGATATACTAGTAATGAATCTTGGCTTGGATTAAAAATACTTGAATGGATGAAAATTGAGAGATTAGTCTCTAGTTAAATCATAATTGCAATTCTTGAATAAATCTTGTTTTTAAGGGGTTTAAATCTTGTGGTTGAATACATCTTTGACTTAGAGCAATTCTTGGTCTAGAAAGAATCTTGTACTTGGATAGATCTTGAACTAGAACACTTGAAATTTTAGACAAAACTTTACTTGAATTGGTATAAACTTTGTAATTGTGATTGGCATACAACTTAAGCTTGGTTTCTAGTCGCTTGAGAGCTATTTCTTTACTTTTCTCATCACACTAGTCGATGGTTAAGCAATTGATAACTTGAATCAAGGATTGGAGAAACTTGCTTGGATCTTGAATCTTTAAATTGGTCTTAATCTTCTATGAAATGTCTAGCAGTCATTCTTACTTGAATTTGGGCAGCTAGATCTTGAAGATAACTTTGGCTAATCTTGTCTCCATCTTTCGAGTTAGGTCAGGGTGTCTAAAAAAAATTTTCAGGAGCTAATGTTTTATTAAATTTTCTAACTAGGTCTAGAAGGAAAGAATATTCAGAAGATAGATACAAAAGCAAACAAGAAATTGTATACAATAAATAAATTTTAACACATACCTCCACCTTTGGTTAGTGTGTCGACTGCGTTAACCTCTTTGGTGTCAAGTGTGTCCTTCGTTGCAATTTGGTTCTTCTTTTTAGTCGGGCAAGATTTAGCATAATGTCCCATCTTCTTACACCTGAAACACTTGTAATGCCTTTATCTGGGCGCAGCTCTCAATGGGTAAAGTTATCTTCACCCCACAGGTGGAAAAGAGGGCGCCTAGTGCATCACACACAATATATATACATATATATATATCTAAAGCTTATCAAAGCTTTGTTACGAAGCTTTCACTTGGCCAACGCCCTACGCTGGAGCGTAAAAAGGAAATAGCCCATGTGGCAAATTCGTGGAGAGGGAAAGAAAAATGAAGATCCCCCCCCCCCATTGACCGTCCGTTGAATTGGAGAGAGAGGGAAAAAAGAAAAATATCAATTGTAATTAGATATATATATATATATATATGTATATGTATATGTATATGTATGTATGTACATATGGATTTTTAATTTGATTCTGTAGGCTTCATGCTTTTATTAATTGAAAGCAAATAAGAAAAATTAATAACCTCCACCCTTGATTATGGAATTCAGACACTCTTACTAGTTTAGCAATCATGCTATAACCCTCCATGCTCCTCTCTTTGCTCTTTCAATCTGTTTATGGACAGATTAGAAAGAGGATTAGTGAAGGGGAAGGTGGTTTTGTGGTTTTGGGAAACCCACTAATGGTTTTCCTCAAAATGGTGGCTTTCTTCCTAGCCCTTGATCCAAATTTTAATCTAAGGGCTCACAAACTTCACATAAACACAGCTTCTTTTGCTTAAAGGTTTTCCATACCTTCTCTCCTTTAATTCTTGGATTTTTGGATGAATTGTGTCCTTGTCCAAAGCCTTGTACTCTTACTGCAAATTCTACTCTTCCCGTGCAAGTATATTTGAATTTGTTAAAAAGCCTTCAAATTGCTTCAAGCCAATAGCCTTTGAGAAAAAAATCAATTTCTTGATTTTTCTTCAACTCTCCAAACCATGACCCAAATTCAATTCTTGAATTTGCCGTGCTCTAATACCACTCTTACAGGACCATGGTACATGGAGATTAAATTATTCCACAAATTCAATAATAAAAGAAATTAAACCATAACATCATAGCATAAATCAAAAGCATGAAAGATCAAGAACACAAGACTGGGTACAATCTTCCCCCCCCCCCCCAACATGAGTGGCTTCTTCTCGCGTGGGTATTTGTGATATATTCCAAAAGTAGGCCTTGAGCCAAAAACATAGTACACATCCATATTTGGACTTTGCCATGTAATTAGCCTTTGTCCTCAAGCCTTCTAAGGTTTGCACAATTTTCTAACACAATAATCTAATTTGTGCACATATGCACATTAAAAAATAAATCCACTAGTGCTTGCATGCACACTGTACAATAAATTGATGCGTGCACACACACACATCACAATGATGTCAAAATAATATCAAACGCCATCATACGGCCACAAAATATTATGAATATAATAATGAGATCCGTCCACATGCCACGGCTCAATCCACCATCTATGTGCGACACCTAAATCGGTACCCTCACACTGTGCAACACCTAAGTCAGTACCCTTGCACACCTCATCACCTAAACTCATAAACATAAACCACGTCAGTAAAACAATTAATTGAAATCGCATCAATCAATCCTAACGCGTTCATGAGAAATAGGCATCATCATAAAAAATATAAATCAAATATTAAAATGTCACCAAATACACGTGGGAGACCACCCACACATGAAAATCCATCCATTACTGACTAGTAAAAATACTCGGGCCTCCCTCAAATAATAAATGAACATGACTATGATTCATCAAATAACATGGATCATAACAATCCCCCCCTGTTGGGAAGTAACTGTCCTCAATTGCGCAATCAATGAGCGAATGGCTTCATGGCACAAGTGGAGGACAAGATATCACATCAAACAATTTCTAAAAATAAAACCAAACAAATGAACACATGTGAATTGAATCTAAGTGTCCCATTCCATAGAGGTACCTTCCACATACAAACATCGACTGTGAAAGATAGAAGACATAGATGCGTCTAGTGTAGCCATGTGAAACCAATCTAAAGTCCCATACCATAGATTAATTCCACACGACACTACCTTAAGAACAGAAGTTTGAGACGGAGTAGCTAGTTCCCTCTGAAACTTTCATTCCGACACAACTTTTCTCTATCCTCAAATTTAGACTACAAGTCTTATTCCAAAAATGGATTAGGTCGAAATGGAAATTCTTATCAACTTAAGATTGAAAAATCATCACTTACATAAGTGTGAAGAACTTGATAAATTCTGGGGATATGTTCTTGATGTTAATCTTGTAATTGTCTAACTAAATTCAAAAATTATAATCTTTGAATAGGTTTATAATTCTTGAATTTCTGAATCTTACTTGTAACCATTGAAATCTAAAGGGGATCTTGATCTTAAGCTTGATCTTAAACTTGAAGTCAGAACTTGAAGAAAGATGGACATTTTGTGCCCTAGTTGATAGCAAGAACTTGATATACTAGTAATGAATCTTGGCTTGCATTAAAAATACTTGAATGGATGAAAATTGAGAGATTAGTCTTTAGTTAAATCATAATTGAAATTCTTGAATAAATCTTGTTCTTAAGGGGTTTAAATCTTGTGGTTGAATACATCTTTGACTTAGAGCAATTCTTGGTCTAGAAAGAATCTTGTACTTGGATAGATCTTGAACTAGAACACTTGAAAATTTAGACAAAACTTTACTTGAATTGGTATTATCTTCGTAATTGTGATCGACATACCATTTAAGCTTGGTTTCTAGTTACTTGAGAGCTATTTCTTTACTTTTCTCATCACTAGTCTCTATGGTTAAGCAATTGATAACTTGAATCAAGGATTGGAGAAACTTGCTTGGATCTTGAATCTTTAAATTGGTATTAATCTTCTATGAAATGTCTAGATCGTTTTTACTTGAATTTGGGCAACTAGATCTTGAAGATAACTTTTTCTAATCTTGTCTCGACCTTTTGAGTTACACCAGGGTGTCTAAAATTCTTTTCAGGAGCTAAGGTTTTCTAAAATTTTCTAACTAGGTCTAGAAGGAAAAAATATTCAGAAGACATACAAAAGCAAACAAGAAATTGTATATAATAAATAATTTTTAACATATACCTCCACCTTTGGTTAGTGTAGCGACTACATTAATCTCTTTGGTGTCAAGCATGTCCTTCGTTGCAATTTGGTTCTTCTTTTTAGTCAGGCAAGATTTAGCATAATGTCCCATCATCTTATACCTAAAACACTTGACAATAGACAGCTTAGATACGATGTCATGCATATCCAATACTTCCACAGTTTTAACTTTCTTCTTAATATTTTTGTTCATTCTAGATAGACGTCGTTCAATCTTTCTTTGAAAGTTGTCCCGATGCTCTCATTCTTGATTCAAAAGAATATGGAGAGAATCAAGCTGTTCCTGAATAGTAGGATGGTGTGGATATTCACCCATTTCCTGGCAATTAAAAAGGAATAGGAAAAATTAAAACAAGAGAAAAGATAAGGTTTCTTATCTCATATGGAATATCGAGCTAGATATGAGTCCTGCCAGGTTAGCTTAAAACTCAAGTGCATAATTTTTAAAGAAATAATCCAGCACATTCTTAACGAAGGCTTTAATAATTAAAAGCTTTTAAAGCCTTTAATTAAATTTTACTATAGTAAAGGCTTATAAGGCCAGTGTAGCTTTTTATCATAAGCTTAATATAAAATTACAAATTAATCCCACACGATGCAGTCCATGAGCAAGGGCTTATATATTTCTAAAGCTATGTAAAATAAAGCTTATAAAGCTCTTTAAATCAAGCCAAGCTTTTATTAGTAAAAGCTTGTAATGCCTTTATTTGGGCGGAGCTCTCAATGGGTAAAAGTAATCTTTGCCACAGCTGGAGAAGAAGTCGCCAAGTGCATCACATTATATATATATATATATATATATATATATATATATATATATATATCTAAAGCTTATCAAAGCTTTATTACAAAGCTTTCACCCAGCCAACGCCCTGAGCTGGAGCGTAAAAAGGAAACAACCTCTAGCGAATTCATGGAGAGGGAAAGAAAAATGAAGATTCCCCCCCCCATCGCATCGGTCGTCCATTGAATTGGAGAGAGAGGGAAAAAAGAAAAATATCAATTGGAATTATATGTGTGTGTGTGTGTGTGTGTGTGTGTGTGTGTGTGTGTAGATATGGATTTTTTATTTAAGTCTACAGGCTTCACGCTTTTATTAATTGAAAGCAAATAAGAAAAAATAATAACCTCCACCCTTGATTATGGAATTCAGACACTCTTACTGGTTTAGCAATCATGCTATGACCCTCCATGCTCCTCTCTCTGCTCTTTCAATCCATTTATGAACAAATTAGAAAGAGGATTAGTGAAGAGGATTAGTGAAGAGGAAGGTGGTTTTATGGTTTTGGGAAACCCACTAATGGTTTTCCTCAAAATGGTGGCTTTCTTCCTAGCCCTTGATCCAATTTTTAATCTAATGGCTCACAAAACTCACATAAACATAGCTTCTTTTGCCTAAGGGTTTTCCATACCTTCTCTTCTTTAACTCTTGAATTTTTGGATGAATTGTGTCCTTGTCCAAAGCCTTGTACTCTTGCTGTAGATTCTACTCTTCCCGTGCAAATATATTTGAGTTTGTTGAAAAGCCTTCAAATTGCTTCAAGCAAATAGCCTTTGAGAAAAAATCAATTTCTTGATTTTTCTTCAACTCTCCACATTGACCCAAGTTCAATTCTTGAATTTGTTGTGCTTTGATACCACTGTTACAGGACCATGGTACATGGAGATTAAATTATTCCACAAATTCAATAATAAAAGAAATTAAACCATAACATCATAGCATAAATCAAAAGCATGAAAGATCAAGAACACAAGACTGGGTACAATCTCCCCTCCCCCCCCAACGTGAGTGGCTTTTTCTCACATGGGTATTTGTGATATATTCCAAAAGTAGGCCTTGAGCCAAAAATAGAGTACACATCCATATTTGGACTTTGCCATTTAATTAGCCTTTGTCTTCAAGCCTTCTAAGGTTTGCACAATTTTCTAATACAATAATCTAACTTGTGCACATATGCACATTAGAAAATAAATCAACTAGTGCTCGCACGCACACTGTACAATAAATTGACGCGTGCACACACACACATCACAATGATGTCAAAATAATATCAAACGCCATCATACGGACACAAAATATTATGAATATAATAATGAGATCTATCCACATGCCACGGCTCAATCCACCATCTGTGCGACACCTAAATCGGTACCCTCACACTATGCAACACCTAAGTTGGTACCCTTGCACACCTCGTCACCTAAACTCATAAACATGAAATCGCATCAATCAATCCTAACGTGTTCATGAGAAATAGGCATCACCATAGAAAATATAAATCAAATACCAAAATGTCACCAAATACACGTGGGAGTCCACCCTCACATGGAAACCCATCCATTACTAACTAGTAAAAATACTTGGCCGTCCCTGTCAAATAATAAATGAACATGACTATCATCCATCAAATAACATGGATCATAACAACAAGAAATAACTAAATTTAATGGGGAAGCAGTTCCATACATTGCAAACAAAGACGATGTATTTGCTCATGAGGAAGACTCTGTGGGAGCTAATTGAGGGAAGAGATGAATGTCCAGAGGAGATTGGGGAGAATGAGTGGAAGAGCATGAATGAGAAAGCATTAGGGCTCATTGCACTTAGCTTAAATGATGAAATCATTCACCACATTGCAGGAATACAACAGGCTAAAGATGCATGGGATGAACTTAACAAATTATTTGGCAAAAAAATTCAAAGATAAATGTGCTAATGCAATTCTACAAACTTGACATGAAGGAAAGTGAACCTCTAACCACACACTTAAAAAAACAGAGTAAAACCACCTCCGAGCCACCAATGATGTAGGCCATGTGGTAGATGTATGTGTGAGCACTTTAGTCAAGGTCACGGGCACTTGTAGTAGCCTTGGACACATAGAGAGAGAGTGTCAAATACTATGAGTTAGGGACTTTGCAGGCTACCAAATAAGAGGGAAACTTGGTATAGGGTCCAGGTGTGCTAGAGTTATTCACTTGAGGGGAGGTGTTGAAATATGCAAGTGAATGGGTGTGTGTGGGAACAAGCCCTTAGCAAGAGACTGTAAAAGGGAGTCTGGAATTAAGTGGGTGGCAGTGAAAAGGTGAGAGGAATCTATTGATGAGAGAATCAAGGGTAGCATGAGTGAACATAGGGGTGTGGAAGACTCTAGGAAAAGGTGTCCCCAGTGTAGGGGAGGTGGCACAAATCAAGGAAAAATCAGTGGGATTAGATGCTTGGCATCTTGCGGATGTACAACCTATAAATTGAGGCCTAATGAGAAATTGCTGGTTTTTGAGTATCCATGCCTATATTAATCTATTAGATTAATTGCTCACTAATCTCATCTCAATCATCACCTAATCACTTGCTAATTATGTTGATTCTTGCATTTGATCCACCATAGCTCATCACATTGCTACAAGTTTAACAACAGAATAGTTTATCTAAGATGCCTTATGTTTGCCACCAAAATGGAAGAAACCCACATATTTTAGCAAAAAGAATATGGATTGCAAAGGCATCTACCAACTAGACAAAGTCAACAACAACAGGGTAGAGTTCGCCTACATGAAAGACCAAAATTTGGAAAAGGAATGCAAGGCAGCACTGACCATGATAGTATAAGTAAAGCCCACTGATAGGTATAATTGGGTGGATTTGCATGTTTTACAGGTTGCACAAAGTTGAAAAAGATAGTTGGCATAGATGTTACATAAGGATTTCACCATCTATTTGACAAAGCATGGATGCAAGGTGGTGAATCTGTTACATATTTGATGACAAAAATCCTCAACCAATGTAGCAGACATTCCCTTGTTGGATAAGCCACTTAGGGCCCCTTCTCCTTGAGCCTTAAATAGCAAGGAGTTGGAAAAGGATATTGGTACGTGTAAAAAGCAGTCCTTATATACACCAAAGATTTAATGAAGAAGATAATAGTAAACGAAAGGAAGACATAGTTGCCTTATACTCCAAGAAGAGAAAAAGAGAAAAGAAGTTAAGGATGAAGCACACCCCTGAGGGGCCCACTACCACACCAGACACTAAGGCAGTAGAATAGGTAGCCGCCATACCACCCCTCTCATCTTTAGCAAAGTTGCAAATAACAACTAGAAACAACTAATATGTACACTTATTCACCACCAACGAGAACTCAAGAAACTTAAATATGCCCAATGAACAAGGTTAGAAAGAAATGTTAAGGGAAATGCCTAGCCCTCAACGAAGGGAGAGTGAGCTCCTAACCATGTAGGTAAGAGATTTAAAATTGTAGCATACAGACATCATTAAAGAGTTTTGTAGGAACATGGGGGAACAACTGCAGTATGCATTGTGTCAACATAGATAGTCAACATATCAATGGCCACATTGATTATAGTACCCAGCGTATTGCAATCACTGCAACAAGTGGGACATCAATTGATTGCCTCTTTGCCCATGCAATAAGCCTCAACAAAATGTAGGGCCTCTTGCCCATGTAAAAAGTCTCAGAAAAATGTAGGGCCACCAAGCATGAAAGTGTTGAGCTGACCTTGGTGGGGGTGAGGCAAATATACTCTTACTAAAGCGGCCACATTTGGATATCACTAGAGAGTTTGACACAACCGTGATTGTTGCTAATCCACCAATTCCTTGATATGATGTAAATTGAGAAACAATATGTAATCAAAAACTACTTCTAAGAAATCTTTAGTGAAACTGCTTTCAACGTAGACTACTTTTAAAGCAATAGGAGGCTGCTTTACAAAGTAATGTATACCAAGAACCATTACTTGCTAGGAGCAAGAAGTGGTTTCTTAGCTTTTGTAGTGTTTATTGCTATAGAGGTGCCACACCTAAAGGCTTTAAATCAATCCAAAGTGCTTAGAAAGTGTAGAATACTTGAAATGTAGTATAAGGATCTTTAAACGTAGTAGAGAAGAAGATAGAAGAAAATTCAACTTTCCATCTCTCTCTCTCTCTCTCTTGTGTGAGAGCGTTTGCTTGCAATGGATTGGAACACCACCTTTGAGAAAAATACATCAATTTTCAAAGATACCTGGCCAATGAAAGCATATAGGATACAAGAGGCAATGATAGCCAACTCGACACTTTAGCTACCACTATAATGGAGAGAAATGAATACCCCTAGACTACCAATCTTGATAAAGAAGTTGTAGGAAACCATTAAACAATAGAATAAATAGCCGAGTGCCCACAAAAGAGAACTTAAGAAGAGAAACAAGTTGAGTTTCAAAGATGCTGGCTACAAAACTTCTAAGAAAGATATGGCAAATTGTGCATCAAAATCAAGAATCTAACAAAAAGAAGCTCGAAGATAAAACCAATAGCTTAGAACATGAGAGGAAACTTCACGGAGATATAAAGATATAAATGCATAATATTCAAGACAAACACGCTGTGCAACTGGATGAGGTAACCAACAATGCCAACATAAATTCTAAAGTTTGTTAAATCAAATGGAGGCAGAGTTAATGCTCAAAATAGATTGTAAAATTTCAAGCAAGATATTGACTTAATAGAACACAGCCATAAAAAGCAATTGGAGGTAATGGAGGAGGAAAAAACCCAAGCCAAGAAGTTATATGTAGATACATTTGAAGGGCTATAAAAAGAATTGCAAACTATCAAAACAAGGGTATCAGATATAATGCAGGAAAAGGATGCCATGATTAAGAGCCATCACACGACACATTTAAACAAATATATCACAAATGCTAACAAGGCTAACATCTCAAGATTGGAAAACACAATGGAAACCCTCAGCAAAGAAAAGGAAGAATAAACAAACACAAATTGGTGGGTAATAGAATCTAGACAAAAGAGGGAAGAACAATTACCTAGGCTTTGGAAGAAAAAGAAATAAAGCGATACAACTTTGCCAAAGTCTTCCAAAAACAATCCAACCCATGACTCCCACCATGGAGTCTAGTGATCTATCCGATAGGTTGAGGGAAAGGGTAGCACCATTGGATGATCTTTTGATAATTGCTTGGGCCGTCTCCAAAACTTTACTTTGTTTTTTTCTTCACTAAACCTCTATCTTTGTTAATTTAACCTTAATATTAGTGAGGAACTAACTTTGGGGGATATAGTAATAAATCAAACATAATACTACCAAATATGCTAACCGACCATAATAATGGGTGTATTCCATGGGGGTATAGAATTAAAAGATCTAGAAGCCATTTATCATTATTACCTCCACCCAATAGTGCTAAATTTTAGATCATGGTGTAGAGTATTATCACATTCTACTAACCTTGGTGGAGGGGGAGGAGCTTCTAAACTTAATGAAACCATCAATATTAACTTTCATTGCTCCCCTTACAACAAAGATAAAGAGAAGCTTAGAATGGTTTCAAGAAGAGAGATGGTTTGAAGCATGGGGTACACACCATCATCTATTAACACTAGTTCTGTAATTGGACACTAAAGTGTCCTGAGGTTCCTAAGCTACTTGTGAACCATAACAAAAATCTCATAATTACCAAGATGCTGAAAAAGAGAAAAATTTTGGCCTTCCAAAGGTACTTCCATAAAACTAGGGTTATGTTAGTGCAAATTGGCAATTGGAAATGATTATATAGTTCAAAACCAAGTTAATACATATTTTTTGGGGTCCCAAGCTCAAGTAAATCTTGCTACTGGAGCGCTATCTTAGTTTTTCAATCGTGCTCAATTTTTTAAAATTTCTAAATTCTCTCTCAACAACCATGAAACAAAGGTTTTAGGTGCCCAAATTATGTTTGTACAATGTACCTTAGTGGAATTATTCTATACAGACAAAATGTTGCAAGTTTACTAAGGAATGTAATGCGCATGACTCAAGAATCTAAATCCAGAATTTTTGTTGTGTGCAGTTTTGACATTTTGAAACAATTAATATTTGTAGCTTACTAAGGGGCTTTTACATATAACTTTAAGATCTCAATGGATAGAGTAAACATTGTATCACCTTAAAAAACTTGCAAACACATTAAAACCATGTATTGGTTTGGATACAAATGGAGGCTAAAAACTGGTGTATCAAACACACACAACTTCCTACTATTTTAGCACTCTCAATTGAATTTTATTTCATGTGAAACTTGGCAAAATCTTTGACACAAATATGAAATAATTACTTGGAATTTTTCACAGGGCTTAGTGTTTTTTTTCTCTAAGCTTATAAGGTGGTTTTCTCAAACCTGAGTTGCAATCTCATGCAAGTCCTATTTATGGGTGTAATTCCTTATCATGCCAATATCCAAATTGCAAGGTTGCATTTTTTAAAGACACAATAGGTCACATATTCAAACTCCTCAAGAGGGATTTTGAATATGTCTTTCCTAGCGCAATTTTTTTGCATCGTCCAAAAAAGGACACTTAAGTGTCCTTTTTTGGTACCAAACTAGTGTTAATGCACAATAGTACCATGTATCATTTCTACAATATTCTAAAGCTATATGATATTATTACCATGGGGGTATAGAATCAAAAGATCTAGAAGCCATTTATCATTACTCCCTCCACCCAATAGTGCTAAATTTTAGATCATGGTGTAGAGTATTATCATATTCTACTAACCTTGAGAGGGAGGACCTTCTAGACTTAATGAAACCATCAATATAAACTTTCATCTCTCCCCTTACAACAATAAAGAGAAGCTTAGAATGGCTGCATGAAGAGGGATGGTTTGAAGCATGTGATACTACACACCACCATCTATTATAATGCCCAATAGTACCATCATGTATCATTCCTATGGTATTCTTAAGCTAAGAAGCATGTGATACCACACACCACCATCTATTAATGCACAATATACCACCATCATGTATCATTCCTATGGTATTCTTAAGCAATATGACATTATTACTACACATCTAATAGCCTTAACATCTACTCTAGCATATGATTTTGATCAAGAGCATTATTACTACACATCTAACAGCCTTAACATCTACTCTAGCATATGATTTTGATAAAGAGAATATAGAATGTCCTACATTTTTTGAGGAAGGAGATGTACATGTTGTGCATGATTCATTTGTCTCTCAAAAAAACAATCGCCAGATCTAGATGAAGGGGTAAGGGATAAAGAACCAAAAGAAGAACACTCACTCACTCCATATGCCCATAATTTCTCTTGCTCAAGAAAGATAATAATGACAAAATGATAGATAGTGAGCCTCCTTCTCCTTCTTTCCTAGTTTTTTAATTTCCCCTAACACTATAGACCCCGAAGGATTGCCACAAATTATTCCAACAATTGCAACTAATCCTCCACAACCAGAAGCTCCTTCTGAAGAACCAACAATTGTTTCTCCAAGTATATATGTTATCTTGGATATACTAACATCAAAAAAAATTAACCTATTATTATTGCAACCCAAGGTCATGAGATGAAGGCCTTTTACAGTAAAACATACCATTCAATCTGACAATGCCAATTTTGTTGGAGGCTTATCCAACAACATACAAGCAATTGTGGTTACCTTACCCCATCAAAGCTCCAAAGCCCGATATGTTAAATTAATGCCAATGGTAGGGGAAGGAACACTATGGGAAAATGTGGCCATGCACACCAAGCTGGCTAATTCAAACCTAGCAGATCTATTAGAAATTAGAATTATGTTCTACATGATCAATTTTTGTTATAAAATATGGTGGATTAAGTACCATACATAACAAAGCCAAATGTTTATGGCACTTACACTATAGAATGTTACGTCATCTAGCTAGCATGTAACCTTTCCTTTAGATACTAGAATTGGCAACTATTTACAATATATTGCGATGGATACTAAGGATAGACCCAATTATGTCTCTAAGAAGAAGATTGACAAAAGTAGAGTTCATAGCTTATACAAAAAGGGATTTTCATTCTTTCTTCAAATTCCCCTTCTTAGAGCATAATAACTTTGCTACCTTGAACCAGCAACAATACATGCTTACCATCATAAAAGCTTGGCGAAATATCCGAGACCCAATAATTGTAACCACAATTAGTTTTTTAAAGCTACTCATCGTCTTAATTTATCTCAATAGGATGATTATGTCTACACTTTCACCAAGAAGGGCTTAAATTTTGATCTTAACAAAGGTCTAGAGGAGTGTGTCGTCATGTTTTACTACCACAAACTCTAATGAATTCCATCTTACATGCATACAACCTTTCAAGACTTGATGGAAACAGGGTTTTGGATGCCACTTTACTACCTAATGAGAACTCTATGACAATTAGATATAAAATCTACCTTGGATCATCAGATACCATTAAAAAGTAAAGATTTCAAGGATAGAATCTACATTAGGTAGGGGTGATGTTAACCCCATTTGAAACTAGCCCAAGATGCAGGCGTGTTCTAAAGCTCTCCACCATGACAAGGCTTTACCTTTCAAGAGGCCTTGCACCATCTCAAAGTGGATGGGATTCAAATTGAGCATTCCACTTGTCAAGCCACACATTAACCACTTCTTGAATTCTCTCCATATTTTCCATCGACGAAAAGGCCTTTGGGGTGAAGAAAGGAGATGCTGAAATCTACCCTGGAGTTGAAGGAGTACTCGTAACCATATTCTGTAGTATAATGATTCGCTTATGCAAGAGAGTGATCTCCTTATAAAGACTGGCCATCTCATGCCTTGCTTCTTGAGGTCGGGGTTGAAATCTCTGCTCAGAGCTTCTGCATCTTGCTATCAAAGTAAGTTTTCTCAACCACGTCTATATCCTCTTCCACCACTTCTATATGCTACTCATGAGCATGAGCATGGCTAGGTTCCCCAATATCTTCCCATGTTTATTCCCATTCCCTCTCATGATTTGACAAATCGTCAGTAAAGGAGAGGGACTGGGGTGTTGCCATGGGTAAGAGAGAAGGAAAAGAGAAAAAAGAAGGAAGTTCTTTAACTCCTGTTGGCTACAAAAATAAAAGGATTGATATGTGCCGATTCTGAATTTTTAGAAAAGCAAGGGAAAAACTTCATAAAACTCTACAAAAAATTTGAGATCATCGTGAAAACCACTTACCTAAATCTTCGCAATGCACCATGTACAAGAAGAGAGGTGCAAAATCACTTACCTAAAACCACTTACCTAAATCTTCGCAATGCACCGTGTACAAGAAGAGAGGTGCAAAATCTTCTGCCTCCCCCAAGGTATAAGATGTGTGCTTATAGTATTCTACCTATGCTTGCTTATAATATTAGGTCCAACAAAAAAAGCCCATGGCTTTTCTTTCCAAAAACCACACTGTTTCTAATCAAGATGGGTGCCCCTTTACTTAGGGCCCCCCAAAAAAACATAGAATTGGCTTCTTTTAGAAATCTCACCCACAATAGCATAGTGCATGCTTTTCCCCCTTTTGGCAGCATGTTCAGACAATGACCAATCCAGTCCACGTGCTCATGTTCATACATACACCCTTTTGGATGTTCTAAACTTGCCAAAAATAGGGGTCGACTGCTACCTGTGCATGCCACCTTTCACCTATGTGCACAAATTTCTATAGCCCACATGCTTTGTGTATGTGCACTTTTAAACCCTCCTACAAGCCAACTCCCTTTTCCTCTCCATTGGGGCTAGCTTAAACATACTCGTGATCCTAGCACCTTGTTCTTTGTTTTTGCATCAACCTAGGCTATGGATGCCGTGTATGAGGCTGATCTATGCTTTCCACACATCATAACCTTTGTCACCCATATAATAAGCCTAACATACTTTGTGCACGCTGTATAATAGCCCTCTACTACCCATATGTCACAACCCATCAATCACTCACTCACCTCATCCCCTTGCCTACACACAAACCCTACATGTCAAGAGTAGCCACTTGAGCATAAACACAACTCATCTCAGAGCCAATAACTAATAGAAATTAGGGTTTCTCATGAGTGTCCTTTGTACACATCTTCTACACGCATTACTCTCACATATTCCCACTCTCTCAAAATCCACATTACAAGAGTACAAATAGTCCTAGCCCTAGGGTTGATGTGGCTAGCTTTGTAAGATGGCCTTGGAACATATAAAGTGGCCTTATCTTGTGCTTAATAAAAGTCTAAGGACTTAGTATACATACTTTCTTAAGACTAGTAAAAGAGACTACCAATTTAAGTTTGGCTAGCTTAGTATGAAAACTAGTCACTTGTATATATATGTCATTGTTTCCGATAACAATCATTCCCTGCAATAGTTTACTTGTGATCTCTCCTCTTCCCCCTTCTTGCTTTAATTATATGCCATTAAATCTTACTTGTTTGATCGATGCATGCTAGATAGGTTTGATTATAGGTTGTCTTCTTGCATTAGCTTCCCCTTCTTCCTCTAACCTTTGTGAGAGAGGACCATAATGAGAAGAACCATGTCTTGTTGCCTCCATCTAGGCATTGAGAGCTCTCCCTTCACCCCTTTGGCAAAGGTTGAAGAAACTAGTTGTATCAATTTATATGGGAATGATGTGTGGACATAGGATAATAATAATCTGAGGCACCTTTTTCCCCCTAGAAGGTTTTTTCCCAAACTTATAAGAATTTTAAGTGGTTAATATAATATAAAGAAAATTTCAATGTATAATTTCTTAAAATATTACCAATATTTAACTTATATTCATGATAAATCTAGCATTATAAGTTACCTAATTTTTATTTGACGCATGTTTAATTTCTACCTTTATGATGATAAAATCATAAATCTAACCTAGATTCCTTCATGAGACTGAAATAAATATATGACCTAACTAAGAAAAATTTATATGATTGATACTAAACTAATGAATAAAAGAAGTGGTAGTGTGTTGTAAGAAAATTAGTATTATTAAAATATACAATTTATTCTTATATATTTTTATCTTCTTTAGATAAAATTTATTCTAAAGAAGATAAGAATATATAGAAAAAATAAAGTATATCTTATTCAAGTAGATTAAATAAAAAAATTGGTATTTTTATATGGTTTTTTGTGTTAAATAATCCTCAAAGAAAATATCATTTAAAAGTAAATATTAAAACATAAATATTTTTTATTAAAACACCACATGAATATCTACGTTTTTAAAATAGGAGAGAACTTATGATTATAATAGTGATTTATGAGATAAAATTTACATAAAGTGTCACTAATATAAAGTTTATGCCTTTATAAAGATATTTATATTTTTTATTTTGAAAAAAATCTATTATAAATGATGATATTTTTAAAATTTAATTCCTTCAATGTTTTCAAGTGGCTTTTTCCCTTCAATTTGCATGGTTAAATGGGTATATTCAAACACTAGTTGTAAGAGTTATGGCTACTTTGAAAAATTTTCTAACTTAGTTTTGCCTAGTGAAAGTATTAGAAGATATGCATTTTTACTTTGAGGTTTTGATAAACAAGAAAAAGATACCACACTTTTTGTATGGAAATAAATGCAAAGATAAACATTTATTTCCACAAAAAAAAAGGGATTTATGTGATAAAATTTACATAAAGTATCACTAATATAAGGTTTATGCCTTTACAAAAAATATTTACATTTTTATTTTGGGAAAAAAATCTATTGTAAATGATGAGATTTTTAAAATTCAACCCCTTCAATGTTTTCAAGTGGCTTTTTTCCTTTGATTTGCATGGTTAAATGGTTATATTCGAACACTAGTTGTAAGAGTTATGGCTACTTTGAAAAATTTCCTAACTTAGTTTTGCAAGTGAAAGTATGTTTCAAGGCTAGAAGATATGCATTTTTACTTTGAGGTTTTGATATACAAGAAAGAGATACCACACTTTTTGAATGGAAATAAATGCAAAAACATTTACATGGGTTTTCTCTGAAGAACTTGACATAAAACTTAACAACTTATATTATGCTTTCAATTTTTTAAAATAATTAATAAACATATCTAAAGAAAACTTCTCCTACTTTTAGTTGTCTCATGTATATTTTTCTACGAAAAAAAAGGTTTGAAAAGAGGTGAAGAGTCTCTCATAATTTTTGGGGAAATGTATTAAAATATGCACATTGTACATTTTTTTAAGAAAGCAAAAAAAAAGGTTTGAGAAGAGGTGAAGAGCCTCTCATAATTTCAGGGAAAATGTATTAAAATATGCACATTGTACATTTTTTAAAGAAAGAAAAAAATGAGAAGAATAGTTTTAAGGAATTCACAAACCCTATTTTCTCACCTAAAGATATTTTGAAAAGAGGTAAAGAGCTTTTGAGAACATTATGAGGAAAGTTATAATTTTGAGTCGTTTTGTATATAAACATGCATTGTATGATTCTTTGAGAAACTAGATAAATAAGAAAGACATAGAAGATAGTTCTTAATGGATAATTTCATCATCACTCGGATTCTCTAAAGTTTTTGCTCAAAAAATGATCGCAACCCTCAGCTGTGCAGGATAATACAAGTACTTTGGATGGTGATACTAGCTAGTCCATATATAAATGTGGCATCCATCTCTGCACCTCTCACAGTGGAATAAGCAAAGTGGGATAGCAGGGGATACACAATGACATGCATTGGTGGCACTTTCCATGAAAAGGATCATTATTCCTCATATTTACTCACATGAAAGACTGCCAAGCAGGCTTGGGATGTGCTTGATGTGTGCTTTACCAAGTACGAAATGAAGCATGAGTGGCCTACTTACACAAGAAGTTAGAGTCTGAGCATATGAATAAGAGAGACTCAATGTATGAGTTTCTCACAAGGATCAAAGGTCTCAAAGAGCAACTTGCATGTATTGATGAGCCTACCTATCCTGACAATTGATTGTTGGTGTCTATTGCTTTCATAGCTTTACTGAATTGTTACTAGGGTTATTCATCCACACTTTAGCTCTCATGGATGAAGGGTAACCCCAATGCCCTTACATTTGATAAGTTGGTTGCAATGCTCTTGCAACAAAGAGACAAATCTCGACAAAACCGAACTAATATATGTATGCGAGATCAAACATTCGTTACTAGTCAAAAAGATAAAAGGCAACGCCTTTTCTTAGGGTCGCTACACGCTAACAACAACAGATTCAACCCAATATTCTAGCAAGGATGCTGAGAGAAAGAGGGTGATAAACCTAAGAAGAAAGGAAAATGACACTATTATTAGGAAGCCATATCATTATTTCAATGAATACAAGAAAAGGTTGGAGAAGGAGAAGAGTCAGGAATGGCTCTCGCTCATACATTAGCACCACAGGTGGTGCTGAAAAGAACGAGTCATCGAACTATGCATAAGATGATCGGGCATTCATTATGTATTGTAGTTATGACCCTTCTGTCCATGATATATGCATGTCAGAGTGACAGATCATCATGTCTGAGGTATTTTGATAGTAGTGCTAGTGATCACATTACTTCTGAGCATGATTTATTTTCCTCCCTTGAGTCTGCTCTCCTCAAGGAGGCATAATCACATGCGCAAACAACTCCTCATATCTACTGAAAGGAGTTGGTAAGATTGTCCTCATCGCTGAAAATGGAGAGACAATCACTCTCTTAGAAGTCTTATTTGATCCACAGATTAAAAAGAACTTGTTGCTAGTCTGCCATTGCTAGGGCAAGCCTTGGTTAGATTTATTGATGATCGGTGTAAAATTTATGACCGGAGTGATGTGGAGACATCATTGTAGTATTCGATACTGTAAGCCATGGGCTTTACAAGTTGGACATGTATGAGAGATTGGCACATAGTATTTGTTCCATTATTGTCACACGTGCTATGAGTGTTGCGGAGCTACGGCGCCCACTTTGGTCACTTGAATTTTGGCAGTTTGTTGCACCTTAAAAGGTAAGAGATGGGGTCAGAGAAGCCAAAGCTTGAGGACCCTGTCAAACATGTATATAAGGGATGTATTTTGGGCAAAATGTAACAAACATCATTCCTGAAAGATGGATCACTAGGAACTATCTAGAAATTATAGCTTATACATAGTAATGTTTGTGGTCCTATAAGGGCACCATCAATTGGGGGACATCTCTGCTTTGTGACTTTTATTGAGATGACTACTCTAGGCACACCTAGTTGTATCCTTCAAAGGAAAATTCAAAGGTTTTTACATTCTTTAGACACTTTATTTCTATGGCTGAAAATGTGTCTACATGTAAATCTTGCACCCTTCTACATATCAAGACATGGAGTATATGTCAAAGGAGTTTCATGCATATATATGGCTGAAAGAGGCATAAAACATCAATGCATGGTATCTTACATACGTAGAAAAAATTGTGTGACTGAGAGAAAGAACATATCTCTCATAGAGTTGATATGTTGCATGGTTAAGGCCAGTAAATACTTTGTATTTATTTTTTGGAGATAGTTATGTGTGCCTCTTATGTGCTAAACAAATATCCCACCAAGGCCTTGCAAGCAATTACCCCTTTTGTGAAGCTTGAAACGATAGGAAGCCCTCTGCGGCTCATTTGCATATTTTTGGTTATCTTGCTTATGCTCTTGTGCATGCCTGAGTAGCAACAACACAGTATGATGTATGATAAGCTGGTAAAATGCATTTTTGTGTGATATAGCTCAAAAAGCAAAGGGTATGAACTCTAATACCCACCCACAAGGTGTGTAAGAAATAGGGTTACATGAATGCACACACACACGTGCATATACGCATGCACGCACACACACACACACACACACACACACAGTGTGGAGAAGCTCAAGGAAGCACACAATGAGATGATAAATAGATAATAAATATGCGTTGTGCAAAGATGAAAACTATATCCCAAGATGGGTGTATACTAGCATGTATACTAGCATGGGGGAAAAATCTCCTAAAGAGAGAAAACGTGCCACGGTTGTAGTCCTAGTGTGTTCACACACATCACTACCAAATATGGTTACAAATCCACCTGGAGTAATGATGTGAACAAGGGGTGAGATGACACTAGAAGTACAGAGATGTGCCAGGCTCTTAGGACTGTGATAGGGAGCCCAAACTAGTTCCCAAAGGAAAGTAAGTTTAAAGCTTTGCAAAAAATTTCAAACTTCTCTCGTGGGAGAGCCTTCATGAACAAATCTACCAAGCTGTCGTATATTGGCATATAAGCCAAGCTAATTTCCTCTACAGAGCATCTCTCCCTCACATAATGATAGTGCACCTCAATGTGCTTTGTGTGAGCATGAAAAACTGGATTCCTCAATCACAACTGCTATAGTGCTCTAAATGTCAGTGAAGATGGTAGTGCATGAGGACTCTCCAATGCTCAAATCAGCGAGATAAGGAGCCTGAGCCAGACACACTCAATTGTAGCTGTAAAATGCTGCCCTGTACTTAGCTTCATAGCTAGAAGTGGCCATAGTGGGTTGCTTCTTGCTAAGCCATGATATATATGAATCACCAAGGCGAAAGCAAAAACCACTCATTGGACACTTATGTGTCTTAATATCTAGCCCAGTCTGAGTTTACAAATGCATGTAGCTATGATTTAACCCCCTTGGGATAATATAACCCAAAGTACTTGGTCCCTTTAGGTAACGGAACACCTGTTTGACAGACTGCCAATGCTTTGTACCTGGGCTATGCATAAATGTGCTCAATATTGAGACCACATACTGAATGTCACGTCTGATGTTACGCAAAAAGATAAGGCATCTAAAAGCTTCTTGATACAAGTCTGCATCAAAAGGGTAACCTGCGTCTTCAACACTTAATCGTAAACCCGGCTCCATAGGTGAAGCCACCCCACAGGTTTACAATCTTCAAGATTGAACCTCTTCAACAATGCATCTATGTATTTTCTCTGAAGCATAATAATGCCATCGTTACGTTGCCATAACTCAATGCCTAAATAATAGTGCAACGGTCCAAGATCTGACATCATAAAAGACTTGTCTAAATTAGCTAAGCTTAAATATGATCATCATTAGAGCCTATGAGCAGCATGTCATCAAAACATATAACACGATGACCAATAAAACATCCTTAGTCCACTTAATATAGAGGGTACTATCAGTTGGGATGTTGCAAAAACCTTGTGCAACAAAATATGCATGTATCTTTTTTGTACCATGTTGTAGAAGCTTGCTTAAGATCATATAAAGTTTTTTAAAATTTGCATACTTTTAACTCCTAACATTTCTGAACAAAACCACAAGGTTGAGATACATATATCTCCTCATGCAAATCTCCATTCAAGAAAATAGTTTTGATATCCAACTATGACATACATTCCAACCTTTATGTGCTGCTAATGCAATGATACTTTGCATGGTAGTTATACGACATGTGGTTGCAAAGGTTTCACCATAGTCAATGCCTCTCTCTTACTACGCATAACCCTATGTAACAGGCCTAGCTTTGTATCACTTAACACTGCCCTCCGCTCTACGTTTGAGCTTGTAAACCCATTTTGTATCAATGGCCTTCTTGCTGAGAGGCAAGTCTACCAAATCCCACGTATCATTTTTGAGTATCGAATCATACTCAGATTGCATAACACTCATGCAATTTTCAGATTCCTTTGCTTCATCAAGGGAGAGACAGGTTCCTCTTCATTATATAAACTGACAATAAGAGCATGACCTACATCAACATAAGATGCATGGTGAGAACGTGCATGTGTTCTACTAGGCAAAGGAGTGGCCAATTCGCTATCATGTAGTGTTTGCACCAGTCATTTTGTATACTTTTTGACTCCTCAATTTTCTTTCTTTTCTTATCAATTGCGTCATCCACATTTGCCTCATCAATAGGTTGATCTATGGGTTGAAAAAATACTGATTTTTAACCGTGTGGGTTGATTTTCATCATTCCTTTGAGTACCCAAATGCTTTACATCAATGTGTCTTGCATCGAACAATGGAAGGAGAGTATCAAATATGTCTTGTGAACATACATTTTGCTTTTTTTACACGAAAGCAAGGGGTGAATTGCATCTTCCACAATACATCTCTACTCATAAGAAACTTCTTAGTAGCAGGATGATAGAGGCGGTAACCTTTACTTTCTGAGCTGTATCCCCCAAAAATACATTTCACAGCCTTATCATCACCAAGCTTGCTGCAAATTTTCTCAGGCACAAGTACATAAGAAAGACAACAAAAAATGCGTAAGTCACATAGGGATTTTTGCCATTCTAAGCGTCAAAAGGTGTAATTGTATACAAAACCTTTGTAGGACACCTGCTCAAAATATATGTTGCACACCACCGCTTCTAGCCAGATACCATGAGGTAACTCCTGACTTTTGATCATACAACTTGCCATCTCCATGAGAGACCTATTTTTGCGTTCAGCTACACCATTTTGTTAAGGTGCATAGGGCACAGTACATTGGTGTTTTATCCCATGATCAACCATGTATGCATAAAACTACTTGGACTTATACACCCCCCCTCTCTCGATCAAAACGCAAGGTACCAATCTTACATGTAGAAACATTTTCAACCATAGCAACAAAGTGCCTAAAGCACATAAAAAACTCTGATTTCTATTTCAATGGATATACCCTGGTATGTTTGGAATAATCATCAATGAATGTTATAAAATAGAGGTAGCCCTCAATAGATGATATCCTCATAGGACCACATATAGCGCTGTGTATAAGCTACAGTTTTTGGACAAGCTCTAACTGAACCATCTTTAGGAAATGATGTCTATTGCATTTTTCCAAGAATATAGCCCTCACAAACATGTTTGATAGGGGCTTAAAGATGTGGCAGCTCAGACACCATGTCATGTTTATGCAAATGCAACAAACTGCCAAAGTTCAAGTGACCAAAGCGTGCATGCCACGCATCACCCATTATCATTGTGGCATAAATTATACATACAATATGCCTTTGACGTTCATATACATCTAGACAATAAAGACCGTGGACGAAGTACCAGAAGTAACAATTGTATTGATGTCACTATAATCATGAACAATATATTTATCATCCACTAAGCCAACCTTAGTAATCGTAGAGATAGATATTAAGTTCTTCTTGATCCTTGGTACATATAATACATCTGGGAGCATGATTTTTTCACCATTTGCAGCAATGAGAACAATTTTACTAAGTCCTTTTAAATGACATGAGTAGTTGTTTACACATGTAACAGTGTTTTCCTATGGAGAATATTCAAGTGATGAGAACAAGCTGTGATGAGAAGTAATCTGCTTACTAGTACCACTCTCAAAAAAATACCAAACATGTACATTTGTAATAGCCATGCATACAGCCTTATGCGAAGGGTCAAAATTACAGTGCACAATGAAAGCCCAATCATCATGTACATAGTTTGTAAATTCTTTGTCTTTTGCATTAGATACTGATGCATCAGTTGCCATACCTGAGTCTTTCTTTCTCTCCTTCTCCAGCCATTTCCTACACTCATTAATGTAGTGCCCAGGCTTCCTACAATAGTTGAATTTTTCCTTTTTCTTTGCCTTGTCGACTTTCTTGTCTATAGGCTTGCTCGATGACTCTAATTTTGGCTTGTACCTACCCTTAGGAAAGGATTTACCTTTTCCCCTTTGTTGGCTCTGGCAACAAAAGCCTGATCTTCTGTACACATGATAAATTTGTTTTGTCTAGATTGCTTGTCTTATAAGAGCACAAAAACCAACTCGTCAAACTTCAAGGCATTTGGATACCCTTTTATCAAGAGTCTCATGGTAGAAGCAAAACCTTGATATGAGTCCAGTAATACATTCAAGACAATAAGCATCAATGAACGAAAGGATATATTTTATCAACATTGGCTAACTGCTCCTAAAAATCCTTGATTTTTGTAAGAAAATTGTCCATGAAGTCTCCCTCATCCACATGCTTGGACTCTAATTGCTTGTGTAGATAAGCAATATGTGCTTCATTACATACATGGTACAATGATGCAAGTGCATCCTAAGCATGTTTAGCAATCTTGTATGACCGAATGTGAGGAATGCTACTCCTCTTGAATGACAAAGCAAGCAATGCATGTACCTGCGCATCTCTTCCATCTCACTTTGTTTGTTCCTACGTATGAGATATGTTATACTATGGTAATGCATCATGTGAAACTGAGTTCGTGTCTACAGAGATGTCTTCTATAGACATCATGTTCATAAGAGAAACAAGAACGTTTCTCAATACCAACCACAACATTCCATAGCCCTTTGGCTACCAATACAAGCTGCATCATGTAGGACCATAACGGGTAGTTGGTCCTGTCAAGCTTATCCTCAGCGGATAACATTCGAAATACATCATTATCTGCTGTCATTTTTTATAATACCCAAGCAAGTAATCACGCAACCTGTAAAGTGCTAAGTGCTGCTTTGATGTAACCAAGGTGGTTACTAATAAGGCTACTGAGACAATAGAGACCTACATGGTGTATGAAAGAAATGCATAGTAAAGTGAGTAAAAATTTTCCCGTAAGATGTAGAGATCGATGTCGTGAGCGAAAGTGTAGCTCGTATACAAGATTCGACGTGGTGAGTGTCTGTTTTTATGCTTTATCTTGTATCTGTAGATCTGTTTGTAGTAGATTTGACAATACTACTCCAGAATCCGATGAAGAACAATGTAAATCCGGTTCTCTAAGATGTCTCTAGAAATGTGAAAACTGTGTGAGTCCCCAAAACGCACTTGGAACAAAAATCTAACTAAAAAAATATAGTACAAAAATGTTCTCTCTATCTTCTCCCAAAAGGGCTCCTTGATCTGATTCAAGAAGACAGATGACTGAGGGTGAAGGATAGGTAGCAGCACATGGGTGAAGACTATATGCTTTGATACTAAATATTGGAAATAGGGTTGTAGGAATGTACACACATGCATGCACGTACGCGTATACACATACACATACACACATAGTGGAGAAGCTCAAGGGAACACACAATGAAATGATAGATAGATAATAAATGTGAGTTGTACAAAGATGATAAGTATACCCCAAAAATGTGTATACTAGCAAGGGAGAAAAAACCTCCTAAAGAGGAAAAAAGTGTCATGCTAGTCCTAGTGTGTTCACGCACATCACTACCAAATATGGCTATAGGGCAGATTTTTGTACGTAGAGATGTCTTTGTTAAGAACTCGGTTTAGCCCATGCTTTTATGTAAAAAGTAGCAAAATGTATGCTCACTCGATATCTTTGATTCACACTTACCTTTGATATCCAATGTGAGCAAAGTGTATGCTCACTAAAAATCTTTGATACACTCCTACCTTTATATAATATCGGAAAGCCATATGTGGAGTAAATGAATGCTCAACAAGGTGCTCAAATCAGTCCATACATACTAAAAATTAGCTTAAATTTCAGCCCCACAGATCAGCCTATTTGATGAGGAAATTGTGGATGATGTAGAGGAAAGGACAGTCATACATACATCCAAGAGTATACAAAAATGGATAGTGCAAACATTGCGGGGATAGCAAATTAACTAATTCTTCACCTAGCAAGATCTGTGCAGATTCATATCATGCATCTTATTGCTAGTATATGTAATGAAGAGGAGCTTGTTTTCTTGTGCAATTTTCATTGGATGAAGACCATGCAAGATGAATACAAATCATAAAAAATTATATTTGACAAATTTACCTTATGGAAAAAGGGTCATTGTTTTGGTACAAAGTGGGTTTATAAGCTTAAGCATAAAGGTGATGGTATGTTGACCACTACAAGACAAAAAAACTCAAAAAGCTCCAAAAACCAAGCCACCAAAACGAGCTTTCAGGTTGGGAGAGGTGAGCTCCTAGTCTCGCAAAAAAAGACACAAGTCAAACATGTGAGTCAACACACGTAAGCCTGGAGACATGAGCCGTGAGCCTGGAGATGTGAGACATGAATATAGAGACGTTAATCAATGAGAAGAGGGTCTAGAGGTATGTATACTTAATATTATACCAACCTATTATACCAACCAATTACTATCCTAAAGTCTTATAATAGCATACCTACTTAGGTCCTTTAAGGATTTTCTTATCATAAAATCTGTACTAGCTATAATTTTCCAAGAAAATTCTTGTTCGATATTAAGGTACAATTATTACCCACAATAATTGCATACCAATCTTGTCATAAGCCTAGTACGTAAAATTTTATACCCCAAATAGGTCTATTTCATAAAAATGAAGTACATGAGCCTAATTTATACGAAAAAGGCATGAGCCTATAAACGTGAACATGCAAACATGAACCTAGACACATGAACCTAGAAACGTGAGTCTAGATGCATGAGTCAACAAAAGTAAGTCAATAGACGTGAGTTAACACATTGAGTCAACACACGTGAACCTAGAAAAACAATACAAAACTAAAAAAATCTTTCAACTTTAAGAAAAGTAAAAAATGTTTTTTGGTAGCTTGAACAGAACAGACATGCCTAAAACCAGTTTCCGACCTGGAGGCTTAGAGTTGGGCAAACCCAAACCAATCTAAATCTCAAGGATGATGAATAAATTTGATAGGATTGGAGATCCCATTCAGCGCCTAGAGAAGTTTGATCAAATTTACGAGGCCATGGGACGGATTGATCATCCTACCAAGCCCCGTTCATTCGAACTTGGCCTTGAAGGCAAAGCAGGCCAGTAGTTTAGATCTCTAAACCCAGTTGAAAAGGCTAGCTACTACAAGATATTGAGACATACTTTCATTGTGGGATTCTCACCTAGTGGAGCTAGATGGAGCCCCATTGCACAAATCTATAACCTCAAGCAAGAGAGGGAGAAACAATTTGGGATTATGGTACTAGAACCAAGTATCTCCACATGAGATGCAGCACCCGCCACGAAACACATGAGCCTATAGACATTATCCATGAGTTTGGAGACTTGAGATGAGGTTGGTGTACTCAATATTGTACCAACCAATGATCACTACATTAAATACTTATAACGGCATACCTCCTCATGTCCTTTAAGGATTTTCTTATCATGAAACTTGTACTAGCTATAATTTCCAAAGAAAATTCTTGTTTGATATTAAAGTACAATCATTATCCACAATAATTACACACCTACCTTGTCATAGGCCTAGCGCGTAAAATTTCTTGCCCCAGATATGCCTATTTCATAAAAATAAAGTATGTGAGCCTAATACATACAAAAAAGGCGTGAGCCTATCGATGTGAACTTGTCGACATAAACCTAGATACGTGAATGAATCTATAAACGTGAACCTGGATACGTGAGCCTAGAGATGTGAGTTTAGAGGTATGAGTCAACAGAAGTGAGTTAATAGACGTGAGTCAACACAATGTGAACCTAGAAAAACAATTAAAAAAACCCCAAAAAATATTTAAACTTAAAAAAAGTATTTTTTAAGCTTGTGCAGAACAGACGTGTCTAAAACCAGTTTCAGACCTAGAGGCAAAACCAAGCTAATTCACATCTCAATGATGATGAACAAATTTGATAAAGATAGTTCTGGATTCTCTTCCTTTGGAATCAATCCAACCACATTCTACATTGCTAGATGTAGTGAAGGAGGACTCAGTGGGAGAGGTGAAAGTTGGGCTTCCATGGGTCAATATAGTTGCCATAATATTTTCTTTGATGTGATAGGTGATGACTTCATTATTCGACTCCATAAGAGGCATCACCTCCTAGGGAAGGATTAGTGCACATCCCGTACACATTGGCAGTTCCAAGCCCACCTGTAAGTGTATATGAGCTAGGTGAGCAACACGAACGCACGCGGGACATAACAGGCCTCACAACCTTCTTATCCTTGGAAGTCTGAGTCTCGATAAGTTCTCTTTTACAAAGAAATTCTCAACTCTGGAGAGGCTTATCACATTAGATGACTGGGAATCTAAGAGCCCACATCTGAACTTGGAGAGGAGGAGAAGGATGAGCCATGCCACACTCATTGTTCTCCTTCCTTGCCCAAGACAAAAGGACAACAAAAAGTTTGAGCGATGAAATGAACACCGTGTTACCTGTCGTTTATAAAGCATGACGGTCTCTGCAATGTTGGATGGTGGTGATGGTGTCAACATAATCGCCAAGGATTGTTGGGAGGATTAGGACCTTCGGGCTAAGTTTTCACCACACATTCGTGGTGGTGGATTTTCATAGAATACGGTATTTACAAACGCAAAGGTAACCAATCCTTGAAGATAAACTTTAAAACAAGGAAGACTCATCCCATGAATGAGTCTGACACAACTGCCTAAAAGGCGTCATTTAATATTTGTAGAAATGTAACAAGATGTAGGACGATGAAGATGAGGACCAAGAATATAAACCCCTCCCGTGCCCTTCAGGCTTTGAGCATTGCACATTTTGGAAACCATGGACAATCTTTCACATAAGCTTAGAACAAGGTTTGCACAATTGGATGGTGTCGAAATCATATCCATGTTTGTGCTCGACACATTTGAAACATAACCAACAACAAGTGAAACCCAACTGCCTTGAGCTAGTGTTTCTCTAGAAAGACCACCTAGCTACATGACCCGCCTTGGTTGACACTGAGGCTAGCCACAAAATGTTGTCTTAGGAGATATGGACATCATTAGATCAACCACCCCTCGCACCACCCGTAGCAATCATTACCACGATAATAGTTAACAATTTCCAAGCTATGACTGTTGGCTGTTTTGAAGCTAAATTTTACATATTGGAGCTAAACCTACGTCTTACAAGCTATGTGATTTCCGCATATACAACGCAAGAGAGAATCATCCTTGAGAGGGGATGGACTTGCAATGATTGTGTAGTCAGTTAACAAAAAAGAACTACAACACTCCAACTTCCCATGAAATGGTTACCATACCTTTGGTGGATGAGAACACCCTGCACCTATCAACATTCCAAGCCTCGTCTTCCACTTACAAGCCATCACCTCAAGTAACTCCTAATACTCAACACTTTTATCGCCTCGGCCATGCTACAACCAATGTAATAATCTTAACTCTCTAAGAAAAGGAATTTCTATACCTTTGGTGGATGAGAACACCCTGCACCTATCAACATTCCAAGCCTCGTCTTCCACTTACAAGCCATCACCTCAAGTAACTCCTAATACTCAACACTTTTATCGCCTCGGCCATGCTACAACCAATGTAATAATCTTAACTCTCTAAGAAAAGGAATTTCAAGTAAATGTCAAAGAAAGCAATAGAGAGTCAAAGAAAGAAGTTTACTTGAAATCTACACATACAAGCACACCTTCTACCCATTGCCCATGCACGTTACCTGCATAGTTCACTATGAGCATCACACTTTTTTTTTTTACTTCTCGCATCTCACGACACAAATATATAATGCACATGCAACTAACCTCATCAATGTCAACCCTAACGATACATCTCTAGATGGAGAGATCATGGCAGACGCAAGCTTGGCCCATGGTATGACCCATCACCTAGAGAACCCTCGACCTTGCAGCAGCAAGTATCTTCAACGAGCTTCCGTACATATAACCTCTGCTTCGACTCCAATTCATCACTAACACAACCTCACCTTGGTAAACGTTTTCACCACTAAGAAGCCTCATCTCTCAGCATCATGATGTGAGATCGAGACATACACTTGCAAATCATTCCACAGTAGTCATGGGTTTATTTCGTCAATCATAGGATGCAGACCGCTTTTACCAACCACCTCATATTGATGGATCCACACGACTTCCACAACCAATGATGGCTGGGCATGAAGAACCTCTACATCACCTATTACTTTCCATGTCACCTTAACAAGCTACCTGCGCATGCCAACTTTATGGTGTATCCTAGACCATCCACATCTTTCCACCCCAACAACATCTTCACCACCAACTTGGGTGACATAAGGATGTGGTCACCATTAGGAAGGGGGATATGTTAACTACTCCGTAGGTTAACATGGTTTCACGTGTCTAACCTACTATAAAGCACTTTGCCATCTTACTTGCTTGAACGAGCACTTATCTTTTGTAAGACAACGCTAGAACATATAAAGCAACCTTATTTCTGCTTAATGTCAAATAGAAAAGTCTAATGACCAAGTATACATAGTTGCTTAAGACTAGTAATAGAGCCCAGAGCATTTTTAGTTTGGTCGGCCCAATGTAAAAACTAGTCACTTGTATATGAGTCACTTTTTACAATAAGCAATACACAATCATTCCTTTGCAATAGTTCAATTGTGAGCTCTCCTCTTCCCTTTTCTTGCTTGCCATTGAATCTTGGTTGCTTGATGAATGCATGCTAGATAGATTTGATTGTAGATCATCTTCTTGCATTAGCTTCCCTTTCTTCCCCACCTTTTATGAGAGAACCATTGCGAAAGACCATCTCTTGTTACCTCCAAGAGCTCTCCCTTCACCCCTTTAACAAAGAAGCATTTCGGTGTGACAATGAAGTGAGGACGTGACGGATGAGCTAATGGACCCACATAGGGAAGCTGCAAATTGTGGCTCTTAGGCAAGACCCAATGACACATGCTTCAACAAGGCTAAGGTAAGATCTTGACTTGAATAACATACAACCATAATAGCAACCATAGAAAGCATACTTCTTTACGAAACAAAAAAGCAAGCTATGGGCTGAAATAAATACTTGGGAATCTCGACATGAATAAGACCATGAAAGGGACATTACTTTGTAGATTCTACGTTTAGTTTTCTTCAGCAAGGCTTGAGCAACATACAACCATGACAGCAACCATAGAAAGCATGCTTCGTTATGAAACAAAAAAGCAAGCTATGGTGCTGAGAGAGATGTTTCGAAATCTCGACATGAATAAGACCATGAAAGACACAAACTTTTGTAGATTCCGCCTTTAGTTTGCTCTGATACCAAGTGTAAGAGACCCCACAACTAAGTTTTGCAATACCTTATGCCTTGTTCCTAAAGGTAACTCGGTAGAGCCCCTCTAAAGGATATACCATCCTGCATATCACCCAAGAATATAAAACGGGACCTGTATTTCACTTAATATATCATCTTTGATCACAATAACATAGGCTCATGCAAGACTATCATTCCCTCTTCCTCGAAAGCCCTACACACAATCCGCATGCATGCAACACTGCCATTCCCCATATACATTGCCCACATGCATGTAGCTCTTGAAGCACACTATACACCACCCATGTGCACAAAGAAGAAAGTGTGTATTAACATTTATGAAAGATCAAAGGGTATATGAGCCCAAAAGGTAATACATGTGGTCCATGAGTAAACAAAGGATCTATGAGACCAAAGGTAATGCATGTGACCCGCCAGTAAACAAAATGTCAAAATCAAAACATGGAAAAAGGAACCTCAGCTGAAGGAACACAAACTACGCAAACACACATGTGAGAGAGAGTAGAAATAGCGAGCTGGCATCCATATGACACCACCGAACTGTGGGGATGGGACTTGAACCTAGGATTTCTTGATTGGGAGCAGTTCGGTGATGGGACTTGAACCTAGGATTTCTTGATTGGGAGCCAGAACCGTAAACCACTACACCATCGTGCCGAGAGAGAGAAAAAAAGTAATATTAATTAATGTCTACAAAAGACCCCAAGGGTCTATGAAACCATAAGTCATACAATGATACCATGGATATACTGAGCCACTGAAAAAGAAACAGAGATAAAGAGAGGTATTAACGTCGGTAGAATGCAACACGAGGGCATATACTGAGAGAAAAGGAAAAGTGACTACCACTAGGATATAGAGATGTGATATACGGGGAGGGGGAGAGAATATGATGTCATGATGGCATCTTGAAAAGGCATGGCAGTTTTCTGGTTCTTGGTTACCTCGACCCAATTGTCGTCGAGGTCCTTCTTGGCAACCTCCACATTGCATGTTGTTGCCTCAACCGAGGTTTTGGTTCTCTGTTGTTGGGGCAAGCCACCAGTGCATAGCGCGAACGGAAGGATGTTTCGCACAATATAGCTCATGAGAGAGACGCTCTAGGCGGGTAACAGAAATGCGCGCAGAATTAGAATGCATGCGCTGGGCAACAGAAACGCGTGCGCAACAGAGCGCACGCGTAAGGCAAGAACAAAGCAAGAGGTACCTGTGTGCGTAGCCCGAGCACAGCCCGAAGAGGTCAAGTCATGGCCGAGAGAGAGAGAGACAGAGAGGGAGTCGGATTGAAAGAAACATTTTAAGAAAACAAACTGAATGTATTTGAAGGTTCTGCCATCCTGCTCGCATGAATTTACAGCTTGGGTTACTAAAATCACAGGCTAAAACGAGACATTAGGAATTCCCTGCGCCGTAAAAGCCATAATCATCAATCAAAGGCTGAAAAGCCACAGCATAGCTTCTCTGACCCCTTGATTGTAATTATGAGGCTTGAAAAGGCTTAGTGGGAGTTATATCCAAGGGGTAACTCCCCAACACCCGCAAGAAGGTAGCAAACTCCTGAAAAAACCATGAGAAATTTATAAGGGCCTTGAATGAAAGGAGTGCCCAAAAGAGCTCCTGTAAGTAGTTAGATCTTCAGCAAAGAGAGTATGGGGTGAAGCAGAACACAGCAAACAAGAAGATCTGAAAAACATGTCAGGATTGCACAGCAGGTTGACAAGAGTATAAAAGAAATAACCTGCAGGTGACGAAGAGCATTCTGAGCACGCTGGTCTGCCATTGAAGCTTCAAAGTCCAAAAAGAAAAGATAATCGAAGTACCTGTAATAAGCAAAAGCCATATAGAGTACTCAGAACATGCATTGCAACAGCCATGTAAGTAAGACTTGGCAACAATAGCATCTGAACTCTCCATCCAATGCCAGAAAAAAACAAGCAGTAGATCGAGAAGCTGGGCAAAAGATTAAAACAGCACACTCACACTGACTTGGCAGCCCCATTACTGCTGTCATCCACCACACGCAAGGGGCACTTTCGTAGGGGTCTGCTTTCAATCTGATAAGAGTTGGCACCACTAAGTCCATTAGCTCCATCTGAACCAAAAGCTGCAGAGAAGGCTCTGCAAGCATACAGTAATCAATTCGCACAAAGCCCAGGTAAATAGGAAAGAAGGGGGTCGATAGGCTGCTTACAAGAGCAGAAAACACCACCAATGATGAGCACTCAAATGTCTTTCTAGATTACCATAGCGCACACCCTGGGACCTACTCACCTTCAAAAAATTGTGAAATTCCTCGAATTGTTTCTAAGACTCCCTAGAGAAGTTCGTGGGAGGAGATAATTGATTCATAAAACATTTTAACATATACATGTCTACATGATCCAAGTACACAATGAGAGGGAAAATCTATGATACATGAAAAGAAATTGCAAAAACAGGACTACCCACACACACACACACACACACCCTTTTTTTTGTTAAACCACTGTTCTATTACTTTACTGTACAGAGAGAAGCACCCTCATGAGAGTGTTTCTAATTAATTCACAAAACTAAAAACAGTGGAAAAACAAATCTAGATGTATCTGATCTAGTTGTTGGAGCTAATGGCAGTCGTATCAGGATTGGCACAATGATTGAGGAGGCAGTTATACTTGCCAATTGCTTGTGACTGGAAAGCCAGTCGATTGCGTGCAGTCCAAAGTGACCAGAGAGCCCAAAATCTAGATGCATCTGATCTAGTTGTTGGAGCTGATGCCAGTCATATAAGGATCAGCACAATGATTGGCGAAGCACTAATACTTGTCAATCGCTTGTGACTGGAAAGCCATTCGATTGCGTGCAGTCCAAATTGACCAGAAAGCCAGTAATACTTGTCAATCGCTTGTGATGGGAAAGCTAGTCAATTGCGTGCAGTCCAAAGTGACCAGAAAGCCCAGTAATACTTGTCAATCGCTTGTGACTGGAAAGCCAGTCCATTGCGTGCAGTCCAAAGTGACTAGAATTGGCACAATGATTGAGGAAGCAGTAATAATTGTCAATCGCTTGTGACTGCAAAGCCAGTCGATTGCATGCAGTCCAAAGTGACCAGAGAGCCCAAAATGCTTGAGGAAGCAGTAATACTTGTCAATTGTTTGTGACTGGAAAGCCAGTCGATTGCGTGCAGTCCAAAGTGACCAAAGAGCTCAAAAAATGGAGCCATTCCTGCTAGCCTCCTCTCATATTTGCCAAAGATCTGGGAGTTCCTACAGAAATGTGTACAGATTTTCTGCCATGAATGTCTAATGCATTCCCAAACCCCATGGTCTTAAGGGAAAGATAAAACATGTCCCTCAGGGGATATGACAACTTGCACAATACATATTCCTTTAATAGACATGAGATAAGATGGTTGAGGTGTTGTAATCGCAAATGGAGCAGCAAAATCCCTACTCCAACGTATATTTTCATGCCTCGATGAATTCCCTATCTGTGGAGGGCTTCTAGACCAATGCAGATATTGGAGCACTTCTTTCCAGTCACCAATCAATCTGCTTGTGTATGGGCAGCCAAGAATCTTCCTGTGCACATATCCAAATAGTATATCCCAATGTCGTAGCTGCCGTTTTCCAAATGAGCATGTTTGAAACTTTGTACACATTGCTGCTACAATGAGTGCCCAATGTTGTTCCTGTGCGAGAAAAGTATGTAGCAACGTTGCATTTCTTGCCAATACATGATAATGAATATTAAGAACATTCAGTCCATGCATTTTGGGCAAACATACCCTCTCATATCTCAAAAGTCTCATTGCTTTTTTACCATGCTTCGTCTTCCACAGTACTTCCATTTTGTGACATAAAACCAACAATCTATGTTTTTGACCAAGTAGATAATTGCCAGTAATCTAGTTTTGCTTGCACTTTAATGACCCATTCAATGGCATCTCTGTGAGACACATTCCATCCTAATGGATATGCCAAGTGTCGAACAATGTCAATGGGTGGAAGGACATATCCCGGCCATGAAATGATGTGCCAATCTCCTGCCTTCAAGGGCAACAATTTGGATTCCCTGAAGTTTATGAATGGCCCTGCAGCCTCACCAAAAAGCTCAAGAGCTTCCATAAGTACACTGAGATCATACAACATATTTTTAGGGAAGAAGAATGAATCATCAGTATAAACCTGAGCTACCAAAGCACAACCCTGTGGCAATTGCAACCCATGTAGTTGTCCATTGTCAATGAGTTTATTCGTATAGAGTTACAAAGGATGAGTTGCAATGGCATATAACAAAGCACTCAAGGGGCAACCCTACCCGACCAATTTTCCCAATATCTAGGAAGAGGACAATCCTTTGCCCAATATGCATCGTGCCGTGCTGTCTTGATAGAGCCAATAAATGACATTCCTACTCCAAACCCATTACTACAACAATGTAATCCCACAGAACTGAACTGTATCGAAGGCCTTCACCACATCTATTTGTAGTAATAAGACATCCTCCTCTATATGTTTGGCATATTCTATTCCCACCTATACATTACATATATTGATTTGTCGTTTAGGGACAAAGCCATATTGTGCTGGATGTAGCCCCTATTCAAGATCGTTTTTATCCTAGCACTGATTTGTCATCTAGGGACAAAGCCATATTGTGCTGGATGCAGGCCCCTATTCAAGATTGTTTTTTATCCTAGCAGTGATAATTTTTAGTGATAAATTCATAGATCACGAGCATCAATGTAATAGGCCGCCAGTCAGAGATATTTAGACACATTTGTTTTTTTGGCACCAGTTTGGCTATAAATTAATACCAAGAGGATGGCATAATACTGTGTATCCATGATTGATTGATCATAAGCAAGAGTGGTTGTTCCAATATTTTCTAGAATTGAAGAAAGAAATACACGGTTAAACCATCCCTACCTTGGGACTTCCATTGACCCAATGATTTAACTACAACGCTGAGTTTTAATTCTGAGAAATGACCTTCAAGATCTTTCGCTTCTTGTGCATCCATGATTTCTTCAACATGAGAAAGCAGCTTAGCATGAGCACAAGAAGCGCTATTTGTCAACCAAGAAGGTGTTGCAAAAGAATGCTGAAAATGAGTAATCCATTCTTTCTCCGACTGCACAAGATTGTGTCCATTCACCGTTTGGCATTTGAAGTCTTGAAATGCATTGCTTTTGCCTTGTTGTATGCAAACTTTTGAAATAGGCTTTCGAAGAACAACCCTTGTCCAAAAGAGCTTTCTGTGATGATCGAATTTGCCATTTTCGCGGCATTTATGTCCACTTCATGCTTGACATACTGCATTTGCAATTCTTCTTGAGGGGATAAGACACAAGTATGGTTGAGCTCTTCAAGAGCTTGTAATTGATTTTCAGCCTAGTAATTCTTTGTCTTTCTTCCCCGAAATACCATTTTACTCCTTGCATGCGAATTGCAAAATGATACCAAGCAACATATATGTCCTCATACATTTCAGCTTGAGTGCATCAGCAATATCACGCACCATATCCTAAAACAAGGGGTGAGTGAGATAGCTGTTATTCACCAAGCAAAGCCTTTTTTATAGCAATTGTACATCATCAATGAGAACATCTAAATAGATAAAGAAGCACGATCCGAGAGTCCCAAGGAATAATCAACCCACATATGGCGGGCAACTGGATCAGTGTGATCAGCATTCGAATTGTACCAACGGTCCAATTTGGCATGGTATTCAGTAAAGGCATTATGATGAAATGTGAAACTTTTTTTGTCTAGACAAGTTTCTTTCTAGATATCCATTGCATTCAAATGGAGCGTTACATTTGTCCATGATACCCTTTCAGCTGCAATCATATGTGAGTGAAGTCATCATGTAGTGGCGATTTATTGAAGTCCCCACATAAAACTACATTTGCCAACCATGGGTACTACAAAGTTTGTGCCAAAGCCTAGCTCTTTGGGCTGATACTAAGGGAGCATAAACCAATGCAAATTCATAAACTTGGCCATTCAACATACACTACACAAAGATCAGATAGCCATATGGATCATTATAAGCCACTCTTAGCTGTACGGCATGTCTGACTAGTACAGAAACTCCACAAAAGTATTCAAACTTGCATAATATATATTGTAGTCATGGAAAAAACTAGTTTGCCAAGCTAGAGCATGTTGATTGTTTCACAAACATACTATATCCCATTTCATTCTATACAATCTTGAGAATCTGTTCGGGAACAAGATTAATAACTCAAAGGTGTTTCTTAAGCAAAAATATTATGGTTTAACAATGAAAGAACGTTACATATTGCAAGAACACCTCAACATCATAGGTTCCCTACTCCAACAACTAGTTGCTTTAAAAGCCGACATCGATGAAGATGACAAGAAAGCAATCCTCTTTTCCAGCCTGGAAGAGATGGAAAAGTACAAGGAGGTGCTATCTTCACTTTGGGTGGCATATGAAGACATGATGGCTATCCTCATCGATGAGGATTGTTGATTTCAAGAGCAAGCCTCCACTAATCGTGACCTAGAGAAGGCTTCCATGTCCAAAATGAAGGGTAAACCAAGGGGAAAAGCAATCAAGCGTACATTCTGCAAGAAGCTGGGACACACCGAAGAGAGATGCTACAAGCGAATGGAAAAAGAGCAGGAGCAGAATCACGCCAACCTAGTAGCAGCAGCAGAAGAAGAACCTGAAGATGCACCGGTGCAACTGGAAACTTCTACGGCAGTACTAGAAAAAGCCTACACCGTAGTGGCAAATTTCTCTCTTTTTGAGATAGATATAGATTGGGCTTTTTAAATCATTTCCATGTGCGTGTTGAGTCAATAATGGGTTCTCTGCCCAAGTAGTCCCCCAAAATCTGATTGTATCTACGTGTGTTTTGTTGTCTCCTTTCTTCAACCTTGTTGGAATGCACAACGGAAATATGAGACAACTGCTGTAGAGAACAAAACTCAGGAGAGAGAGAGAGAGAGAGAGAGAGAGAGAGAGAGAGAAGCTGTATAAACTCTACTCTATACACAAGATCCCGTACAATACAGGAGGTGGGGGCAAGGGTGGTATTTATACCACCCCCCTATGCTGATCGGCCAGCCATACACCAGCCGACAACAGCCCTGATGTCCACGACTGGGAAAAACATCCAGTCAGCTAGCAAAATCAAGTCGGCCAAGACAAATACAGGCGGCCAGAGTAAGACAGCCCCCACTACCAAAAAAATAGGGAAAATACAGGAAAAAATGGGAAAAAAAGATAAGAGCTCTTGGGCGTGCACACCCACAACAAAGGTCCTCTGTGAGCACTATGGTACAAACAGGAGATGACTGCTAACACCCCCTCTTAGCTCCTGGATGTGGAACCAACCCCACTAAGCTGGAGTGCTGCCGGAGCATAGCCTGAGGTAGAGACTTCGTGAAGAGGTCCGCCGCATTGTCATTTGTCGAACAATAAACAAGCAAGATGTCACTAGCCAAAATCTTCTCACAAACAAAGTGATATTGTAGCACAAGTAGCCCGGTACTCTGCCTCTGTAGACGACAAGGCAATAGTTGGCTGCCTCTTGCTGCTCCATGAAATAGCTCCTAAGCCGAGGATTGATGTAGATCTCCTCATGTCTGGATCTCCTTCCCAATATGAGTCACTCCAACCTTGGAGTTAGACTCCATCTGTCGTCCCCCCTCTAGTGTCATAGAAGAGTCCAAGATCCTTCGTACCCTGCAGATACCGCAAGATTCACAATCCTACATCCCAATGAGTCTTCAAAGGCATCTGCATGAATGAGCTCAACAACCCCACCAGAAAGCTGAAGTCCAATCTGGTGTTCAGCAACCAAATCAATGAACAAATGAGCTTCCGATACAGAGAGGCATCAACTTGCTCACAAGGATCATTCATTGTAAGCTTAGTGTTCGGGTCCATCGGTGAAGTTCCCCTTTGATCCTAGAACCTCAAAGCTTGGAGGCTACTCAACATACACCTCCTCCTGCAAGTCACCATTAAGAAACGTAGATTTTACATCCACCTGATATACGGGCCACCGCTGAGAAGAGGCAAGGGCAAGAACGGTCTGAATCGTGGTCATCCTCGCTGTCGGTGAAAAGGTATCCTCATAGTCGATGCTAGGCCGCTGAGCATGACCCTTAGCCACAAGTCTGGCTTTGTGCTTGTCCACCAATCCATCTGACGTATACTTGGTCTTAAAGAGCCACTTGACACCAATGACTGACCGTTTTAACGGCCTCGGAACCAACTCCCAAGTTTTATTCTTCTCTATGGCATCCAGTTTCACTTGCATGGCTTTCCTCCAAGTCTCCTGAGAAAGAGCTTCCTTCACGGAACTCGGCTCTTTGTCCCAAATGATACGAGACATCAAAGCATAGTTATCCTGTGAGAGCTCTGCTGAATGACTTTTGTCACGAGCTATGTGCAATCTTCGATCCCCGTCCTCTGTGGTCCACTCGGATGGAAGCTCCGTAACACCTGACTCCCGAAGGGTGTCTAACAACCACCTTGGTACTCGAACAAAACCTCGAGTCTCCAACTGCTACTGGGACTCATCTCTAGTCTCAGGCTCAACCTCTACAACTGACTGAGGCTGTCTAGCTGGAACAATAGACTGGGAATCATCCTCAGACTCGTCTAGCTCTCCAAGAAGTGGCGGCTCATTAACAGTGGAAGCTGGAACATGCTCATCAAAGACAACATCTCTACTAACAACAACCTCGTTCCACTCCGGGTCATACAACCTGTAGACTTTGAAAAGAGAGTTATATCCCACAAATACAAGCTTCTGGGACTTCGAGTCAAGCTTCCCCCTCTGCTTCTTTGGAATGTGAACATAGGCCTCACTCCCAAACACACGGAAATGGGAGACATCTGGTTTCCTGCCAAAATAAGCCTCAAATGGAGTCATCTTTGGTACTGAAGTCGTCGGAGATCGGTTGAGGATATGGACAGCCGTAGCCATAGCCTCTCCCCAAAGTGGACGAGGAAGATCATGATGCTCCAGCATCGTCCTCCCCATCTCCACCACACTCCAGTTCTTTCACTCAACCACTCCATTCTCTGAAGGCAAACCTGTATTGGTCAGCTCCCGCTTGATGCCATGTTCTCCACAAAACCACACAAATGCATTAGAAGAGAACTCTCCTCCTTTGTCAGCCCAAAGAGTCGTTATCTGCAATCCAGACTCCTCCTCCACCATAACATGCCACTCCTTGAACCGCGCAAAAGCTTGGTCCTTCTGGGAAAGGAAATAAACCCATGTAAATCTGCTACAACCATCAACAAGTAGCATAAAGTACAAAGAACCTCCCAAGCATGGGGTCTGCATAGGTCCACAGAAGTCAATGCGTACCAACTCCAAAGGTTTCGAAGCCCGCCTAGTAGCCTGCTTTGGAAAAGATTCCCTGTGCTGCTTACCACGAATGCAAGAACTACAGTGTCCCTGCCTGCTACCAACATCTGGCAAGCCATCCACTAGCTGGTCCTCGAAAGCCCGCCACAGCGCATCCACATTCAAGTGGCCAAAACGGAAGTGCCACAAATCACCGATCTGAGTGCCTGTCAGAGAAGAGAGTACTAAGAGTTTGTAGATACCATTCTCCACTCCGCCTTCCCATACAACCTGGCCTATTTCTTTGTCTCGTAGAGCAACAGAATGCTCCTCAAACTCTTGTAAACCTCATGCACTGACAATAGATGAAAACCAAGTGTTGGGATGTAAAGAGCACGAGAGGAATGCTTTCCCCTCTTGCCATTGGGAATAATCTCCATCTTGCCCACACTGTGAATCGGTATAGTGGAATTGTTACCAATGAAAATGCGACCTCATTGCCGTTTAAGATCCTGTAAAAACTCTCGGGAAGGAGTCATGTGCTTGGAAGCACCACTATCGAGAATCCACTCCTGAGTATCCTTGACAGTGAAACCAACTGCCGCCCTGCCCAAAGAAAATGAAACACCTGTGTCCATAATCTCCAAGTGCACAAAAACAGGAGTCTTAGCAGCGTTCTTCTCGGTACTCCGCTTAGGACATTTCCTCCAACAGCGAGCATGTTGATTATGTTTTTGCAAACATACTATATCCAGTTTCATTCTATACATATAGTTCCAAACTATTCTCCAAGTTCTTGGGTTATTCAACCCCTGTACATGTGTATGCTTTATTCTGAGATTAGATGCAGATGACTCTGTCCAAGTGCGTGACTACAATGGTTGCGGTCTGACATTGGTTACTTTTCTTGGATTCGGGGTCTACCAGCCCTCTGCATCCAACACATTTTTATCTATTGTAGTAGTGTTTTTTTGAGCTGCCTCAGAGCATACTTGCTGCACACCCATTTTGGTAAAGTGGCTGAATTAGGTGTCTTAACTGAAGGGGGCTTTACGTGAACTACTGGTTCGTTCACCGTGGGAGCAGGAGGAACAAAATCAGCCGGAGGCCACAATGTGAAAGTGGGACATTCTAAAGGCACATGCCCAAACTTATGGCATGTGAAGCATGAACCTACAAACACACCCCATTTCAAGTCAAAGCATTTTTCCCCCATGTGTACATCATCTATCACCACAACAATAGATGGAGGAGTGGATTTATCAGTGTCCCACAAAATGTAGAAACGATTACGATTGCCCATAACATGTGGGGTGCAAATTACACTTCCCAACTGTTGAGCCAAGCCTAGCAGTGCTTCGCTAAAATTTGCAAGAAAGTTAACCACCTCAACCCATACCGGGCGTTGATGTTCGATGAGGGCCTGGTAGTCCTTAGTAGGATTCCACGCTGTTTGACTGCCATAAATTAATGGCCATTTTTCCAGCAGTTGTTGTTTGTATGGTGCTTCCGAAAGGACCACTTCAAAACAGCCACACGCTGCATAATACACACCAACAACAAAGCATCCCAATATGTTCTTTGACCATTGTGCAACATTGTTTGCTGATGGCATTTTCCTAGGGAAAAATAAGATGACAACACTCTCTGAAAACTTCTTTACTTTTTGCAGATTGTCTGCACTGAGATTCTGTATTTAATTGTAGGTTTAGGCTTATCCCACATAGCCTGATTTTCCTGATGAAAATATTTGTTCGGAACATCATATACATATTGTGCATCCGGATTATGGTGGTGAGACAATGCAGGAGCTGATTCCTTTAGCCTTTTAGGATCTTCACCACTCAAAGGAAGGCTATTCACAAGGCGTGTAAGGCAGCAGGCAGCAGATGGCCAGCAGGCGGGAATGGATCAGCCACAGAAGAGGTGGTCAAACAGCTCTAGGTAACAGCCAGCCAGCAGGATCAGCCCCAGCAGGCGACAGAACAGCCACACACACACACACATCATACTAATCAACTAGTTGATCTATGTTACCAAGCATCAAAAAGCAATCATCTGGTCAGAGATGCCAGCATATGATCATTACCTTCGTCAAATTAAGCTGTCGTAAGGCAAACACCGCCAGCGCTTTGAACAGAACACCTGGACCCTCCTCAAGTGTGAAGGTGATGCTTGTCTGTGTGAATCAACAAATGTTGCAAGTAGCATGGAGCACCTTAGGTATGTAAATGTATGACAAGGATGCCAATTACTAGCAAGAAAAGTGACTATTTTAACTCCTAACTCAACCTCGAAACCTAGACTGAGTGAAGGCTCCATCTCTCTTGGCAAGTACAACCATGCAGCACTACCGACATTAGCATTAGTCAGTTACCTTAAAAGGCCTATCAATGCGTGAAGGCTCCATCTCTCTTGGCGAGTACAACCATGCAGCACTACCAACATTAGCATTAGTCAGTTACCTTAAAAGGCCTATCAATGCGTGGAATTATCGGTTCCCTTGCCAGCATGAGAAACCGTGTAACATTATCTGAATCATCCTACATCAAGGTGCAAACTTTAAATTTTAAAGAAAAAAAATATAATCAAAGAAATATCACAAAAAAAAAGCTTTTTCTATCTTTACAAATAATCACTGATGTCAGGACCTGAATGCCATCCGCAAGAACCTCCAACCCATAAATTTCAGCAGCCTTAGCACTTGCAATTGCCCCCGTGTCCCGTAAGTTATTGGCAGCTACGAACTGAAAATTAGAAAACTAGATGATGACAGATTGCAAAGCATGATTGGATCTTCTTGAGTCAGTAACAAAATAAGCTGAAGTGGGTGTCACATGCTTAATGAGATAGAAGTGTCACAGTAGGATGAACCGGCACCTGCGCAGCACCAGCTGTGTCATCAACGGCTTCTCTGATAACATGAAGTTTTGAGAGTGTATTTTCACACTGAGCAAGAGCCTAAACAAAGCAGAGCGTACTAGGTAAAAACAACATGGCCCTTAAACCAAGAAAATAAACAAGTACAGAAATCAAATTTAGAGCCTAAACCAAGCAGAGGTATAAATTTAGAGGGAAAGAGCAACTCATAGCATAAACATGGCCCTTAAACCAACAAAATAAACAAGTACAGAAATCAATAACACTGCAATCCAAATACATAAACGCAAACCTGAGGATGGCTCAAAACCCTCTGAAGCTCCTCTTTTGTGACACCTGGCATCCCAAGAAGACAATGGTGCACAGATAGCTGAACCTCTCCCACAATATGAAGTCTATGTCGTAGTAGCAAATCATAATTTCTGTGAATGCTTCCACCAAGAGAGTTTTCTATGGGCAGCACTGCTCTATCTACCACCCAAAGCTCCACCGCCTGCAGTAAGAGAAGCTTAATTAGAAATATTAGTAATGCAAGTGCGCATGTTGTGTCCTTATCTGATGCAGGCTAAATTGAAGGTTAGGTTGGATGGATTAACCAATTATTAATATAGCCCCTGAAGCAATAGAGGATGGTTAGGGATCAAGCGTGCGCCATTGATCAGGATTGAGGGGCTTTATAATTTAATAAGTAGCGTAAAAAGCAATTACTGGCATTATAAGCTGTCTTGAATAAATTCGGGGGAAAAACCAGGCTAGGCTTGTTTATATAAAGCAGATCTCCACATGGCTCTCTGTCTCATTGATGATCGATGGGAACAAAGGAATCAACCAGTTACTCGTTTTTAGCCCATGCATCAAAGCGGGGTCTGGTGGGTATGCCACGCACAAGATCTACCATATATTCCTCTATAGCTTGGGGGTGTGTCCGGAGCGATTTCCCATATAGATCACTAACCTAAGTTGGGGGTGGGGGTTCCCAACATGTTCCCTTAATACATGCCAGTGCATTCCCTGCTTCTTGTGAGTTGATCTCAGGATGAGCCCTGGTTTGAAAAATTGGGAATTCACAATTGTGATTGGGTCAATGATTGACAACAAATCAAAGGATGATCTTGATCAAAGTTTTGTGCTTGATAAAAGCAAGAACTTAATCTGTCTGCACCACACAGGAAACTGTAAAATATTGTAATGATTATCTTATTGTGGTACATCGTGTGCTTGCTTGAACAATGAATCATCACCTGAAAAGCAGCTTCAAACTGCTCACAAGGAACAGCTTCGCAGTTTGGATAAGCTCTGCTAGCAGCTGCCTCACTGTAGGCACCTGGCACACCCTTCATCACCAATCGACTAGTCATTTTTCTGTGACACCAACCAGAAGCCATTCAAGAAAGGAGAGTGTGGTACTTAACATACCTGGTATGCTACACGCAATTGAAATCCATGTGTCGGTTGAGGTGCCAAATCAGTCATCGACAAAGGTCCTGTGCCATTTCAGAAGAGAAATCACACATATTAGGCCAAATCAACAGCAGCCGCAGCAGATAATAAAGCAAGAGCGTTCAACTTGGCAGCAAACGGTAAAAATCAACAAAAAGGACACAAGGGGATGGAAACACCCTCTATGCACTTGCTGCTGCTCTCCCCTCCTTTCTTCGTAGTGTTCCCTTCCCCCATCCCTCCTTTTCTCCCATGGAAGCCTTGCTTAGCAGCCTACTATGCCACCAACCCCCTCCTCCCACCTCTTTTTCCTTCTGTGCAACCTTGCCCTGCTCTCACTGCAGCTGCCCTTCCTTTCCCTTTCTACTCCCTCCCTCATCCCCTCTGTTCCCGTTTAAACCCAACACACACATACACACAACCCCAACGCCCCACAACCCACTACCACCCCCTGCCCCAAGTTGCCGGTACCACCCTTGCGTCAAGAACTGCAAGGAAACGCTTGTGCTACGTGTGTCATCTTTGTTCCTCTTGTGTGGCAGCGCAAGCTGTCGTGTGTGTGTGAAGCTTGACCTCCTATATTTGTAAGTCTTCTAAAGCACGAGACTATTGCGTTGACTCTGCAATGGAGTTAGCCGAGGTAGAGATCTGGGAAGGGGTCTCAGAAGAGATCTCGGTGAGAATTGGCGGGGGGGGGGGGGGGGGGGGATTTTTGTGCGCATGGGTGACAAGGAATCCTAAATAAGTTGCCGCTTCTCCAAGGCCTGACTCAAAGCCTTTTGCTCAACCATTGTTCCTTCTGTTGCGTCATGAGACGCGTACATTGCTTGCATATCTCCACTGAAAACATGGAACAATTCTCAGATTCAGTCCAAGTCTGCTTGAAAAACTGTGCATTTGTTCCACTTTGTCCACATGCCTGCAATCCCTTTCCTCTCCTGCGGAGAATGATCATGCCTGATGCTTTGCCTTGTGAACTGATCTGAGAGTTACCTAGTGTCCTCCTTTGAGCACACACTCCCAAAGAATGCTACCTTTGTTGTATTTTGCTATGGATTCTGTGCACCTTTCTGGGACAGCTTAGAGTGAATGCTCTGATACCGTTGCATACACGGAAGCCTTGCTTACTTGATCCTCAGCCCTAAGCTTGATAAAGAACAATGATGCAAACTTTAATGCTGATTAGACACAGAGAGAAGAGAGAGAGATGAGTTGTGTGTTCAACGTACTATATGGTACAAAAACATGATGATGTTTCTACAACTTCTGAGGCCTCTGGCCTGACCAAAAGGTTGATTTTACACCTATTGATTGCCTATGACCTGATCCCAAAGGGGGATTAGATGATATGTACAAATGAGAGTTCGACTATTTATAGGAAGAAGAGGAAAATTCGTAATTCACACGGTTATGCCTTCTCAACCCACAAACCTTCATTAAAAAAGTCATCTTTTGTGTCCAAATTGTGCCCAAAAGGTGTCCCATATATGGGTGTATGTAACATGCAGAAGCTCGTCGGAAGAATCGGCAACTTCAATGCTCAGAATTCAGCAATCGTTCATGACGAAGATAACGCACAACACAGAAGAAGATGTGCAAAAATAGAGAGAAAGAGAGAGAGAGAGAGAGAGAGAGAAAGAGAGTGGTCTTCGGTCGCCTGTTCCCACTTGTGATAGGGCCGTTGCCTCTTCTTGCAAAAGGCTGTCGCCTATTTCTGCAGTGAGCTGTCGCCTCTTCTCGCTGACGTCACCTGTTCCTGCATTTTCTACTGACTGTCACCTTTTCCTTTGTTCCCTTCCTGCCTGCTGGCTTCCCTTCCTGCCTGCTGGCTGTTGCCTGTTTCTTGTACCTAGCTGCCTTTGTTCTACTCGGCCTCCAAGGCTTGTGTGTGTGTGTGTGTGTGTGCGTGTGTGTGTGTGTGTGTGTGTGTGAGAGAGAGAGAGAGAGAGAGAGAGAGTTGAGATAGCAGAAGAGTTCTATAGTCGCAGCTGAATTAGGGTTTGCAGGTGCTGAATAAGCGTTTTCAGGTGCTGAATTAGGGTTTGAGAGAACGGGTTTTCTTTGCTTTTGTACATGGATTTGGATGACCCGGCTGCTGTTGCTGTTGGTGGCATGGCTGCTAATAGCCTTAACATGGATCTTATTGAGGAGATGATCGAGAAGAATGTGGGTTATGCTTCAGATGCCTCGGAGCAACAAAAACGTGAAAGGCTTGATGTTGATGCAAGCTACACTCCGGTGAATGTTGGAGAGAATGCAGAGGAAAGTTCTCAGGTACCTTCTCCGGAGTTTGCACGTTTGCTGCAGATCACTGGTGAGCTTCTGCAAGAATATGTGAAGGCAAATAGCGTGCAAATGGCTGCAGTAGATAATGGTGGTGTGGCTGATGTATGCATGGAGACTCCTTTGTTGCTACAACAGCTAGCAGATTTTCATGATCTCTTCTTCTTTACTGGGCGTATTCCGTTGTTGCCTCGTCTTAGAGCATGGTTGGGCCGCTTGGTGTTGTTGAGGCCATGGTTGTCACGGTACGAAAATACGATACCGTACGATACGATACCGTACGGGAATTTTTAGTACGATATGAAATTTTCGGATACCGTACGATAAAATACGGTTTTTATTTTTTACACTTACAACCTATGGAGCTTCAAGCTCGAATGTGAGGGAAGGTTGGGAGAGGAGGACACAGTGCTTGAGGAACCAGAACATGGATATGTGTCTCTCCCGGTTGGATCTCCCGATTGTCTCCAAAAAAGAACCTGGATGGGTAATGCAATACCAAAGGTCTCCCAGTGTAGCGTTCATGACTAAGGGACCGTCCTTGCACAAATACGAGGAGTGCATCTAGGGTGATAAGTTTAGGGACTCCTCTCTAGATCAAAATGGCCATGTCCAAATCTTCTCCCTCGTACATAACTTGAGAATCTAATTGTCTAGCCTACCTATACCAGGGATCCCCAAGTGCTGTAGCAAGATTCTCTCATCCTACCAATCAAGTGTACACTACTAGTCTACCTCCCCAGATTTTTTAGGTCTCTCAACAACCCCATATGGAATACTGAGTGGACACAAAAGTTGCGAAGTATTGCGAGCATTTGGGATCTTCGTAAAGCAGGGTTTCTATATTTTTTTAAAGCATTTGGAAAAAAAATTTCAAGGAAAATTAATTTTTTGGAAAAAAAAAACTCATACCGTACAATATCGTACGGTATCGTGCCGTACGAACCGTACCGTACGAACCCATTCGTACCGGTACGAGAAACAACTATGTCTGAGGCACTTGAGGAGATTTATGATGGTCCGAGAGGCTTTTATGAAATACTTTTTCGCACTTCGGAAGCCCGTAGGGCAGTCTTGGAGCAGGTGCCACTCTTTTTGGATGGGCAGTTGGTTCATGTGGTTCCGTGGAAGCCTATGGCAGAGTACCAAGATATGTTGCGCCACGCTTGCCCAGTCTGGGTTGAAGTGAAACAATTCCCACCAATGTTTTGGCGTGTTTTACCAGGTCTCATGCGAGGTATCAGTGATGTCTTGGTGGTGCCTCGAATGACATCTAGAAACCGAAATCGTCTATGCATGTTGTGGGATACTGGGAGACCTAGGCCGACACATTTGCGTGTCAATATGGCTGGGCTGCAACCTTTAATGTATGAATTGAGGTGGGATACATTTGCTGGCCACTGTTTCAAATGTGGTGAGATGGGCCACTTTGTCTCCGAATGTCCTAAGAAAGAACAAGTTGTTGCTACCAAGGATATCGTTGATGGGCAGTTGCCCGTGGAAGATGAGCATGATGCTCCTTTACATGATGCCCAGCACATGGATGTACATGTGGATGTTCAGAATGAGGTTGAGCAGCCATGGGTGGAAGTACGTGGTAAAAAGACACGATTTGTTGCCCCGCGGGGGGATTTCTCAGATGCTGTTTGGCGGGGGCCTTTGCGTACTCATCAGGGGCCCTTACATACATATGCTCGTCGCCCTTAGGATTCAGGTGCCCAGCAACAGACCAGGATTGAGAGGCCGGGAGGCCAACTTTCTCAAGGTACAGGGGCTCTTGGGGTGGATAGAGTAGAACGCTATCCTATTAGAAGTCGCCTAACAAAAGAAGCACAACAACAATTGCCTCTTGTGTTTGGTTCGAAGGGTGAGGTCGTCTCACCATGGGATGGTCATTACCCTTCGGCACGTGCTCGAGAACTCCAAGGGCAGTCTGAGATCACAAATACCATGTCTGAAAATGCAATGCTTCAAAAGGTTCGTGATTTGGCAGATTGTCCTGGGCCTAGTACACGGCCTTGTTGATTCCTTTTCTGGGAAGGCTTATGAAAATTGTACAATGGAATGTAAAGGGTATTTCTTCGCGCCAAAAGCAATTCAAGCTTTGGCGTACAACTTTTTGTCATGGTTGGGATGTTTTGTGTGCAGTTGAACATAAGCAGCATAAGTTGGCTGGCAAAGCCTATGTATGTAAGGGGTTTCATGTTTTCTACAGAGGACATCCTGCTTCGCAATCAGGTGTTATGTTTGCTGTTCATTCGCAGTTTCAACCTTCTCTTGTGATTCAAGATGTTCATGGAAGATTTCTACTGATACAGATTGTTTGGGATGATACGCCTTTATGGTTGTTAGGGGTGTATGCTCCAAATAATGCTCATGCATGCCGTTTATTGTGGAATGACTTGTGTGCTCTTTCAATCTCTCATCCTCGCTTTGTGATGGGAGACTTTAATGTGTGTGTCTCCAGGGAGCAAGCCACGTCGCCTCATCCTGTAATGGATGGCCCGGAGAGAATGGCGTGGGAAGCTTTTGCAGCAAGGTCGCTAAAACAAGACATGTGGTCTTGGTTGCATCCAGATGAAAGGGGTTACACTTATGCCTCACAACAGTTTCGGGGCACTTATGCTAGATTGGATAGGATGTATATTTTACATCAAGATCTCTTTTTGCCAGAGGTTCTTACTATGATGGTTGATCAGCAACAGGTTTTCTCGGATCATTGGCCGCTTGTGTTTGAAATGATCTATCATCCTGTGGATGCATATAAAGGCTTGTTGGGACGCTTGTCTTTGCGCTTAAATCACACTTTTTTGGAGCATGAAGTTTTTGATGTTTATATGCGTCAGTTGATACGACATTTCTCCACAAGAGTGTCCATGGCTGATTATCATGCTTGGCCAGTGTTCCTTACCAACACTCGGAAATTAGCGCGGCATTATGGTCTTGCTAATGCCTCTATATAAAAACAGCATATGGCTCTTCTTGAGTCGCTTTTAAAGGGCTTGCGCGTTCATGTTTACTGACTCTATGGATACTGAAGTTGTGGATGCCATAGAATGGCTAAAAAAGGAGCTATCTAGGGTGCAGAAAGCACAATATGTTCGCTTTAAACTACTTGCACGTCTTGATGCTTTGCGGGATGCTAACTGTCAATCTCATCGCTTCTATGATAAGTTGCATCAAAAACATATGCGTGAGAATATTGTTAGGCTGATGGATGCCCACGGCAACCTTGTTACTCAACCTTCTGAGGTTATTCAGCATTGCATCAGGTTTTATGAAGATTTGCTTGCCCCTTGAGAGGATGTCTCGCCGGCTGTCCTAGCTGCAAGGGAGTCATTGTTTGCTGAAGTACGATATCAAGTTGACCCTGATGTGGCGGTTCAGCTTGATGCTCCTGTTACTCAAGGGGAAGTGGAAGCTGTTCTCTCCAAACTTCCCATGGGAAAGAGCCCTGGTTGGGATGGTTTGACAAATGAGTTTTTTCGAAAATATGCCGATCAGCTTGCAGAGCTTTTGACGCTTATTTGTCAAAGGGTTTGGGATGAGGGATATATGCCTGCCGATTGGAAGTTGGGCATACTTCGTTTGTTGCCCAAAGTCCCTTCGCCTACTTCTTTGGCTCAATGGCGCCCGATCTCACTTATGGGTATTATGTATAAAATCTTTACTAAGATTTTTGCCAATCGCTTGCAGAAGGTGCTTCCTACTCTTATTCATCCATATCAATATGGATTTGTGCATGGCAGGAATATTTTGCATAATATTCTTTATGTTCAAATTGGAGTGGATTATGCCAAGGCAAAGAAGCAAGAGATTGTGATGGTGCAGCTGGATCTTGAAAAAGCTTTTGATCATGTCAGCTGGTCTTTCCTTTCTCAGTTAATGACAACCATGGGCTTTGGTCCAAATGGCTAATTTGGGCATTTACTTGGCTCTGGCTCTATCACGTGGATTATGCTCAATGGAGGACTTTCGGATGGTATTTCTCTCACCCGTTCTCTCCGGCAGGGCTATCCTCTTAGCCCTCTTTTCTTTGCCATTGCCACTCATCCTATGTTATCTCGCCTAAATGCTATGGCATCGCATGGTGAAGTGGTTGGTTTGCATCTCCCTCATGGCAAGCAATTGGTTGCTCAAGCCCTTGCCGATGACACTTTTATGTTTCTCAGGGCTGAAAAAGCCAATATAGATCGAGCAATGGAAGCTTGGAATAATTTTGCATTGGCTTCTGGGCTGAAAATAAATTCAACAAAATCAGCCCTCATTGTATGCACGGAATTTGATCTTGAGGCATTAGGGTGGCAAGGCCGTGTGGTGCATACAGGAGACATTGTTCGTCATCTTGGGTATCCGGTGGGTGTGGATGTGGACTCCCAAGCGCTTCTTGCTTGGATTTCTGCTCGGATCTCGGATAAATTTGTGTATTGGAAAGCTCAAGGGTGGCCTATGCACGTGAGGGTTAAGGTAGCTCAGGTTATTATGCTTAGCATGATTTCCTATTTTTTGCCTTTACTACCTTGGACACACAAATCTCTTCTACATTTGGTTGCTCCCATTCGGTTTATGCTGTGGAAGAGGCAAGGAAATATTATGGGTCAAACATGGATAGCTTGGAATCACATTACGACGCCCAAAAGAATGGGTGGGGCTGCTTTACTGGATGTCCGCTTGCATATGGTGGCGCGTAGGTGGGCGCTTTTTTAGGATATGTGTTTGCAGCAGCAGCCTTGGGTATTCATGGCTCGTGACTTGATTGAGTTGGAGGGATTGTCACATGGACAGACGCGTGTGCAGGCTTCATGGTGGGACATTGTGAATGCGGCTCATCCTGTCCGTATTCGCTCATCTCACATTTTATCGCATATTCTTCTTTCTTGGCATGAAGTTCTGCTATTGGCTCGGTGGGATCCTGGTCATGAAAGACTACTTTTGAACTCTTTGCAGTTCGAAACATTTGTGGAGTCGCGTGTCATTGTTTGGCCAGACAAAGATGCTTCACGCATACGACTCAACCGCATGGTCAGGTTAGGCTTGGTTAGAATCCGAGATGCTGTGATACCTCGTCGTGACAAGCCATATTCGTTTCGTCGTATTCGGCAACACTTTAGGGTTCCTCAAACATTTCAGCCACTATGGGTTGACATCATGCATGCAGTTGAGCCTTTTACTCCATTGCCTCGGCCATCTGCAGATCAGCCTTGGCTTGATTGGGCACTATGTAAATCTGGTGACTTGATATCACTTTCAGCTAACCAAGTCTATCATAAGCTCGTATCAGAGAAAGATTGGGTTTCAGCCAAGGCCAATAAGGTGTGGGGATTGCACAAGTCTGGCAGAAAACTCTTATGCGTGGTTGGCAGTCTAAACTCCCTTACCAAGGTAAGGTTTTCATTTGGAGGATGTTGGTGGGAGGGTTACCTACACGGGATCAGCTCAGCCGTCGTAAAATTACATTGGCCTCTTGCTTCTTCTGCACGACATGCACTGAAACAGTTATGCATCTGTTCATGAGTTGTCCAGTGGCCCGTCAGATTTGGTCTTTTGTCTCTCGCGTTTGGGAGGCAATAGAGAGGTCTATTGTTTCGGCTCATCAGTGGATATTTGGAATTTGTCCTCAAGTCATTACTTCGGACAATCACCTTGTGATATTCCATTTCCTTAGATGGACAGGACGTTGGCATATTTGGACTACACGGAATGGGTTCATCTTTGATTCCTTGTCTGGAATACACGGGCACATTCTACGTATCCGCGGTTTGCTGCTTTGGCAGTTTTCTTCTCTTCTCTCAGCTCAGCTACTGGACGCAGATGTTATTTCGTTATGGTCTACGGCGGCTCGGCTAGCTCATCTTTGATTCTTTTATCTGGGATGCTTATTTGGCTAGGAGGCTTTCTTATTAGTATACAGGTTTGCATGGTCATGATCCTTTAGAGGATCTTTTGTGGGGGTTCTTTTGGGGCCATAGGTTCTGTGTGAGCCATGTGGTTGATGAACATTTTTACATATAATATAAAACACCATTTCACGAAAAATAAGAGAGGGGGAGAAGAGGACACAGTATTGGGTCCCGAATACCCTCTGTAGGGCCCCCACCATGAATGGTGTGTTTGCTTTATTAGAATGATGTAAATTTGTAAATCAAGACTGGTTCTTGACTTGCACTTCTTCACCTTGGCTGAGCACTTCCCCTTGGTTGTCCTAGCCCTTGGAACGTAGCAACCCTTTGTGAATAACGAGATGAAGGGATTGAATTCTGGTCTGGGTATTTATACCCCTAAAAGCTGCTGGTCCACCTGTTCTAATCCTCTCCACGGCCTAGTCTTATGCAATAAAATGTCTTTTTTTCCCATCATTTCACACTACTCACTTCTGGCCCTTATACGTTGCTGTCCAACCAATGTTTGGGGGCTATCTCAGCCTCCACACCAAACACGCAAGTCATCCAACATCATTCCAAAGGGAGACTCACAATACGGACTGGCACTACTTCATGTGTAGGACAAATTACAATGCACACCTGACCTCGGGCACGTAGAGTGGAACCCTGACTGACTCGTCCCGGACTGGACTCACATGGGACCAGTTTCCACTCTAGGTGCTACACCTTCTTGTTCAGATATGTCTTCCAAGTGCAGGATGCACGTGACATCCCGTTCTCCTTAACTTGACAAGAGCTGTGTCACCAATTGGCCGACCATTTGGTCCATCTCTAGATTTTGAGTCTCGTTCACTTGAGGCCAGGCCGGAGTCTCATGTGAAGAGGCCAGTATTTTGCTGACATGGACGCGAGCCAGACTGGTGCCACCCGTGTGTTAGCAGGATGGTGTCGTATGGATGGGAGCCAGACTGGTGCCACCCATGTATGACCTGGACTGTGTTCGACCCATGGGATTGTCACGCCATGGAAGAGCCAGTATTCGTGCCGTGTTTTGCCTATGGGACTGTCACACCATAGGGAGACTCGTGCCTGGAACTGTGTCTTACCTATGGGACTGTCACTCCATAGGAAGACCAGGTTTTTATATTTTACGTCGTGCCAGTTTTGTGCCGACAGATACGCTTGGGTGGGAGAGGCATTTTGCAAGGGTTCTTGGGTTTATCTACAGCCAGCTGCTGCAAACTGGTCCCCATCGAGTTCGACGATGAGATGTGATGGAGCTTCATTGGGAAAGGTCGTTTACAGGGTTTCAAAAAGGCGAGCAATGGAGAACTAGTGGCCATGGTACAACACGCTTACACAGCACGAGATATTTATCTTTGTCAACAAACTAAGTTTCCATGCAACTGTAAGTATCATGAGTTTGAAAGGAGCATATGATTTCATGACTGCCAGAAGTTTTTTTTTTCTAAGTTATCTTGTTCCATGAACGGGAGATATGTCCATGTTACTATTTGCACATGCACACATGTTTTGCATGTTTGAAACTGTTGTCACATGACATGTATTTTTGTGTTTGCCTGCTTGACGTGTTACTTACTGAGCGGGGACGCCTGCCAGTTAGTCGTGAAGTCTACTCTGTCTTCTGACAAGTTTTGGTGCATGTGAACAGGTGGTAAGTATAATTAACATGTTAGTTTAATACTTTTATTTCTAACCTTTTGATTTATAAGGTTACAGGTTCACGCCCACTTAAAAATGGGCACCCCCTTTGGGCACCCACTTAGGGGCCAAGGTGGGGAGCCCCACTTAAGTGAGTGTGGGAGTGAGCATGGTCACCTACCACACCCCTTTGGAACTGGCCACCCACATGCAAGCGTGGGGGGGGCCAGCCAAGTTACTAGTTGTATCACTCCCTCTCCCACCTTATAAAAAGGAACCCCATGACCACCTTGGAGATACGATTATATTTGTGCGCCTCCATCACCCGCTTCCACCATCTTCGTGAAGATCCAGAACCGGCCATCTCTTACGCTTCTGCTCCCAGGCGGCTGAAGCTGGTTGCGCATGCTCTTCCAGTAGGCTATGCGCTCCATCTGCAGCAAGACTACTGCGCATGCTGCCTCTCCCACTGTGCATGCTACCTCTCCCATACAGACGGCGCATGCTTTACCTCTACAACAGGCGACTGCATCTAAGGCTGCTGGCTGCCCTATCCTCTGCACTACAGAGGCTGCAGCCAAAGCACCTGGCTGCTACTCCTTACATGCTGCGCAGGCTGCTGTGTATCCTCCTCCAACCGGCGGCTGTACTCCCTGCACTACAGGCTGCTTGACTCTCTTCCAGGCGGCTGCAAACCTCACGTGCAACGCTTGTCTTCCAACAGGACTGTCCACTATCTACAGGCGGCTGCCTCTTCAAATCAGCCGGTTCCTCCACGCTGCAGCCAGGCATCTCCTCCCTTGCAAGAGGGTGCTCCTCTTTTCACAGCAGGTGGCTGTGGTCTTTGCGGTTGTATTTATCTTGGTGGCTGCGCTAAGTTCTCTACGAGGCGGCTGTGCCATCTCAACAAGGTTGCACGTCTTCTCCACTAGCGACCACAAGAGGACTTCACATCTCCTGGGTGGCTACATCTTCTACACAAATACCACGGGTATTGGTCCTCTATCTGCCATCCACAAGTAAGTGAATTTCAGATTTAAGTAAAAGTATTTTGTGTTAAATCTGATAAGGGATTCCCGACTCCCTATACGGCCACACCTGTTCGGTGCCGGGTAGTCCAAGCTCTATTGGAGAACCTCGGTCCAAAGGTGCTGAGATCGGGAGAGCCAGGCGTTAGTACGAGAGCGCCTGTTTGTGCGTGGTCTCGGAACACCAGTGAGGCGCTCTCCGCGGAGTCCAATGAAAGCACAGGACCGTAGAGATTGGACCACGTTAGTGGTCATTCTGCTTCGAGCATCTACTTCGGGCATCGACTTCAAGCCTATTTGTTTGGTACTGTTTTCATATGTACATGGACATCATCTGGTTCTTGGAACCCATGGAGCATTGTATTTGTTAAATACTCCCAATAAATATATCATATATTGAGGGGGGGTCGGCCCGTTCCGGCCCCAGTGCTGGTGTCCATCTTTCCATTTCATTTTCATTTCAATTTCAAGTTATTTTAAGTTGTCCATTTCAAATTGTGGTTTTAAAGTTGTGCTATTACGCGTGTGGGTGTCCAATGGAATCTTCCCACTTGACGGGATCGGTTTCATTGGTATCAGAGCACGGTTGTTTCCCTCTTTCTAGTGGGGAAACAAACCTGTGTACTGGACATCCCGCTTTTAGCACACTTTAAACACAATGAACAGCCAAGGCAACCCTTTGGAAGTGCCTAATTCGAGGGGTCCATCTAGTGCCTCTCGTGGGTCTGATGCCCTGCGAGGAAGACACAAGCCCCTTGAAAGGGTTAATGATAGTGAATCAAAGGGTCAACTGTCTCCAAGAAAGACAGTTATGCTTGAACAAGAGCCTCATGCTATGAGGGCTGAAATGGAACATATGAGAGAACTTTTGCAGGCTCAAGAGCAAGAGTTAAAGTTTTTGCATGAAGATCCCCATGTGCAAAGTGCTATTGAAGCCAGGAAGGCTGATGCAATGGTAGATGTAACTTTTGAGTCCATGGCACGGGAAGTGGGTAAGAAACCAAGGGAGTTGGCACTTGCCTACCTTCTCCGCAAAGGTGATATTAAAGAGGGGGATGACGGAGAGCTGGAATTCAGAAATCCACCTCGTTTGAAGCATGGAGATCCTGCATCTCAAAGGCTGAAATCTTTAATGCAAAAAGAAGAGGTGACAGTCACCTCTCGACATGCATCTTCTCCATAAGGCACTCAGCCTGACAGATATATGTATGCCAGTGCTCATGGAGGGCATGAAAGTCACATGCATTCAAGACATGTATCTCTTGGTAAGGGTGACAGGTCTGCTGCTAGAAAAATTTTGCCTTCTGAGTTGTCTCATGGAGAGACACTGCCTTATGCAGGTAAGTCACATGCATCTCAGTTTCAAGTTCGTGGAGCACATGCCACCGTGCCTCATGAAACTTCTATGACGGCCCATGGAGCCCATGCAGATAGGGCTGCCCCGTTGGATAAGGGGAAAAGAAAAAGAGAAGACCATGAGCCTCATGCCAGAAAGCTCAAGGAATTCAAAGCAGGTGACAAATCTGTCAAGTTTGATGTCTTTCATGGTGAACATGATGCTTCTAAAGTGTTAGCATTTGTGCACAGTTCGACATTGCTTTTAGCGATGAGAACTTTACTGAAAAGTCAAAAGTACGCCATGCTAGCATGTTTTTGAAAGGGACTGCTGCTCATTGGTGGATCACTGAAAAGATCACCAAGGATCCCATTTCCACTTGGAAGGAATTCAAGGATAGATTCTATGCTTAGTTTTTGCCACCAAATGCGGAGCAAACTCTCACTCAAAAGTGGGACAGGCTGGAACAAAGAGACAATGAAAGCGTGCAACAGTATGTAACAAGTTCTGGAAAGTGTTGCTCGAAGTGACTCCCTTTATGCAAATCACTGAGGATGAAAGAAAGAGGAAATTTCGTTCTGGACTGCAACCAGCATATCGTTCGGGCATAGAATTGCACCCGAAACATACTTTGCAACAACTCACAGCTTCTGCTCTTGCTACGGAGCAATTGGTGCTCAAGATTAAACAGGATCAAGGAGGTTCAAAGGGGAAAGACAAGGCTGTCCCAAATCTGCAAAAGGGTGGACAACCACCTAAAAAGAACTTCCAGGAGCCCTACAAGGGTGGTAAAGCTGAAAATAACACATCTAAAGATCAGGGCCCAAGGAAGAACAAATTCGGCTTAACCCCGGAGCAAAGAGAGCAATATGCCAAGGATGGAAAATGCTTTTCTTGTGGTAGCAAAGACCACATGTTTCAACAATGCCCAGATCGCAAACCAAAGCACGAGGACAAGCAGACCAAGGCTAATGTACATGCAGTTCCTGATGTGCAAGGCAATACAAGTCATGATGCAAAAGAGCGAATGGTTTGCAAGGCTTGGGGGCAAATCAAGGATCAGTCCGCCTTATTCATGTTTGATGACTGTGCAACTAACAACTTCATCTCTATGCAAATGGCAGCTGCATTGGGTATTGAGGTTGAGAACATGGGACCTCAGATTGAAGCCGAAGCTGCATTTATTGGTAAAGAGGTGCAGGTTACCCCTTTGATAGAGAAGTTGCGCATCCATATCCAGGGCTGCCTTGATAATGAGCGTTTCCTAGTTGCTCCACTGAATGGATGTGATGTATTGTTGGGCAAGCCATGGCACCATCGGCTTGAGCCCCGCAAAGACTACAAGTCCAATATGATTTCTTTTATGCATAAAGGCCGCATGCAATTTATTGATGCTGGCAAAGAAGGGGATTCCATCCCACTTGTATCACACATCCAAATTAATAAAGCAATGAAAAAGAGTCTTTCAGCGTACTTGGTTTTTGTTCGTGATAGCCTTGTGCCAAATCATCAAAATGTAGATGCTATGTCTAATGATAGGCTGAATTTTCTTAATGCATTCAACGACTGTTTTGCTGACTCGTTGCCAAGTGAATTACCTCCCCAAAGGCCCGAAGATCACCGTATAGATCTTGTGCCAGGTAGTTCTCCACCTAACAAACCCGCATACCGAGTGAGTGCTGCACAACAAGAAGAAATCATGAAGCAGGTAAACGAGCTTTTAGAGAAAGGTTTGGTTCAGCCCAGTTCCTCACCTTATTGCTCCCTTGTGCTTCTTGTTCAAAAGAAGGACGGATCATTCCGTATGTGTGTGGACTATAGAGCTTTGAACAAGCTTACCATCAAGAACAGATTCCCAATTCCGCCAATTGATGATATTTTGGATAAGCTTGATGGCTCGGCTTGCTTTAGCATACTTGATTTGAAGAGTGGTTATCACCAGATACGAGTGGTGCCACAAGATGTTCATAAAACTGCATTCAGGACAGCCTTCGGATTATATGAATTTTTGGTAATGCCTTTTGGTCTCACCAATGCTCCTGCTACGTTTAATCGTATGATGGATAGGATATTCCGACCCCATCGCAAATTCACAAGAGTATTCTTTGATGATATCTTGGTTTTCTCCAAGAATAAGCAGGAACACAGAACTCATTTGGTCACAGTATTCGAAGAGTTGCGGAAGCATAAACTTTTCATTAATGCCAAGAAAAGTGAGTTTTTCCTTTCAGAGATTCATTATTTGGGTCATATTGTATCCAAAGATGGAGTTACAATGGATCCTGCAAAGATGGAGTTACAATGGATCCTGCAAAGATAGAGACCATTCGCAATTGGCCCGAATTGCAAAACGTACATCAAGTACGTAGTTTTCTGGGATTATGTTCGTATTACAGGCGTTTCATAAGGCATTTCGCCATGATTGCCACTCCTCTACATGATGTCACAAAGAAGAAAATCACTTTCAAATGGACTTCAAAGGAACAGGATGCTTTCTTGCAGCTCAAGCATGCTATTATATGTGGTCCAGTATTGATTGTTCCTGACTTGCACAAGTCATTAGTCGTTGAATGTAATGCTTGTGGTGATTGTATTGGAGCTGTCCTAAATCAAGAAGGACATGCAGTTACATACGAGAGCTGTCGTTTGCATGATGCCGAGCTTCATATGGATATCTATGAGAAAGAGCTCTTGGCTGTAATTCACGCCTTAAAGATATGGAAACATTATCTTCTTGGGGCTGAATTTGTAGTCAAGACAGATCATCAAAGCTTGAGATACTTTCTATCTCAAACAAAGCTTTCAGAGAAGCAGATGAGAATGGCAAACTTTCTTTCCATGTTTCATTTTCAGATTGTGCATACTCCAGGAAAGAAAAATGTGGTGGCCGATGCATTATCCAGGAGGCCTTATGTAGCTGCAGTCTCAGTGGCCTCTCATGGCGACCTATCTGCTATGCGAGATTTGTATCATTTGGATGCTGATTTTTGCCATATATGGACTGATTTGATGGCTGGTCATTCACATGCCTCTTATGTTATCAACAAGGGTTATCTTATGAAGGATAATTGCCTATGTGTGGTGAAGGATTTGCGTCCAAAGGTTATGGACGAATGTCACGCTCCACCTTATGCCGGTCATAGAGGTATTATGCCTACTACACGTATGATTTAGAGATATTTCTTTTGGCCAAGCATGCGTAAAGACATTGAGGCTTATGTGCGTGCATGTATTACTTGCCAAAAGGTGAAATTTGACAGGCAAAAACCTCTAGGTTTGCTTCAGCCATTGCCTATTCCCTCGCAACCTTGGGAAAGTATTACTATGGATTTTATTATGGATTTGCCTAGATCCCAGCATGGGAATGATGCTATTTGGACCATTGTGGACAAGTTTAGCAAGCAAGCTCATTTCTTGCCCGTCAAGAAAACCATTAAAGCTGATCATATGGTAAAGCTTTTTCTTGCTAATATTTTCAAGCATCATGGAATGCCTAAATCCATTGTTGGGGATAGAGATCCCAGGACTACAAGCCTCTTTTGGAGGGCTTTATTTGATAATATGGATACTAAGCTTGAGTTTTCATCAGCTTATCATCCCCAAACGGATGGCCAAAGTGAAGCTGCAAATTCCGCCGTGTTGGATTTATTGAAGTGTTATGTGGCACATCAAAAGAGTGCATGGGAGAAGTATCTTCCACTTGTTGAGTTTGCCTACAACAATACGATCCATGCTTCCACGGGAAAGGCTCCGTTTGAGATTATTTATGGCAGAGTGGTATTGCCACCCATCCTTCGTACCAAGGATGAGATTTTTCCAACTAATGAATATGTTCGTGACTTGGATGTTGCCTTTGGTCAAGTCCGGACAGCCATTGCAAGATCTCAGGACAAGCATAAAATGGCTGCTGACAAGCATAGAAGGGACATGGAAGTCAAAGAAGGTGATTGGGTTTTGCTGAAATTTGAGAAAGCCAGGCTTCGAAAGAGGCCAGGACGAGAAGGATCATATCCTAAGCTTTCTCCTCGCTATTATGGACCCTTCAAGGTGATTCAAAAGATCAATGAAGTGTCCTACAGGCTTGCTTTACCTAGTCATTGAAAGATTCACAATGCTTTTCATGTGAGTTGTGACATGTGAGGTCTTCGACCGTAGTAAACACAACCTTAGTCTAACTAAACTGCACTTAATGATGTTTAAGAGATAGACAAATATGTGTCAATGCAATGCAGCTATATTAAATGATGAATGCGGTTACAATGAGATCTGAATAGATCTATGATGCTGAATATGCTGCCTATATGCTGAATATACTAATATGCTGAATGAACTGCTGTCCCACTGTCTTTCCCTTGTCTCCTGGGAAGGAAACGCTGAAGGGATGGCTTTGGGACTGAAGCAATGCTGATGGGATGCTGAAACGCAGATGTACTCCTGTTACCTGGGAAGGAAACGCTGAGGAGATAGATGCGTTTGCTGAAGATGATGTACTGAATGCTGATGCGTGGCTGAATATGCTGCTCCCAAGGCTTCCTGGAGGAGAAACGCTGGAGACACTTTGCTGAATGCTGGGATGGTGTGAGGAATAGAGGCGCCTGCTTTATATAGCTCAAATAAGGCTGGTCGGCCAGCATACTGCTGTCGGCCAACAACTTTGGACAAATAAATAGCATAAAATGCTAACTTGGCTGTAAATGCTGTCGGCTCCACAAGCCCCAAATGCTGGTCTATATGGCTAATGTGATGCTACCATGCTGAATCTAATTCATACCATGTGGTACATGCTGAAAACATTCATTTAAATGCCTGAATAATGCGTGATAAATCCTGATGATACTTATGATGCTAAAATGATGCCATGTCACTGTACACCTGAATGGTGTAAACGTGACATTCCCCGCTGCTAAACTGTTGCTGGGTGGTATACCTGGCAACCTTCGACTCCTCTGGGGATCCTTCTCCTCCGAACCACTGCCCCCCTTCTGTCTTCTACTGCCGGGACTAAGGTCGTCTGTAGGAGTGAAATCCTTTGAGCCAAGACTCTATGTACTGCGGGAACTGAATGGCAAATGCTGCTAAAACTGCTTGGAAATACCTGAGTCACCCCTGACCTGCCTGTGGAAACCTTTCACCTACCATCTCCGTCGTTCCTGAAGCTCTGAACCTCCTGAGGCGATGTTGGAGCAAACTTCCTTCTTCTGTGGAAGAGAAACCCCCTGCTACTGCTGCCAGTTGAAGCCCAAAACTTATGTGCTCCTTTAATGATGGATGTCATTCTTTCCTAGAGAGTTCATGGGCAACATGTATGCCTTGCAGATGCAAGACTAACTGCTAAGATGACTACTATGCAAGCCATGTGCAACCCTATATGCTGTGCAAGAATGCAGATGGATGGGTTACTAATGCATACCTAAGGGAAAATCCCTAAGGGTGGCCTGCAAGATTTTGAGAACTGGGTTTAACTGTGCGGAAGCAATTAACATGATGTCTGACTGAATGATTGATGGAATGAACATGATCTAAGGCTGGTTACCCTGTAACGCTCTGATACCAATGTGACATGTGAGGTCTTCGACCGTAAATGTCTTGAGCAATTCGTTTCGCTCATACTCTTGGGTGGTCATGGTCCTCGAAGATTTCCTACTATGTTTCACATTGTAAAGAATCCCTTGGAAAGGGAAGTTTTTTGTGATGCCTATACACGAACCATGCACAAAGAGGTCCTCCTCATGGATGGGACACAACAGATGCCAAATTGATTCGACTTCAAGAACAGCCTCATTATAACTTGCCTCTGGGTAATGATGCTCATATAGATGATTAACCATACATGTTGAGGAAGGGAAAACAAAATGGCATCTCCAACAGGGATATCCCAACTAAGGAAACCTTGCAACTCTCAAAAAGAGGCATGTACTGCAACTCATGGTAGAGGTAAGACACCCCATTGCTAAGTGAGAAGAAACTTCCTGCCTTAGCTCTTGCCAAAGAGTTGGTATATGTGAGGCCACCTGATGTGAAAGCACACAGATAAAAGCAGCCATTATCTTAAGTGAATCTTTTACCTACAACGAAAAGCTGTAAGCGATATCTCAAGCATAGTCATATTTTTTCTTCACTTTTCAGCTGAGCAGAAAACTGGATCGCCACTATTTTGCGAAGGCAAGTTTAAAAAACAACCCTAGCTAAGGGAATGTTTTCTGGTTGATTTTTTAACCCAAAAGCGAGGTATGGGAATCGGATTGCTATAGTATTATTATAGGTTGGTCTTCTCTAACCATGAAAGCATAGAACATATTTTAAAATTTGTGTCATATAAGCTGATATATACTGTCATAAAACACCTGAATTTGGCAGCAGGCTCTAGCCCAAGTGGTAAAGCCAACATGCCAGCCCTTACCTTATATCTTTATGTGTGTGTGTGTGTGTGTGTGTGTGTGTGTGTGTGAGAGAGAGAGATTCTCTTCCCAAAAAAAAAAAAAAGAGTGTGAAACGCAGTTTTGAAGAAATTCTCCTTCTCAGCACATTTTTGGAGTGTTTCCATAAACAGCTATTGGCTAAAAAAGCCGCCTGGTTGCTCCACTGAGGAGGGGGGTAGACTTACTTGGCAGAGCGATAAGGTCTCTGGAGCCGTGGTCAGGGCCATTGCAGCTCTTGAGCTGAAGTGCATTCTCCTGCAGCTTCTGCATGTCTTCTTCGGAGGAACAACGGCTATGGAGACCACACAGGGGGAGGGGGTTTGGCTGCCGTAGGGGATTGGGAGGGCAAGCCATGGAGGGGAGAGGAGGAAGGTGGGAAGCTTCACTGTGCGGGGCGACATGATGCAGAGTCATGGCTATGGCTTTACGCTAACCCTAGATTCAAGCCCAAAACTCTGAAGTTGTACATGCTATGTGCAAAGCGAGCTGCTTCTTTAAGAAGAGAACCCCTGAGTTGGACTTTTTCAAGTGTCTACCAACAAACAGCTTCTACCAACAAACAGATTTAAACCAAAGTCAAACCAAAGTCAACTGTTTCCTTCCAACTGCATTTGGTCACTGGTTGTACTTACTAATAAAATAAACATTACTAGGAAGGTGCATAAATTTGAGAGTATGTTAACTCCTTATTGAGTCATAGAATATCAGAGCATTTTATATGAATTGGTACTTTCTAAATCCCTTTTTGATTGGGTCATAGTTTCATGAACTAGCCTAATTAATGAAATCGCATGTATTATGTTTGGAAATCACACATTTGTGAATCGATCTACATTCACACGGCACTTCCAAGTTCACAATTCATTTTCAATGTTGATAAGTAGAAACATAGACAACTTTGTTGAATAACATACGAATATAATTTAAAAAAGTTGATTTCAATTGCTCCATCAACACAAAAACAGAGAACGACTTGTTAAAATTTTGAGTATCATGAACAAGATCGATGCTCCAATCATTGAATATAGAAGAAGACTCTCACATAATCTTTGCACAACATATTAACCAACATTAGTCCTTGATTGAGTTAATCGTTTTTATTACAACAACGATTCGTTTGTGCATGTGTGTCTTAGTTGGGGGGGGGAGGGAAGAAAAAGACCATACACGAGGTATGGTGGTGGAGAATTGGCACAATTCTCTCCTTAAATTTATAAACACAAGAAAACGTGCCCTTCACTTTTAAAAATCACTTTTAATGTTGAAAGTGTAGAGAATGGATTTTCGCACTCCTTACTCTCATAGCACACAGGTGGGTGGATAACCATTAGTTTTTGTAATCAAAGTTTGCAAGCAGTAATATTCTCTACTTCTTTCAAAAATTGTGAAGATTTTGCTTCCATTATTGTAATCAGAGCTTAGGCTCTAGGTAAAGCTTGTGTTGGCAGTTTGCTATTTGAAGGAGATGCCCTAACCTATAAAGAAAACGATCGTGTCCATTCTCCACCGTTTAAACAGTGATGGAAAGTTGGATGGGACAAATTACACTATCTGAAAGTTCAAGATTAGGTCCATTCTCGATTTATATGAGTTGTGGGAGACCACAAAACTAGGGTTGATGCAAAGCTAGGTCCTCCTCTAGTTCCAATAGATCTGTTATAGACATAGAGTAGACATACCAATAGATCCTTCGCATCCTTTAACATGGAGGTGAAGGAATATAGATACGTTATGTGCCATCATCACCAATGTCATCGATTTGATGATGATCTTGATTTTGCATACTCTTATCCCTCCTCATAATAAAACCACCCAATAAAACCATGAGATTGAGATACATAAAACTCCTTCTGTAAAATCACCATTCAAGAAGGTAGTCTTGATATCTAACTAATATACATTCCAACCACAAGGTTGAGAGGAATTAGACAAGGATGATACAAAACCTTAAGGATCAGCTTGTAGCAAAAAAGCATTATGAAGGAGAAAGAGCAGAGCAGTTCATATTGTGGATAAAGAATCTGTAAGATTAGATGTGGCGACGGTGGGAATCACCAAGCCTTCTCTAGAGCTTGTCCATGTAGATCTTTATGGAAAACTACCAACCACTACATTGGGTGGTTTTTCCTATTTTTTATTATTGAATCAATGACTTTAGTAGGAAGATATCAGTGTTTTTGCTTTTGAAAAAGGTTGAAGCTTTTAGAAAATTTAAAATATAGCATAGCTTGGTAGAGAATGAGACAAGAAAGAGAATAAAGAAGTTTTGAACATACTGCGGAAGAGGATTCACATCAAGTGAATACAATGCTTACTACTACGAGATCAAGTGAGATTTAGCAGTTGCTCATACTCCGCAAATAAAATGGTATTGCAAAGGACAAGAATCACACAATTATGAAGATGTTACAGAGTATGCATAAAGGGAAATTAATGCCAAATTCTTTCTGAGTCAAGGTAGTTAACACTACATTGCATATCCTTATTAGAAGTTACACAAAGGTGTTGAGAAATGTAGTGCCATTGAGCACAAGAAAGAGGTAGGGAGTGAGTTGAGTAAGCTAAAGAAGATATTGTCCCAGCTAGAGCAAAGCTGAATTATCCCACATTGATGTACAAGCCCAAGGGTTTACCTTCACATATAAAAGGGGACCATTTCAAGCAATGAAAAATGAAGCAATTCTCAAGCCTCTCTATGAGTACAAGTTTCCATCTTGTAACCTAATTGTGCTCGAGTCAAGCTTGCGTAAGTAATTAGGTTCATCATTATGTTGTTAATTAGACTACACCCACCATAGGATTAGTGTTCTTTAATCACACCATAGCCATGCATGCTTGAGGTGTCATGTTCAATCTTTTGACATGGTATTAGGGCCTCCCTCTCCTCTTTAAGCTTCTCCAAATCATTCTCTCAGCTCACATTAGCTTAATCTCTTCACTAATTAATCAATGAGTCACTAATCACATCTTATCCACTCTTTCTCCTTTGTGGCCAAGATTTGCATGAGCTTATTCTCCTCATACAAGCAACCAATTGCATTGAGCTTTTAGGAGAACAATCATAAGCCCTAGATGACTCCTACACCTAAGGGAATTAGCGAAAATCGATGTCCATAGAGCGAATAGGTCGTCACCCTGCCAATTGGTTTTTTGAACCATACACCGTTTGTGCTTTAAATTGGGGCAATTCATTTTAGGAGCTTGTTGCCAATGATACAAAGAGTGTACAGTGTGAATCTCATGTGATTTCATCCACGGGTCACGCTTCTAGAAAGAAAAAACTAGTTGTTGATCTACAGTCAATTGGCACGTTTTGGCATGGATTGAGCTGGTTATTTTTTGTGTGCCTTATTTACTCATTAAGGGAAAAACTCTCATGTAAAAAGCCCCATGAATGTTGCCTTCTCTGAGCTCAATTTAACACTCCAAATTCAGCTGTTAATCAAGGATTAAAGCCTAATTAGTATCATTAACAGTCAATTAACATAAATTGAGCTAATTTAAGATTAAAATTACAAAGTTGGGTTGATTTAAGCCTTAAGGAATCATCATTTGCATATTAAGCCTCTCATAATCTCTCTCATTGCATTAATCTTTGTATTTGCACTCCTTATTTATTTTTTCACAACGTTAACACATAGTTTGCACCTAATCCATTACATTAAGCTTGAAATCTAAGTCTATTTGCTAAGTGGGAACTACCATTGATACTCAAAAGAGATCACACACATGGCATTAAGCATTGGGAAGGGTCACATATCCTGAGGCAAATCAAGCACCTCACAAAGCAAAGCATGGATGCACAAAGCACGATTTTAAGCATGCCCAAAGCACAAGTGCATGAGATAACCACAACATAAAGCATGGCATCCATACTAAATACATCAAAAGAACATAAGGAAATCAAGAAGAAAGAATCAAAACACCAAGTAGAAGCATCAAGTGGCATCAAAGACAAAGTCTACACCAAAGGCACAATGAAGAAGACAATGCCAAAAGGTGGACATGAAGACAAGCAAGAACAAGCAGTCAAAGAGCCAAAGAGTCAAGCCAAAGAGCAAAGACCAAGAGCCAAGAAGCATTCAACAATGCGTATAAGGACACGACATTGATATAAAGCATATCTTCATCAAGCACAAGCAAGGAGATCTCAAGCACAAGCAAGGAGATCTCAAGCAAGCAGCAACACTGAGCAAGGAGATCCAACCACTACCCTAACCTAATCAATTCATATGTTGTAAGCCACAAAATGAGTAAGCAAGTTGTTACGTAGCCCGTAGCGAAGCTACGAGGAGCTCGGCTAGCTTTGAGATTGCCTGCCAGAGCATGGGTGGCAAGTGAGCCGGGGTTCAGGGGAGAGGGTGCCCGGGCGTAGTACCACGACGGGCGGTCGGGTATGTGTGGGCAGATAGGCCACCATATATACCTAACAGTGGGGAACCTTATCCCCGTTCTCTCTATATTGGGTGGTGATCCATAGCTCTTCTCCTCCGACATCCATGCGTTGTCGCTCAGGCACATAAGATTAGTATCAAAGCTAGGTCCGCAACAATTCCCATCACCCGCAACAATTCCCATCACCCGCATGAATCGGGGTTGAGTCCACTCAAAGGGTAGGAGCTTAATTATTTTAATAATAAATCTTATCCCTTATCTCTCTTAGACAGTAGATCACAATTGTGTGTGTGTATGGTGGTGGAGAGGAAGCAAAAAGAACCATAATTATACCTTGGGGAAGAGAGAAGAGAGAAGAAAGAGAGAAGGGAGAAGCTTAGACAATGTGTGTGTGTGTGTGTGTGTGTAGAGAAGAGGAAGAAACAACAAAGCTTTCCCTCTCTCTCTCTCTCTCTTGGTTTTAGTGCAACAGAGAGCTTTCCCTCTCTCTCTCATTTTCATTGCATAGCAAGGGAGAGAAGTGCACTTTAGCTCTCTCTCTCTCTCTCCTTTACAGATTACAATAGCCAAAGGGGGGAGCAGCTTCAAATCGGCCTGCAACCAAGGAGGAGGGAGAAAGCACAAGTTCTCTCTCTCTCTCTCTCTCTCTCTCTCTCTCTCTCTCTCTCTCTCTCTCTCTCTCTCTCTCTCTCTCTCTCTCTCTCTCTCTTTGTTATTCAGTCGGGAAGGAGAAGGCACAATCTCTCTCTCTCTCTCTCTCTCTCTCTCTATATATATATATATATATATATATATTTATATTTATATGTGCAGCTAGGAGGAAGAAGTGCATGAGGAGTTCTCTCTCTCTCTCTCTCTCTCTCTCTCTCTCTCTCTCTCTCTCTCTCTCTCTCTCTCACACACACACACACACACACACACACACACATTTTCAACGAACAACAAAGAAGAGGGGAGCAGCCCATGATACACATATATATATCTCTCTCTCGGTCCAGCTCTGCTTATAGCCAAGGAGGAGTAGTGTAATGAGAACCTTCTCTCTCTCTCTCTCTCTCTCTCTCTCTCTCTCTCTCTCTCTCTCTCTCTCTCTCTCTCGCTCGTTCTCTCTCTTCATATTGGCAACCAAGGGGAGAGAGAAGCCGACAGCCAAGGTGAAGCCAAAGAGAGGGGGTAACCAAAGAGGGGGCTGACAGCTCCACAGAAGCGTAACACCAAGCATCTCCCTCTCTCTCCTTGTATTTGTAGTTGAGAGGAAGAAAGGCGATGAGAAGGCTCTCTCTATCTCTCTCTCTCTTGGTATATGCAGTTGGGAGGAGAAGGGCGTAGGGATCCCCCCCCCCCCCTCTCTCTCTCTCTCTCTCTCTCTATCGTTTCATTTCAGCCAGTAACCAAGGGGGCGGACGGCGAGCCGCGGGTTTGTAGCCGCATTCCAACAAGGGGGTGAGGTAGCATAGTAAGCCCCTTCTCTCTCTCTTTCTTTGCTTAAGGGGCAGCTGGGGCCACCCCTTGCGCTACCAAAAGAAGCATCGCTACCACATCGCCACATTGCATCGTCGACTCGCGCCACTATAGTGCGTTGGTCATCTCTTTGACTAGCTTGAACACCACAGTGTGCAAGAGATTGCCGTCGACATTACAGCGCACACATCGACACCGACATCGATGAGACCGCAAAGTGAGAGCTAGGAATTCGATGCAACCTAGGAAACCTTGGCAGACCCTGGCTACAGTCCTTATTTATGCTATTAGCTGGGAGGAAATCAAGCAAGCCGTTTCTACTTCCACAAATGAGAAGAGCACCTCGTATGGTCGTGGAATGTATTCAAGCTATTGTAGAGCAAGAAAGGCTTAGACAGGGAATCACCAAGCCCATGCAATTTTTCATGACACAAGTTGGGACAAGCAATGCGTGAGGCCCTACCTTGAGTGAGATGGAGACAACATCAATAAGCCTACTGATCCCACATATGTGGTGATGCTTGGCTACACGATGGACTAAGTCCCAATTGCTATTATTCCTCAAGGTTACACGGGGCTCCAAGAGTCTGCTAGCATGGGCTTCACATTTTGAGACCGTAGAGAGGTATCCACTCATGATGCTGTTAGCACAATTTCAAACTTTGTGGTATTGGGTACTACACCACTCATAATAGCACCACTTGTGAGATTAACCACGCAACATGGTCCATTAGTTTCATACACTCGGTCACAACTATGGCAATCCACTCATGATGCTGTTAACACAATTTCAAACTTTGTGGTATTGGGTACTACACCACTCATAATAGCACCACCTGTGAGACTAACCACGCAACATGGTCCATTAGTTTCATACACTCGGTCACAACTATGGCAACCATGGTTGCATCAATTCCTACAATAATGGCTCCAGGCCTAGTTAACACATCTATATCAACTGCTGCTAGGGTCACAGAAAGAGGAACCTTCACCTAAAATCCTCGATTTCTTGTGTCTTCCTCTACTTTGCCAATGCAACCTAGAGCAAGGGGATATCCTCATAAATGACTAGACTAGTGGCACCCTTGACTCATACGTCACCTATATGACCCCCACCTATCAGACTCCTCTTACTCCTCTGGGTTTCATGCAGCACACCACAGAGAAAGCAAGTGATGGGTGGGAAGGATTATGCGCTCCCCACCACAGCTCGACGAGCACAGCATCAGAAGCAAGGGCGAGCACAGCATCAGAAGATGAGCAAAGGAAGAGGTGGGGAGGATAACGGGCTCCCCACCACAACCCGACGCCCCGCAACGAGAGAAAGCCATGAAGAAACAGGCGAAGGCCATTAAAAATAAAGTTTTTAAAAAAAATAAAAAATAAAATCAAAATCTAACTCACCTACCCCCTCGGATCCCTTCCAAGTGGGGCCCCCTTTAATTTTTTTGTTTTGTTTTTTCCCCTAACCTACCTTCTCCCCTTTTGGATCCCTTCCAAACGTCCCCCAATTTTTTGAATTCTTCCCCCTTTCCCACCTATCCTATCCCCCTAACCCTCCTACCAAACTTATTAACTCCCACCCACTAACCCTTATCCACTTCTAACATCACCTTTCTTCCCTAGCCAACCCATCTACTTTTTATTTTTATTTTTATTTTGCACACCCTAACCATACTAACTTTCCATTTGCACACATGCACACACCCACACTTTCACGACACTTAGATTCTCACAAAGCACATAAACACTTACTACTTACACACAAAAAGAAAATATAAAAAATAAAAGATATAGAAAAAAGGATTCCAACAAGCAAGTATATGAACCCAAGTGAATGGAACACTCATCTCTTCCACACCATTTGTGGACTTATCACCACAGTTTTGCTGGGGTAGTTACGAAAACATGAGAGGAGCTCGAACCAAAATCCAAGCGAGAGTCTCAGATATTGTACACCCTACTACCTTAACGTCTACTCTACTGAGATTCACAAACCTCTAAATGTGCCAAGTGTCATCATGGAAGAGATTGAGGCCTTCACCACTCATAGTTTGATCCCTGATGTATGGAAACCCTGAGCCCACCATCTCGGAGATGGATTTTCCACTCTCACCGACACCTTTTTATGAAAAGGAGGTCATGAATTTGCAATTGAACATCCCCAAATTGTTAGATTTTATGACCTCACAAACAAGTACAACTATAACCGCCCAATTGAGTGGAGATCTTGAATTGTTTGAAGTGATGAGTGTTCTCCTTAATGGATAACTTAATGTAGGATTACCACCCTTTGCTGTCATGCATAAGGCACGTCCCCAATATACAATGGAGACACCTCGAGTTGTGCTCGAATCAACGTAGTCAAAAGCCTTAACTAACTAACTGATTTGACCGAACCCGTAAGTCCCATAGTCAGATCAAGGGAAAGATTGCACTTGGATCATAGAGACCAACACTTTTTTCCTCATTGAGAGGCACAACCATTGATTCTTTTCCATAGAACAATTTTTTATCCGGGATTTACTTCATCTATCCTAGCAACAAAAATTTAGTCTCATTTTAGGGATCCATCAGCCCAGCCCTACCCCATCCAGTCCCATGGGTTAGCAAACCTCCCAACCATTGTAGTGATGGGATCCAATTAGGAATTTGGTTAGGTTTTGTCTGAGGTACTAGGGAAAAGAGTTCCCAGGCCCTCTAGCCGAAAATTCGTGCAAACTTAAAACTAGTCACACCACGTACAGACCTAATATGAAGTTGTCATTTTCACAGAATCAGCATCTTCTAAAAACAATCTTTTAATGCAACCATTGTGTCACTGATCATAGTCATCAAAATCTCAAGTTGAATCCTTATTTTCAATTATTCCTTTATCGGTGTACCTATGGCATCATTAGCGACCAGAACGCTCACCACCTATCCAGTCAGGGGCCTTTTCGATAGTTCCTAGTTCATAGTAACCGGAAATATATTCACATATCAAAAGGGAATCTCCATTGAAGATCAGCAACGGATCCATATAAAAGAACCATGGAATCTCCATTGAAGATCAGCAAGATCAACCAACAGGTCCATATAAAAGAGCCATGGACTCATCCGTTGAGGACCAGCAAGGTCAATCAACCAGATCCATGCCCGAATTTAGAAAACAACTCTTACTCCTTGTTCCAATATCTTCCACAACGCACGTGTGGGTATCATCGGCGACCCCAGAGCCCGAGTATCATATGGTCAGCACCCTGTAGGATCCTTTACAAGTGACGTAGCGCTTCACTCATAGGCCGCTTCCCTGGTCCCTCATCCATCATACTGGAAGCTCACCATTTAAATCAAACCGAGGCTAGTCAAGACCTCGGCCAAACAACCTTGCTACACGAGATGTCCTCCGTTGACTCTCCTTCAGCTGTTGCAACTTTAGCAGCTAGGTCTCCACGACCTCATTTTCACAAGACAGTCAAAAGCTTCCCCAGCATTCTTGACATAAAACAATCATTTAAAAACAGGTCGTCATAAATATAATTTCTATAACGAATCTCTCTTCTTTCCACATCAATCTACATTACTTAATCCACATTCATTTCATAAGCATTCCCATTCTCATCCAATCACATCATTTTCCATCTCAACACTTCTTTCCTCAATTAACCTCATCAGATCTCATCCACTCGCATTTACCCATACATCTCATCTTATCACATTCATTAACATCTATCCAGTTTACATCGCATCTTATCACATCCATTTCACATCACATCTCATTCATTCACATCCTGATTCACATCTCATTCATTCACATCACATCACATCCATTCACATCCCATACCAATCATTCTCATCCCGATTCACATGCCATCACATTCGTTCACATCCCAATTCATAGGTTATCACATTCATTCACATCCCTTATCATTCATTCACATCCTGATTCACATGCTAACACATTTATTCACACCCCATATCATTCATTCACATCCTTTATCATTCATATCTATCCAATTTACATCACATCTCATTGCCTCTATTCTTGTTCATGTCCATCACATTCACATCCACATCCATACTTCACATCCACATCTATCCTTTCACATACATCCACATCCATACTTATCACATACACATCCACATCTATCCTTTCACATACATCCACATCCATCCTTTCACATACATACATCCACATCCATTCTTTCACATACATCCACTTCCATTCTTCACATACATCCACATCCATCCATCCATTCTTCATTCACATTATCTGATTCACATCACATCTATCCATCCATTCATTCACATTTATTTGATTCACATCACATCTATCCATCCATTCATTCACATTTATCTGATTCACATCACCTCTATGCATCCATTCATTCTTTTATAAAAATCAACTTCTAAGGGAATAACACTTTTATATACATCTATGTTTGCATAGATTCAACTTCAAGAAAAATAACACTTTCAAAATAAAAATAAATTCCTTTATACATCTCTCTATGCATAAAATAAAATTTAATGAGAATAACTCTTTTGAAATAAAAAAAATTCCTTTATGCATCTTTCTATGCATAAAATCAAAATCAATGAGAAGAACTCTTTTGAAATAAATATAAATTCCTTTATGCATCTTTCTATGCATAAAATCAAAATCAATGAGAAGAACTCTTTTGAAATAAAAATAAATTCCTTTATGCATCTTTCTATGCATAAATCAAAATCAATGAAAATAACTCTTTTGAAATAAAAATAAATTCCTTTATTCATCTTTCTATGCAAAAAATCAAAATCAATGAGAATAACTCTTTTGAAATAAAAATAAATTCCTTTATGCATCCTTCTATGCATAAAATCAAAATCAATGAGAATAACTCTTTTGAAATAAAAATAAATTCCTTTATGCATCCTTCTATGCATAAAATCAAAATCAATGAGAATAACTCTTTTGAAATAAAAATAAATTCCTTTATGCATCGAATTTCTTTTTGAACTTCTGTTTCGGGGGAATTTATTTTAATAAGAAGAGATATTTTTCCATCCAAAAATATCTAAAATTTGAATAACCTCTCTCTAGAATATTTTCTCTCTCTAAGCCAAAATAGGTAGAAATAAGATCTGTTAATATTCTGACAAGGGGAATGATTACAGGGGGAGATATTGGACATCTTTAGGGGCTGGGGGAGGAGTCTTACATCCTACCCCACTTAAAAAACGTGAGATTTCCTCATCTTGTAGGTGGAGTATGATGTCTTTTGTCTTCATCTTCTTCTTCAATCACTTCCAGCGTTACTGCCTTGGAAGTGGACGGCTGATTTGGGAACAACTCTCTTTGACTTCCCCTATTATGAGCAGAGGTCTTGCATTACTTTGGATTGAAACTGCAGGTTGGTAAGAGGGTCTACCTCTGGGATCTCCCTGAATTTGGCGGGATAGAAACCTGATTACTCTGGAGGGAAGGAGCTAGAGTCTGGAATCTTGATCCCTGAATTTGGCGGGATAGAAACTTGATTACTCTGGAGGGAAGGAGCTAGAGTCTGGAATCTTGATCCCTAATTTCCCTGCCATGAAAATCTTGATCCCTAATTTCCCTGCCATGAAAACCTTGATCCAAAAGGAGTTGAGCAATCCATACTACGATGTCCAAATCTTGACAGTTATAGCATTTCACTTGCTTGTTCAGGGGTGGAACTTTTGAAGTTAAATTCCAAGAGATTGAGTTTCGGGAAAAGGACATTCTTCCATTCTGGAACTTCCCCTATCTTGGGATTGACCCTGATATCTCTTAGGCGGTGGAAGGTTGGAATCACCTTTTGGAACTAATAATCTTTTGAAAGGTGATGGTGTTGGCTTTGGTGGGACCTTGACATCAAAGGCCTTGGAGAAATCCTTTGCCATCCACACTGCTTCGGCCATGGAAACTAGTTTGGTGTTCTTCACCAAAATATTGAAAAGTTCGTTCAGTCCCCGAATGAAACTGGCCATCAGGTGTTCTTCATTCAGGGGTGGGTGGCGAGTATTTGGGTGTGGCGATAATAAAAATTCTTTTATGCATCACTTTATGCATACTCCCATTATCAGATAACAATTCATTCAAAACATACCATTCATATCTTTAACACAATAATGGTCTATTAGCCTAAAATAATGGTCTATCTTTAACACAATAATGGTCTACTAGCCTAAAATTTCCATCTGAACAGTCCTCCATATGGGGGGATTTCAATTTTATAGATTTTTAATTTGTCATCCCTTAACTTGATCCACTGGGTCAAGAGTTAACAGTAGCAATCTGTCACACAGCACAATCCACTAATCCTTAGTGATTTGCTGAAGGCATTATCGTCATTCCAGTCACACAAACATCAACACACGGACTCGTCCCATTTATCCTCATTGTGGTTTTGCTCAGTTTATCGCTTTTCAACCAAGAATTTTCAATCAGAATCCAATTCAACTCATCTATTCTCGACCAGAATTTTAAATTCATATCATTCGAATTCATCATCTGGATAGCATTTTAATCAGAATCCAATTCAACTCATCTATTCTCGACCAGAATTTTTCAATCAGAATCCAATTCAACTCATCTATTCTCGACGACCAGAATTTTAAATTCATATCATTCGAATTCATCATCTGGATAGCATTTTTAATCAGAATCCAATTCAACTCATCTATTCTCGACCAGAATTTTTCAATCAGAATCCAATTCAACTTATCTATTCTCGACCAGAATTTTAAATTCATATCATTCGAATTCATCATATGGATAGCATTTTAGCTTATAATTTCAAGATCTTAGATTTACTCGTATATACTGCCAGTAAAGAGCTGCAGTTACATGCTCGGTATATACGAGTAGGCAGGGTCCTTAGAATCATAAGGTAAATACCATCATATCTAGGCCTCAAGCAAGTTAGGGATTCCATACAATTGCAATACTTCCATCTGAAGACCCAATTATCAAATTAGGAATTTCCTGAATATCAATTTGTATGAGTTTCATCACACAACTCCAACCTTTTACTACTACTTCATAAATTTATGACATTCTTGGCTTCTCACTTGATCCACTTTAGCCAAATTGCTCTGATACAAACTGTAAGATCCTTGACCCCACTGCGCAACGAACTCTGGGGTGCTAGCACAGCGGAAGTAGCACTTCTTGCGCGGGGTAGGGTCCCACACTCATCAGGGCCTCGCCCATGGATATCGAGACAAGAGACTAATCCATCGATTCTTCCAAAACCGAACTCGAAAAAACTTCCCTTGCCCGAAAAGCACAGGCGATTCCTCCAGGATAAATTTTCTCTAACGTAGTCAAAAGCCTTAACTAACTAAACTGATCTGACCGAACCTGTAAGTCCTATAGTCAGATCAAGGGAAAGATTGCACTTGGATCATAGAGACAAACGCTTTTTTCCTCATTGAGAGGCATAGCCGTTGATTCTTTTCCATAGAACAATTTTTATTCGGGATTTACTTCATCTATCCTACCAACAGAAATTTAGTCTCATTTTAGGGATCCATCAGTCTAGCCTAACCCATGGGTTAGCCAACCGCCCAACCACTGTAGTGATAGGATCCAATTAGGAATTTGGTTAGGTTTTGTCCCAGGTACCAGGGAAAAGAGTTTCGAGGCCCCCTAGTCGAGAATTTCTGCAAACTTAAAACTAGTCACACCACTTACACACCCAATATGAAATTGCCTTTTTCACAGAATCAACATCTTCTAAAAACAATCTTTTAATGAAACCATTGTGTCACGGATCATAATCGTCAAAATCTCCGGTTGATTCCTTATTTCCAATCATTCCTTCATCGGTGTACCTATGGCATCATTGGCAACTAGAACGCTCACCACCTATCCACTCAGGGGCCTTTTTGCTAGTTCCTAGTTCATAATAACCCGCAATATATTCACATATCAAAATGGAATCTTCGTTGAAGATCAGCAAGATCAACCAACGGATCTATATAAAAGAGCCATGGACTCATCCGTTGAGGACCAGCAAGGTCAATCAACCAGATCCATGCCCGAATTTAGAAAACAACTCTTACTCCTTGTTCCAATATCTTCCGCGATGCACGTGTGGGTATCGTCGTCGTGAGCACCGTATGGTCAGCACCCTCTAGGATCCTTTGCAGGTAACCTAGCGCTTCACTCATAGGCCACTTCCCCGGTCCCTCATCCACCGTACCGGAAGCTCACCATTTAAATCAAACCGAGGTTGGTCAAGACCTCGGCCGACCTTGCTACGTGAGACGTCCTCCGTTGACTCTCCGTCAGCTGCTGTTGCAATTTTATCAGCTAGGTCTCCACGACCTCATTTTCATAAGACGGTCAAAATGCTTCCCCAGCATTCTTGACATAAAACAGTCATTTAAAAACAGGTCATAAATACAATTTCTATAACGAATCTCTCTTCTTTCCGCATCAATCTACATTACTTAATCCACATTCATTTTATAGGCATTCCCATTCTCATCTAATCACATCATTTTTCATCTCAACACTTCTTTCCTCAATTAACCTCATCAAATCTCATCCACTCGCATTTACCCATACATCTCATCCACTCACATTTACCCATACATCTCATCCTATCACATTCATTAACATCTATCCAGTTTACATCGCACATTATCACATCCATTTCACATCACATCTCATTCATTCACATCCTAATTCACATCACATCACATCCATTCACATCCCATACCATTCATTCTCATCCCGATTCACATGCCATCACATTCATTCACATCCCTTATCATTCATTCACATCCCGATTCACAGGTTATCACATTCGTTCACATCCCTTATCATTCATTCACATTCTGATTCACATGCTAACACATTCATTCACATCCCATATCATTCATTCACATCCTTTATCATTCATATCTATCCAATTTACATCACATCTCATTGCCTCTATTCTTGTTCATATCCATCACATTCACATCCACATATATTCTTCCACATACATCCACATCCATACTTATTACATACACATCCACATCTATCCTTTCACATACATCCACATCCATACTTATCACATACACATCCACATCTATCCTTTCACATACATTCACATACATTCTTTCACATACATACATCCACATCCATTCTTTCACGTACATCCACTTCCATTATTCACATACATCCACATCCATTCATTCACATTTTTTTGATTCACATCACATCTATCCATCCATTCATTCACATTTATCTGATTCACATCACATCTATCCATCCATTCATTAACATTTATCTGATTCACATCACGCCTATCCATCCATTCCACCATCTTTTATAAAAATCAACTTCTGAGGGAATAACACTTTTATAAAAATCCTTTTATACATCTATTTATGCATAGATTCAATTTTAAGGAAAATAACACTTTTGAAATTAAAAAAAATTCCTTTATGTATCTTTCTATGCATAAATAAAATTTAATGAGAATAACTCTTTTGAAATAAAAATAAATTTCTTTATGCATCTTTCTATGCATAAAATCAAAATCAATGAGAATAACTCTTTTGAAATAAAAATAAATTCCTTTATGCATCCTTCTATGCATAAAATCAAAATCAATGAGAATAACTCTTTTGAAATAAAAATAAATTCCTTTATGCATCCTTCTATGCATAAAATCAAAATCAATGAGAATAACTCTTTTGAAAAAAAAATCCTTTATGCATCCTTCTATGCATAAAATCAAAATCAATGAGAATTACTCTTTTGAAATAAAAAAATCCATTATGCATCGTTCTATGCATAGAAATTAATTCTAATGAAAATAACGCTTTTACAATAGAAATATTTTTAATATGCATCTTTCTATGCATAGAATGAAAATAACACTTTTAGAATACACAAACGAAGGGATTACTCTTTTTGAATAACATAAAGATAAAACTTATTTCTATAAAATTTAAGAAAATTTTGCCATAACCTTCTTTGTATGGCTAACCATTTTTCAACTTTTGCATTCTAATTCTACTTAGAGTTTAACTCAAGATGAAATTAGCACTCTAATTCTAATTCTACTTAGAATTTAACTCAAGATGAAATTAGCACTCTAATCAATTCTCATTTTTTTAAGAGAGAACAATACGAAAAGTTTAACTCTATTGAATTGATTACACATCTTGGATAAAGAAGGGCTGAATTCAATGAAGAGAAGGGGGAAGCCTTCCCATCAAGGCAAAACATCCTATTTTAATTTAAAAGAAGCAAGAAATCATAAAACCATAGAATAGAATTAGAAAAATTTAGAATTTCTAACTTACATGGAGTTTTGTGAGCTATCATTTGGCTTGATGGATTGAGGGTTCTATTCTTGCTTGGATCAAGAGTGGCCACCAATTTTTTGTAGAGGAAATAGTCAAAAACAAGTGAATTATCAAAGAATTTAATGTTTTTGGCTCTAGGGAGGAGTAGAGTAACAGTGCATAAAACACTATTAGGTTTTTACAAAGGGGAGGCTTCTATTTATAGGAAAAAGTGAGCCTCTAACCGAGAAAACTGATTCTAGAATTTTTCGGATCATTTTGGTCATTTTTTGACCATTTTTAGGTCAGTTTAGCTTACTTTTTGGTTCTAGTTGAAACAAGAGAGAGGAGAGATGAAATATCTCATTATTTGAGAGTTTAAAAATCCACCACACATGTGAAATAGGCGCCTCCTTCATGAGGGGAATTCCCCCACAGTGAGATTTTAACTTTATTATTCATATTTGTGTTCATTCTAGATAGACGTCGTTCTTGAAAGTCATCCCCTGATGCTCTCGTTCTTGATTCAAAAGAATATGGAGAGAATCAAGCTATTCCTGAATAGTAGGATGGTGCAAATATTCACCCATTTCTTGATAATTAAAAAGGAATAGGAAAAATTAAAACAAGAGAAAAGATAGGGTTTGTTATCTCATATGGAATGTCGAGCTAGATATGAGTCCTGTGCCAGGTTAGCTCAAAACTCAAGTGCATAATTTTTCCAGAAATAATTCGGCACAGTCTTAAAACAAAGGCTTTAATATTTAAAAGCTTTTAATTAAATTTTACTAGTAAAGGCTTATAAGGCTTCTTTTGACTAAACCCAATGTAGCTTTTTATCATAAGCTTAATATAAAATTACGGATTAATCACCGCACGATGCACTCCATGAGCAAGAGCTTAAATATATTTCTAAAGCTGGGCAATATAAGTCTTATAAAGCTCTTTAAATCAAGTGAAGCTTTTATTATTAAAAGCTTGTAATGCCTTTATCTGGGCGTAGCTCTCAACAGGTAAAGTAATCTTCACCAGGTGGAGACAAAGTAGCCCAGTGCATTACAAAGTTTTCTCCTGGTGGCCAATGCCGTGTGCTAGAGCATAAAAAGGAAATAGCCCGTGTGGCGAATTCATGGAGAGGGAAAGAAAAATGAAGATCCCCCCCCCATCGCCCATCGCCCATCCATTGAATTGGATGGACGACATTAGGGAAAAAGGGAGCTCATTTTGGGGCCCTGTAAGAAATTCACTATTTTTCGATTTATTTCTCTCCTAAAAGACCTCCAAAATAATAAAATATGGAAACGTGGCTCAGAACTGTCAGTAAGGACTACCGAACTGTCAGTTCAGAAAAGAATAAGATAATCTTTTGTCTAACTAACACGATTTTGCATTAAATATCTCCTTATTTTTTTTTTGTTTCTCGAAGATATCTCCTTAATATTGCATCTCTTTTGACGACGTGTGCAAGCCTCTCATAAAGAATCCATCATTGAACTTAATGATTGTTTGGATACCGCCACACTTCCATGATTCGTGTTACAAAAAGACTATGAGATTGACAAGCAAACTTTGCAACCTCAGAAGCACAAAAAATGGCCGATACTAGTGAGTTACAATCTGAGAAGAAGCGATTACACCATCTTCACATCGACTTAGAAGAACAATATGCTCCAGCACAAAAAAGACAAAAGGATACGGTGCTGAATGCTCAACAACGGGAAAATATGAGAAGAGAAGGGCTCCAACATATTGACTTATGGTGTGATGGAAGTATATATCCAAAATGTCTAGTAAAAAACTCTACACCTCCATTTGTCAATCCAACCACACTACTGAGGTTTGCGGGTGATGGACAAAATGGACTTCTTGGTTATATTTCAGCACAGTCTGCATTTGTAGAAACATATAAAACAATGTACCTACAAGAAAAGGGGGCTAGGATTCAAGAGATAGCTATTCGTGCAAAATTGGAGCAGCAGTTGTTGCAGAATGAAATTGAGGAGCATTCAAAGAGTAAAAAAGAGTTGACAAGATCAAGAAGGAAGAGAACCGTGCTTGGAGACAGACAACGAAGCAGGAAGATTAAAAACATTGCAAACTTGAAGGCTGGGACTGGTGGATGCAAGCGAAGAATTCAGGAAGTAAGGCTAGTTTGTAATTTTTTATTTTTTATACTAAAAAATGCTCTCAAATGACTATATCTATTTTGTCCATTAACACAAAATAGGATTGGAAGTGTTGAATAATATAAGCATATTGTGTTGTTACTATAGGAAACTATTGGAGCCTGCAAAAGAAAATATGGATCCCAACCTTCTTCTAGTTAAACAAATGAAAGGATTGCTTTCTTGTGGTGTAGAAAAAGGTTTGATTGAAGAAAAAAAATACAAAACAATCAAACGCAATGTTGTAGAGGACTTTATATCCAATAATCAAGTTGATGGTACTACAATCCAAGAGGCTCTTGATGTTAGTGGAGTTAGCAGGAAGGGATATAGTTCGATTTTCCATGCGATATCCTCAACTTTGAGAGATCAAAGGATTAAACGAGTTTTACTGCCAAATCCAGCAACAGTGTGGAAGATAAGAGGTCATTTGAATGAAAGTATAGATGAGTTTATTGGACAATATATCCATATTGAAGAAATATTTCATGGCGGTAAAGGAACCACTATGTATGACCCTTGGAACAATATATTTGTAGATCTACAACAACTTCAAAGAAGAATGGTCGAGTTTTATGGAATAACATTTGAAGAGTGCAAAGGCATTTTGAAATTTGTTATCAAACTGGATGAGTGTGAGGTTGTAAAGGAAAAGAAAATGGAAAGGATTACTATTACATTGATGAATGGAGCACTTGATACATCATTGACTGAAGCGAGTTCGAAGTATTTTAGTGTGCAGTCGGAGAAACACATAGGGTGGTTAGGCTCGTTCCAGGTATGATCATTTTTTATTTCGTACTTGATTTTAGTCAATGTTTTCAAATCTTTTATAGTAAGACTTTTGTTTTGTATAATCACAGGTGAAGACAGAAGACCATGAAACACTAGATTGGGTGTTTCACCACACGGAAATACCAAGAATAATTAAAAGACAAGCGCAAGGAGAGAATCTCCATGTTGCAGGAAAAGGCGATTTTCAAGTAGAGTGGCACATGGCGGGGGATCTTAAAACACTTAAGTGCATGTATAACGTTAGTAAAGGAGGTAACTCAACGTCTCCTTGTCTTTACTGCAAAGAATCAGCTCAAGTAATGGATTCCAAATGGTGGAAGAGAGCACCTAATAGAGATAAAGTTGACCCTGACTTCAAGGCCATTCTTGACATTCCACTATGTAATGTTCACATATGCACATTGCATGCTCTATGTCGAATTATTGAGAAATTGGTATTTTTGTATATTGGATTTGCTTGGAAACTCTGTCCCGAAAGAAATGTTACCATATTATAGTAGTGATGTGTGTGAACATACTTAGGACCGCCGGGGCACTTTTTCCCTCACTAGGAGTTTTTTTCCCCCGTGCATTGTATATACGCCCATTATCTTCTAGGGCTTGTTATCTTTCATTTTTGGCACTCATAATACACTACTGTGTTGTGCTCAAGCTTCCTCATCTTCTTGAAGTTGTGTGTGCATTCCTGCAACCCTAATTCCAACAATTGGTATCAGAGCAGGCTTCCTCCTCCCGGGCAGCATCACCGGCACCTGCCGCTTCATCTCCTCCGATTGCAACGAGGTTTCACGAGCGTCTGCAGGTTAGTATATGCCCTGGGAGAGCCCGTAGGGCTTGGTCGTTTCAGAATTTTGATCTGAAGTCATTTCGCCCTCCGTTTTTGCATTCCAAGTACTGCGCAGGCAAAATCGTCCTACTGTGCAGATTTTCTGTCAAGATTAAAATCTGCAGGACAGGTGCCCATTCGTCTGTTTTGGGCTGTGCTATATAGCACAGGTCGATTTTATACAGGTTTACCTCTTGCAGACAGCATTTACATCTAGTAGAACAGTCATTGGCCATGGCTGACAACAATGATGTATTCCGCATGTTGGCTGCTGAGGATAAGTTGGATGGCACCAACTATCCATTGTGGGCATATATGATGCGACATGTATTGGTAGCAAAGGGGTTATGGAATATTGTGCAGGGTATTGATGCACGTCCTATTGTGGCTGGGAATGCTGCAAACACATCAGAAACAGGTACTGTTGATGATGGTGCAGGCACAAGTGCTGTAGCAGCTGTTCGAGAACCACCACTTTCAGCAGAGCAGATTCGTTGGGATGGTAGAGATGCGCAGGCTCATGCCTTGATTGCGCTGTCTGTCAAACGTACCATTATCCCACATATTCGCTCCTGCAGGACTTCTAAGGATGCTTGGGATGTACTTGCCACATTGTATCAGGCAAGAAATGAGGCTCGTGTTGCTTATCTCCGAAAACAGTTGGAGAATGAGCATATGAACGAAGGTGATTCTATGGATAGCTTTTTGACAAAGATCAAGGATTTCAAAGAGCAGCTCATTTCTGCAGATGAAATCCTGTCAGACAGTTCACTTGTGCAGACTGTTTTGAATGGTCTACCAGATTCTTATCAGGGTTTTGCTTCCACTCTTCGCTTGATGATGAAAGGCAATCCCAATGCCTTATCATTTGAGGAGTTAGTTTCTGTTTTGCTGCAAGAAGACCAGTCAAGGCAAAACAGGAATATTATGCGTGTCGCAGATCAAGCTTTCGTTGCTAGTCAGAGAAGCGGGAAAGGTAAAGCTGGCTTTTCTTCTAGTAAGCAGAAATCTGCAAATGCTGCGCAACCAAAGAAGGAAGACAAAGATGAGAAGAAGGGTGACAAACAGAAGACATTTTGCAAGTACTGTAAGGGAAATGATCATGTCATCAAAGCGTGTCCTAAGCTGGCTGCGAAAGAGGCTAAGAAGAAAGAGGCTGGTATGGCTGTTGCAGATGCCTCTCCTTCTAACAATGAATCTGCTAATGTTGTGCTAGATACAGAATGGGCATTCAATGCGCAGTGCAGTTATGACCCATCTTTGCATGACACATGTATGTCTGCAGTAGATTCAGATGTATGGTACTTTGACAGTGGTGCCACTAAGCATATCACCTCGCAGCGCAGTTTATTCACTTTCCTTGAGTCTGCTCCCACAGGGAATACTGTCACTTGTGCCAATAACTCCTCTTATCCCGTTAAAGGAGTTGGACAGATTGTGCTGAATGTTGCCAATGGCAACACCTTTACACTTTTTGATGCATTGTATGTGCCAGGGATCAAAAAGAATCTGCTGTCAGTCTCCGCATTTGCCAAAACAGGTTTGGTTGTAAAATTTGTGGATGACAGATGTACTGTTCATGATCTCTCTTGTGGTGACATCATAGTAGCATCTGGTTCACTATGTCGAGGGCTGTATAAGCTCAATATGGATGGCAAATGTGTAGAGGATTCAGCATGTGCTATTATGGATACGCAGGCTATTTCAAATGCAAAACTGTGGCATGCACGTTTTGGTCATCTGAATTTTGCAAGTTTGCTGCGCCTGCAGAAATCTGAAATGGTGTCTTCTTTGCCTAAGCTTGAGGCACCTGTCAAGCATGTTTGTGAGGGCTGCATATTGGGTAAAATGCAGCGTGCTTCCTTTCCCAAAGATGGATCAGTGAGAGCTGAACGCAGATTGCAGCTTGTTCACAGTGATGTTTGTGGTCCCATGCAAACTCCATCATTTGGAAACTACCTTTACTTCGTGAATTTCATTGATGATTTTACCAGGCATGCATGGGTATATCCTTTGAAGGCAAAGTCCGAAGTGTTTTTGTGCTTCAAACAGTTTTTGGTTATGGCTGAAAATGTGTCAGAAAGTAAGATGGGCACCCTCCGTTCAGATCGAGGGGGGGAGTATATGTCTTCAGAATTTAATGCATTTCTGGCTGAGCGTGGGATAAAACACCAATGTACAGTGCCGTATACACCACAGCAAAATGGTGTGGCTGAGAGAAAAAACAGGTCTCTCATGGAAATGGCAAGATGTATGGTTAAGAGTCAAAGTCTACCACATGGTTTTTGGCTTGAGGCTGTCATGTGTGCCACTTATGTACTAAACAGGTGTCCCACCAAAGCATTACAGGTTGTCACTCCATATGAGGCTTGGCATGGCCGCAAGCCATCTGTTGGCCATTTACGTGTTTTTGGTTGCCTGGCATATGCATTAGTGCCTGTGCAACATCGCAGAAAATTGGATGACAAAGCTGTCAAATGTATTTTTGTTGGATATAGTGCTGAGAGCAAAGGCTATCGTTTGTATCATCCACAGACAAAGCGCATTTTGGTTAGCCGTGATGTTGTATTTGTGGAAGATGCAGTTCAGCCCTTGGTTTCATGTACTAAGGAGACAGATATCAGCTCACGTGATGTCTATGATACATTGTTGCCTCTTTTCAGTGGTGCACAGTCAAGTGCAATACCTCATGAGGCAGTTTTTCAGCCTATGCAGGTTTTAAATGATGGCACAGATCAGCCTATATCTGATGCAGATGTGCATGATGCACTTGAGGATGAGAGACAAGAGATTGAGGGCTCTAGGAACATGCCTAGATGGCTGGTGCAGACTTTGCGTGACAGCAAGTTGGATGCCCCTTTGTCTAGTCGCACTCGTTCTGGCTCTCATGGTGCCTCTTATGCGTCAGATTGTTATGCATTGGCTGTTTCTAGTATGTGCGATGAAAGTGAGCCTGTTTCATTTGATGAGGCACAAAGTTCAGAAAATTGGATGGCTGCTATGCAAGCAGAATACGATGCTATTATGAAGAATGGTACATGGTCTTTATGTGACTTGCCCCCTGGCAAGAAGGCCATTGGCACTAAGTGGGTATACAAATTGAAGCGTAAGCCTGATGGCACAGTGGATCGCCATAAGGCTAGGCTTGTTGCAAAAGGTTATGCTCAAGAGAAGGGCATTGATTTTGATGAGACTTTTGCTCCCACATGTCGTATGACCACTGTTCGTAGCATCTGTGCATTAGCAGCTCATAATGGTTGGAATGTACATCAGCTGGACATAAAGACTGCGTTCTTAAATGGAGATTTGCATGAGGAGGTGTATGTATCGCAGCCTCGTGGTTTTGTTCAAAGAGGGCAGGAAAACAAAGTGTGCAGGTTAAAAAAGGCTTTATATGGTTTAAAGCAAGCTCCACGAGCTTGGTATGAAAAAATACATGCATATTTGACTGCACATGGGTTTCAGAATAGTCCAACAGAAAGCACTTTGTATGTTAAACGTGTGGATGGTGTACATCTAATCATTGCTCTCTATGTCGATGACATGCTGCTCACAGGACCAAATGAGAGTCATATTGCTGATTTTAAGGCTGATTTGAATGCCTCTTTTGAGATGTCAGATTTGGGGCATTTGCATCATTATTTGGGGATACAATTTAAGCAGTGTGATGGAGGTATTGCTTTGTGTCAGACAAAGTATATTGAAACATTGTTGCGGAGATTTGGCCTTGAAGACTGCAAGCCTATTGCTACTCCAATGGAGACAGGTTTGAAGTTGAGTCTTCATGATGCTGGAGATCACTTTGATGTCACACTCTATCAGACAGCTGTTGGTTGCCTCATTTATGTATGCATTACGAGGCCAGACATTCAGTTTGCAGTCTCACAGGTGAGCAGATTTATGCATAGCCTAGGCATTAAGCATTGGCAGGCAGTGAAGCGTATCTTTCGCTATTTGAGTGGTACTCGGCATCTTGGGTTGTTTTATCCCAAGGGGGGATCATTGCCGCCAGATTTACATGCTTTTTCAGATTCTGACTGGGCTGGTTGTTATGACACACGCGTGTCCACGAGTGGTTTTTGCTTCATGCTTGGAAGCTCATGCATATCATGGTTGAGCAAGAAGCAGCCTACTGTGGCCACTTCTAGTTGTGAAGCTGAGTACAGGGCAGCTTTCACAGCTACGGTTGAGTGTGTGTGGCTCAGACGCCTTATGGCTGATTTGGGTGTTGGGCAGCCATCTGCCACCACCATCTTCACTGACAGTCAGAGCGCATTGGCAGTTGCGCGGAACCCAGTGTTCCATGCTCGTACGAAGCACATTGAGGTGCACTACCATTATGTCAGGGAGACACTCTCTGCAGGAGAGATCAGTTTGGCTTATGTGCCAACACAGGATAACCTTGCAGACCTTTTCACAAAGGCTCTGCCTCGTGAGAAGTTCGAAGCTTTTCGCAAAGCTTTGGGCTTACTCCCTTTTGTGGATTCGTCCACATAGCTAGACACTTCCCTATACATGAGTGCTAGCTCTTGTTCACCGCATCACTCCAGGGGGGATTTGTTACCATATTATAGTAGTGATGTGTGTGAACATACTTAGGACCGCCGGGGCACTTTTTCCCTCACTAGGAGTTTTTTTCCCCCGTGCATTGTATATACGCCCATTATCTTCTAGGGCTTGTTATCTTTCATTTTTGGCACTCATAATACACTACTGTGTTGTGCTCAAGCTTCCTCATCTTCTTGAAGTTGTGTGTGCATTCCTGCAACCCTAATTCCAACAAGAAATAGAAAGGATGCTCTTCATGCATTGGAAAAAGTGTTATCCGATATAGGTCTACATGGAGGTGATGTTCATATCACAAAGGATTTTAAAAATTCTACCAATGGCAAGGAGGTACCAATCAAGCCCTCTATTGGTGGTGTTAAGGCAAGAAGATTCTTGTCTCGACCCAAACACAGTAGTAAGCAAGTAAGGCAAGTGGAGAGACGGAAAAAACTCTCTCACTTGTAGTAAGAGTAGTATGATCCACACTTAGCTCAATCCAATGGGATTTGCATCCCTTTCGGAGCTAGGGATTCAACCCGTACCGGTGCACAAAAGCTTATCCATTTGATGGAGAGATTGCTAAGAAAACTACTACTATTGACATAGACTCAACACACACTTAAGCTCAATCTTGCTATTGCTCACTCAACTCCACATTCCACTCATCCATACATCCAAACAAGAAGAAAGCTTAGCTATTGCTTACACAAGATCAAAGCATTCTTCATTCTCAAATACTCATTTCCCTAGCATGCACACAACCCTTGAAGCTATCAATAAGAAACATGCACACTAGAGAATTGACATGAGAAGAGAGACAAATATCAACTCATTGCATTGAATTAACAAAAGAATAGAACTTACAACAATGTAGATGGGGAGAGAGAAGAGCTTGCACCTCTATGGGAAAAGAGGGAGAGCTAGTCTCAAGAGAGCTCAAACATGAGTTTGCCCAATGTGTCCATGCTCTCAAATGAGCCACCTTTTATACAAAAATTCTAGAACTCCCAAAAGTTCCCATGTGGGATTATTGTCAAGCCCTCTCCCACATTCATCCACAACTTGGAACTCTTTTCAAGAGCCCTAAGTGTCTTTTTTGTTGCATCCTTGTATTGATCTTCATTCGTCATGCAACACTCCCCCCTTCCTATTTTGCGCACGTCCTCGAGCGCGGTAGTAGCAAGGGCTGCAAAAAAAAAAAAACAATGGATACAAGTAAAGTCTTTTATTGGAAAAAAAAAAGAAAAAGAAAAGAAAAATCAGCAATGATAATTTCACACGTGAGCATACAAGTGCAAGGCTGATTAAAGTTTTAATGAGTCCTAAAATAGGTGAGTAAAGACTAGTCCAAATGAGACTTAAGTGGTAGATAATTCTATGCAAAGGCAAGTGTGCTTTGTACACCGCCGGTTATGACCGCAGTCTCAATGTCCTACAAGTATGTAAGTTATTCCTAAGTGGCAAACCTACTCCTAAATTTGAGCAAAGGTGATTGGAACTCTCTTTTTCTTTTTTTCTTTTTTTCTTTTTTTTTTCTTTTTTTTAAATATGTGTGTAGAAGGTGATAAAGATTAAGGTTCCATCCCAAAGAGACCCAAGCAATGGCCCAGAGACCTCCGCCAAGAGAATCTAAAGACCGCTAAGTATCTCAAGGGCGACAGACCCTTTTTCTTTCTTTTATGACCTAAGGAGTACCCCATGAAGATGAGGGCATCGGTCTCGAGGGCCCATAGTGTACCCGAGAGTCCTACCAACATCTATCAAGGCGATAGATTCCTCAAAGGTCTTTTTTTGAAGCTTCTAGACATCAGTGTTCACCCCATAGAAACCAAGGCATCGGCCCCAAGGTGCTAAGACAACCCCAGGTCCTACCAAGCATTTCTCATGGCTGTAGACACGTCATGTCTCAATTCACTTTGTACATATTTTTTTTTTTTAGGGTATAATTTTTTTATAAACTATTATTACTCCTAGCACCCAGCTCATATCTAAGAGGTAGCTACCACTAGGGATAACTAATATACCTGAAAGCATAAGAACTTGGCATATTCCCTTGGTATATATCCTACACTGTCTTTAGATAGAAATATCTTTTCCTAAGTCTTCTAAGACTCTAGAATTCACTCACCATATTTTAACAACTAATCAAAAACTTCAAGCAGCCAACATTGTGTGATCATGCAAACCATATATTCGAAAGATAAGAGCACATAAAGAAATAAAGATTAAGATTTGAATACACCTGTTGTAGTGCCCTGTTGATGTTGTTCGTTTGCATTGACGCATTGCTGATTTTGTGCAGATTGCTCCTCCTTGATCTTTGTAGGCGTAGCATGTCTCCCCCCTTCCTAATTTGTGTGCAAGGTAGGTGGACTATTGGGGCGTGTTTGATGCTCTTGTTTGTTACGGAGATTTCTGTAAAATTTTTATTAACAAACACGAAAAGAAAAGAAAAAAGAAAAAAATAAAATTTGCCATTGGTGCCAAACACCGAATATAGCCGAGGGGAAAAACGCAATGGGAGAAAAGTGCCCTGGCTTGTCGATCTTATTGTGGAGTCACTGAACTTACCCTTGCCCTCGTAGTGGAGATCATCTTAAAAAGAACATAATCCGCTAAAGGCATAAGTAACCACATTATTCAAACATTGATCTACCAAAGAGCTTCATTTGTAGTGTTAATGCCTTATCTTTGGTTTTAGGTATGTCCTTCTTGAGTGGAAATTTTATCAATTGTCTTGGAATTTGAGCAAGATAAGAGGAATTAGGCTTTGAAATGCTAGAATCTATGCTCAAATGAGACTCCTTTGGAGTTGGATGTTTCTTAGGTACACTAGTTGATGGTGGAATTGTGTAACAAGGAGAATTTGGGACAACTGGTGACTCATTACATGTTTTAGGAAGATCAACACAAGTAGATTTGTAGGTGCTATCACAGCCACCTTTCCTTTCTTGAAGAGTTTGTGTTGATTTCATTTGCACCCACTGATATGGAAAATCAAGGGTGGTATTTGGAATCTTTCTGAAAGACTGTTTTACCCCTGCCAAAGCATGGCATTTTGGAAGCCAAATTGCTGTTGCACCCTCATAATAGCCTTGTGCTTTGAGCACATGTTTTGGGACCCATCGAGTAACAGTCCGAGGTTTAGGCTTGGAAATGATGTGCTTCTTAGGAGGCTTAGCAACTGGACTAGATGGTACAAGTTTGTATGCATCTTTGGGTAGCCACATTGATAATTCCTTCTTACCTGGCCTTCTTTGAGCAGCAACTAGAGTAGTTGGAACATGCCAGCCATGGCCCTCACTTGAGTACTCATCAATTATCCACATCATTTGTTTTGGAGCTTCAAGAGCAGATTTTGAGAGTGCTTTGTGTAAGGTAGAAACACCACCCTTTTTACATGATAAAGCTCGTGGAGTAGCAGAGACTTCCTTAACATGCAATGCTGTTGTGGATGTATCCTTATAGTACAAATCATCTAGAAGGGCACGTGGTTGTACCATTCGTATAGGAATAATATCATATCCATCTGAGTCACAAAATTGAATTGGCTTCGGTAAAGCACATGTCGATAATGTTGCAAGGACATTTCTCCATTCTAATGGGCGATGGGGGGGATCTTCATTGAATTGGAGAGAGAGAAAAAAAAGAAAAATATCAATTGGAATTAGATATATATATATATATGTAGATATGTAGATATGGATTTTTGATTTGAGTCTGCAGGCTGCATGCTTTTATTATTTGAAAATAAATAGGAAAAATTAATAACCTCCATCCTTGATTATGGAATTTAGACACTCTTACTGGTTTAGCAATCATGCTATGACCCTCCATGCTCCTCTCTTTGCTCTTTCAATCCGTTTACGAACAAATTAGGAAGAGGATTAGTGAAGAGGAAGGTGGTTTTGTGGTTTTGGGAAACCCACTAATGGTTTTCCTTGAAACGGTGGCTTTCTTCTTCGCCCTTGATTCGAATTTCAATCTAATGGCTCACAAAATTCACATGAACACAGATTCTTTTGCCTAAAGGTTTTCCATACCTTCTCTTCTTTAATTCTTGGATTTTTAGATGAATTATGTCCTTGTCCAAAGCGTGACTAGAAACCAAGCTTAAGTTGTATGCCAATCACAATTACGAAGTTTCTACCAATTCAAGTAAAGTTTTGTCTAAATTTCAAGTGTTCTACTTCAAGATCTATCCAAGTACAAGATTCTTTCCAGACCAAGAATTGCTCTAAGTCAAAGATGTATTCAACCACAAGATTTAAACCCCTTAAGAACAAGATTTATTCAAGAATTGTAATTATGATTTAACTAATCTCTCAATTTTCGTCCATTCAAGATTTATTCAAGAATTATAATTATGATTTAACTAAAGACTAATCTCTCAATTTTCATCCATTCAAGTATTTTTAATCCAAGCCAAGATTCACTAGTATATTAAGTTCTTGCTATCAACTAGGGTGCAAGATTTCCATGTTTCTTCAAGTCCTGACTTTAAGTTTAAGATCAAGATTCCCTTTAGATTTCAATGTTTACAAGTAAGATTCACAAATTCAAGAATTATAAACCTATTAGAAGATTATAATTTTTGAATTTAGGTAGACAATTATAAGATTAAGATCAAGAATAAATCCCCAAAATTTATCAAGTTATTCATAGTAATGTAAGTGATTATTTTTCAATCTTAAGTTGACAAGAACTTCCGTTTCGACCTAATCCATTTTTGGAATAAGACTTGTAGTCTAAATTTGAGGATAGAGAAAAGTTGTGTCAGAATGAAAGTTTCAGAGGAAAATAGCTACTCCGTCTCAAACTTCTGTTCTTAAGGTAGTGTCGTGTGGAATTATTCTATGGCATGGGACATTAGATTGGTTTCACATGGCTACACTAGACACGTCTATGTCTTCTATCTTTCACTAGCCGGTGTTTGTATGTGGAAGGTACCTCTATGTAATGGGACACTTAGATCCGTTTCACATGCGTTCGCTTGTTTGGTTTTTAAAAAAAAAAATATTTGATGTGATGATCTTGTCCTCCAATTGTGCCATGAAGCCATCCGCTCATTGATTGCACAAATGAGGACAGTTACTTCCCAACAGGGGCGACTGTTATGATCCAAGCTAATTGATGAATGATAGTCATGTTCATTTATTATTTGAGGGACTCCCAAGTATTTTTACTAGTCAATAATGGATGGATTTCCATGTGTGGGCGGACCCCACGTGTATTTGGTGACATTTTGGTATTTGATTTATATTTTTTATGATGATGCCTATTTCTCATGAACGCGTTAGGATTGATTGATGTGATTTCAATTGATTATTACTGACGTTGTTTATGTTTATGAGTTTAGGTGATGAGGTGTGCAAGGGTACCGACTTAGGTGTTGCACACTGTGAGGGTATCAATTTAGGTGTCGCACAGATGGTGGATTGAGGCGTGGCATGTGGACAGATCTCGTTATTATATTCATAATATTTTATGGCCATATGATGGCGTTTGATATTATTTTGACATCATTAGTGTGTGTGTGTGTGTGTGCATGCATCGATTTCTTGTACAGTGTGCATGCGAACACTAGTTGATTTATTTTCTAATGTGCATATGTGCACGTTAGATTATTGTATTAGAAAATTATGCAAACCTTAGAAGGCTTGAGGGCAAAGGCTAATTGAATGGCAAAGTCCAAATATGGATGTGTACTCTTTTTTTGGCTCAAGGCCTACTTTTGGAATATATCACAAATACCCACACGAGAAGAAGCCACTCATGTTGGGGGGGGGAGATTGTACCCAGTCTTATGTTCTTGATCTTTCATGCTTTTGATTTATGCTATGATGTTATGTTTTAATTTCTTTTATTATTGAGTTTGCGAAATAATTTAATCTCCATGTACCATGGTCCTATAACAGTGGTATCAGAGCACGGCAAATTCAAAAATTGAATTTGGGTCATGGAGAGTTGAAGAAAAATCAAGAAATTGATTTTTTTCTCAAAGGCTATTGGCTTGAAGCAATTTGAAGGCTTTTCAACAAATTCAAATATACTTGCACGGGAAGAGTAGAATCTACACCAAGAGTACAAGGCTTTGGAGAAGGACACAATTCATCCAAAAATCCATGAATTAAAGAAGAGAAGGTATGGAAAACCTTTAGGCAAAAGAAGCTATGTTTATGTGAATTTTGTGAGCCATTAGATTAAAATTTCGATCAAGGGCTAGGAAGAAAGCCACCATTTTGAGGAAAACCATGAGTGGGTTTCCCACCACCTTTCTCTTCACTAATCCTCCTCCTAATGTGTCCGTAAACGGATTGAAAGAGAAAAGAGAGGAGCATGGAGGGTCATAGCATGATTGCTAAACCAGTAAGATTGTCTAAATTCCATAATCAAGGGAGGAGGTTATTAATTTTTCCTATTTGCTTTCAATTAATAAAAGCGTGAAGCCTGCAGACTCAAATCAAAAATCCATATCTAAATATCTAAATATATATATATATATCTAATTCCAATTGATATTTTCTTTTTTCCTTCTCTCTCCAATTCAATGGACGGCCGATGGGCGATGGTGGGGGAATCTTCATTTTTCTTTCCCTCTTCACACGAATTCACCACACGGGCTATTTCCTTTTTACGCTCCAGTGCATGGCATTGGCTAGGTGAAAGCTTTGTAATAAAGCTTTAGATTTATATATATATATATATATATATAGTGTGTGATGCACTCGATGACTTCTTCTCCACCTGGCGAAGATTACTTTACTCGTCGAGAGCTGCGCCAAGATAAAGGCATTACAAGCTTCTAATAATAAAAGCTTGGCTTGATTTAAAGAGCTTTATAAGCTTTATATTACGCAGCTTTAGAAATATATATAAGCTCTCTCTCATGGACTGCATCGTGCGGCGATTAATCCGTAATATTATATTAAGCTTATGATAAAAAGCTACACTGGGTTTAGTAAAAAGAAGCCTTATAAGCCTTTACTAGTAAAATTCAATTAAAGGCTTTAAAAGCTTTTGGACTCATATCTAGCTTGACACTCCATATGAGATAAGAAACCCTATCCTTTCTCTTGTTTTCATTTTTCCTATTCCCTTTTAATTGTCAGGAAATGGGTGAATATCTGCACTGTCCTGCTATTTAGGAACAGCTTGATTCTCTCCATATTCTTTTGAATAAAGAACGATAGCATTGGGACAACTTTCAAAGAAAGATTGAACGATGTCTATCTAGAATGAACAAAAATATTAAGAAGAAAGTTAAAACTGTGGAAGTATCTCACATGCATAGCCCGACCAATGACATCGTATCCAAGCTATCTATTGTTAAGTTTTTGAGGTGCAAGATGATGGGACATCATGCTAAATCTTGCTCGACTAAAAAGAAGAACCAAATTGCAACGAAGGACATGCTTGACACCAAAGAGGTTAACACAGTCGACACACTAACCAAAGGTGGAGGTATGTGTTAAAAATTATCTATTGTATACAATTTCTTGTTTGCTTTTGTATCTATCTTCTGAGTATTCTTCTGAATATTCTTTCCTTCTAGACCTAGTTAGAAAATTTTAGAAAACTTTAGCTCCTGAAAAGAATTTCAGACACCCTAACCTAACTCCAAAGATCGAGACAAGATTAGCAAAAGTTATCTTCAAGATCTAGCTGCCCAAATTCAAGTAAAATGATTGCTAGACATTTCATAGAAGATTAAGACCAATTTAAAGATTCAAGATCCAAGCAAGTTTCTCCAATCCTTGATTCAAGTTATCAATTGCTTAACCATCGACTAGTGAGATGAGAAAAGTAAAGAAATAGCTCTCAACCAGTGACTAGAAACCAAGCTTACGTTGTATGCTAATCACAATTAGGAAGTTTATACCAATTCAAGTAAAGTTTTGTCTAAATTTTCAAGTGTTCTATTTCAAGATCTATCCAAGTACAAGATTCTTTCCAGACCAAGAATTGCTCTAAGTCAACCATAAGATTTAAACCCCTTAAGAACAAGATTTATTCAAGAATTGTAATTATGATTTATCTAAAGACTAATCTCTCAATTTTCATCCATTCAAGTATATTTAATCCAAGCCAAGAATTTAACTAAGACTAATCTCTCAATTTTCATCCATTCAAGTATATTTAATCCAAGCTAAGATTCATTACTAGTATATCAAGTTCTTGCTATCAACTAGGGCACAAGATGTCCATCTTTCTTCAAGTTCTGACTTCAAGTTTAAGATCAAGCTTAAGATCAAGATCCCCTTTAGATTTCAATGTTTACAAGTAATATTCACAAATTCAAAAATTATAAACCTATTCAAAGATTATAATTTTTTAATTTAGTTAGACAATTATAAGATTAAGATCAAGAATCCCTTCAATTTATCAAGTTATTCAAAGTAATGTAAGTGATTATTTTTCAATCTTAAGTTGATAAGAATTTTCATTTCGAGCAAATCTATTTTTGGAAAATAAGACTTGTGGTCTAAATTTGAGGATAGAGAAAAGTTATTTTGAATTGAAAGTTTCACAGGGAATTAGCTACTCCATCTCAAACTTATGTTCTTAAGGTAGCGTCATGTGGAATTAATCTATGGTATGGGATATTAGATTGGTTTCACATGGCTACACCGGACGCATCTATGTCTTCTATCTTTTACCAGCCGGTGTTTGTATGTGGAAGGTACCTCTATGGAATAGGATAGTTAGATTCATTTCACATGCGTTCACTTGTTTGGTTTTATTTTCAGACATTGTTTGATGTGATGATCTTGTCCTCCACTTGTGCCATGAAGCCATCCACTCATTGTTGAGGAGGACAGTTACTTCCCAACAGGGGGGACTATTATGATCCATGTTATTTGATGAATGACAGTCATGTTAATTTATTATTTGAGGGATGCCCGAAAATTTCTACTAGTCAGTAATGGATGGATTCTCATGTGTGGGTGGACTCCCACGTGTATTTGGTGACATTTTGGTATTTGATTTATATTTTTTTATGATGATGCCTATTTCTTATGAACGCGTTAGGATTGATTGATGCGATTTCAATTGATTGTTACTGACATGGTTTATGGTGTGCAAGGGTACCGACTTAGGTGTTGCATAGTGTGAGGGTACCGATTTAGGTGTCGCAGAGATGGTGGATTGAGCCGTGGCATGTGGACAGATCTCATTATTATATTCATAATATTTTGTAGCCGTATGATGGTGTTTGATATTATTTTGACATCATTGTGATGTGTGTGTGTGCATGCGTCAATTTATTATACAGTGTGCATGTGCGAGCACTAGTTGATTTATTTGCTAATGTGCATATGTGCACAAGTTAGATTATGGTATTAGAAAATTGTGCAAACCTTAGAAGGCTTGAGGACAAAGGCTAATTAAATGTCAAAGTCCAAATATGGATGTGTACTCTATTTTGCCTCAAGGCCTACTTTTGGAATATATCATAAATACCCACGTGAGAAGAAGCCACTCACGTTGGGGAGGGAGATTATACCCTATCTTGTGTTCTTGATCTTTCATGCTTTTGATTTATGCTATGATGTTATGGTTTAATTTTGTAAGATTCCTCCCTAGCCCCTCAAGATGTCCAATTTCTTCCCCTGTAAATCCCTTTTTAGAATAATAAAAGATTTTATTTCTACATGTTTTGGCCTAGAGAGAGAAAATGTTATAGAGAGAGGTAATTTAGTTTTTAAATATCTTTGGATGGAAAAATATCCTTTCTTATTAAAATAAATTTCCCCAAAACAAAAGTTTAAAAAGAAATTCCTAAGGTCCATTTTTTCCCACTCTTTGTATTTTTCCCCTATTTTTCCTATTTTTTCTGTGGCGGCATAGGAGGCAGTCTAGTAGTGGCAGAAGGACCATGAGCCTGGCCGACTGCATCTGTGACATGGTCGACTGCATTGCATGAGTCGTGGGACTCTTCTGGTGCTGGCCGACCCATTTTGATGCTGGCCGACTGTGATTATCCAGTCGTGGAGGTTCTTGTGTCCAGTCGGCTGCCCTATAGCAAGCCACCGACTGTTGATGTGGGGGCATATATATAGGCCCCCAGCCCCCATACCACTTGTGTATCATACCTCGGGATTTTCTTGTGTATATAGAGCAGAGTTACACGCCTATATCTCTCTCTCTCTCTTGTGCTGTATTTTTTCTGAAAGTCCTTAGCCTAAGGGTCCAGATTTTTTGAAAATTTTGGATTAAGGTTCTGAGAGACCATTAAGATTAATCCAAATGTAGGGAGGAGATAAATTAAAGAAATAAAGAAAAATCACCCAAAAATGAGTAAATGCTCACATAAGATGAAGAGTGGACTAAGGACCAAAGAAAGGAAACATTAAAAAACTAAATTTTTGACATCTCAGAGTAGGGATTCCCCCTCATGAAGGAGGCTTCTTTTTTCTCATCATTACTCCCCAATTTTATATCAATTAAATGAGATATTTCATCTCTCCTCTCTTCTATTTCAAGTCTAGTTCCAAAAAGTAAGCTGAACTGACCAATAAATGGTCAAAAATTGACCAAACTGATCTGGAAAATTCTAGAATCAATTTGCTTGGTTTGAGGCTCACTTTTTTCTATAAATAGAAGCCTCCCCCTTTGTAAAAGCTTAATAATGTTTATGCACTATTACTCTACTCCTACCCTCATTTACATTGAATTCTCTTGATAATTCAATTGTTTTTGGCTTAATCCTCTCCAAAGTAATTAGTGGCCACTCTTGCTTCAAACAAGAGTAGAACCCTCAATCCCTCGAGCCAAAGGAAAGCTTACAACTCCATGTAAGCTAAATTTTCTTACTTTTTAATCTTAAATCTATGGTTTTCTTGATTTTCTTGTTTTTTTAGTTGATTGAAGTAAATTCTATGCTATGCCTTGATGAAAAGGCCACCCCCTTCTCTTCTTTACAATTCAGCCTTTCTTTATCCTAGAATGATTAACAAAAAGATTAATTAAACTTTTCTTCTTGTTTACTCTCTTGGAAATTGAAAATGGTGTAGATTAGAGTCCTTTACATCTAATTGGGGTTAATTTAAGTAGAAAATAGAATGATAAAAATGAGAAATGGTCAGCCATACATAGGAGGTTATAGCAAAATTTTCTAGAATTTTGTGGAAACGAAAGTTTATTTTTATGTTATTCCAAAAGATTAATTCCCACCATTTGTGCATTCTAAAAGAAATATTCTAATTTACTCCATGTACATATTCACCTATGAATATGCATGGATATCACTGATATTAATTATAAAGATTTAATTTCTATGCATAGAAAGATGCAAAATGAAAATTTTTATTATAAAGGTGTTATTTTCATTGAATTTAATTTCTATGCATAGAAAGATGCAAAATGGAAATTTTTTATTGTAAAAGTGTTATTTTCATTAAATTTAATTTCTATGCATAGAAATATGCATAATGGAAAAAAACATTTTATTATAAAAGTGTTATTTTCATTAAATTTAATTTTTATACATAGAAAGATGCATAATAGAATTTTTATTATTATAAAAGTGTTATTTTCATTGAATTTAATTTCTATGCATAGAAAGATGCATAATGGAAATTTTTTTAAATTATAAAAGTGTTATTTTCATTAAATTTGTGTAAAGGAAGTTTTTATTACAAAAGTGTTATTCCTATTAAAATTGATTTTATGCATAAATAGATGCATAAAGAAATTCTTTTTAAAAAAAAGTGTTATTCTCATTGAAGTTGATTTTTATGCATAAATAGATGCATAAAGAATTTTTATATCAAAATTAGAATTCTCTTTAATTCTATGTTTAATTTCTATGAGTATTTGATAAATGAATAAATAAATACTCTAAGAGAGAAATTTCTATCATTTTATACTCTCACGGATTGTAAAAAGAAAATTCATGAAATATATCAAGATCAAAATATTCAAATAAATGATTAATTTATTCCTCATTGGAATTCTTAACTAATTTAGAAATTAGTTAAGTGAATATTCAAAGAAAGAAATTCAGTAAAATAGTAACTGAAATATCATCCCTTTTAGAGAAAGATAGTTCAGGAAAAATCTTATCATACTCGAGACGAACCCTGAATCGAACTATGACCAAGACCAAACTCTTTCGTCAGTTTCGAGGAAAGAAGATGTGACCAGTTTAGGAAAATTCTCTCAAATCTCCCGCCAAACCTAAAACTAAGTTTGAGACCCTTTGAATTGATCTCTAGATTAAGGTTACAGAATTTAAGAAATTCTGTTATGGAATTCAGAATTACGATCAAGAAGTTTTTGGGGATACTGATTTAAGATATACTCATTGTATTCAAAAGAAAATCAAACTGAAAACTTGCATAGAAATCCTGTTTTCTTAAAGGACTGTCTTACGCCAGAATGTTGGAGGGAGCATTTGGTATGTTTTTTTCTAAGGGAAGTTCGGTTGCAACAGCTTGCGGCGGCAGGGAGTGTTCAAAGGACAACTCACGCGGCAAAGCCTGCCCAGGTTTTGACCAGCCTCGGTACGGTTAAAATCGTGGGCTTCGGTACGATGGATGAGGGCCGACGAAGCGGTCCCTAAGTGAAGTGCCAAGACACCTAAGTAGGATCCTGGAGAGTTATGACTAGGCGATGTACGGGCTTACGGTGCCTAGGACACCCATGCGTATGTCGTGGAAGATTGTATGATGAACGAATGATAATTGTAGTCTGTTACTGGATCTCCTTGATGACCAATTGTTCTCAACGGAGAGTCCAGAGTGATTCTATTTTTTGAGAAACAAGGGAGTGGATGGATTTTTTGAGTTATGACATCTGTAAACCATAATTGTTTGTCAATGGATTTGTTTTATAAGTTAAAGTTTTAAAGAGGAGTGTGTGCGTATCTGTATTCGAAAGTAAAAGTTAAGAAAGGCATTCAATTATGGGTGAGTGAGTAATTGTCTAGTTTTACGCCGATTCCAGTGGTTGGGTGGTGGCTTACCCATGGGCTAGATGGGGTTAGGCTAAAATCAATGGAGTTTTAATAATGAAATTGAATAATAGGAATACGCTTAGAACTCGAGTAGTTAAACAAAAACCTGAAGACTTCACAAATGATTAGATCAACGGCTGTGCCTGATTTTGGTTAGGAAAAAAGTGTTGATTTCTTCTAGTTAAGTCTGTAATAGTTTTCCTTCTATCTGGTTTAATCAGGTGAAGGATAGTTTAGTCTCTTGACCTCGTTAGAAAATTCGTTAAGAAAATCAAAAAAGGTGGAATTGTCCTTGTTTTTCGGGCAAGGGAAATTTTCCCAGTTTTGGTTTCGGAATGACAACTAGATTAGTCTCGTGTTCGGACATTTGAGGGCGAGGCCCCGAGTGGGAAACCTTACCCTGCAGAAGATGAAGTTACTTCCGCTTTGCTAACAACCGGGGATCCCCGGTGCGCAGAGGGGGCAGAGGGGTCTCACAGCAGCAGTTGGTATCAGAGTGTTGTTGTAAACTTATGAAACAGTAGCAGAAATTGACTAAAATTTTAAAGTAAATCTGGGAAATAATGTTTTCACTTGCTAAGGTTATGTTTGAAATGAATTCATAAATTGAAAAACTAATAATTGAACTAGATTTTTAGATGGATACCCCAAATCTATCTAGCATTCCTAGACTTTCCCACAGTCAGGATATGATCGCCTTTACCTTCAAAAATCTCATCAACTCCACTACAACCCGAGAAAGCAGAGTGAAACTCGCTCGTCACTTTGAGGATCTATGCTTTCTTGATCGAGTAGAGTGATGTTAACACGTGGTTCTCTATAGGGCGATGTATTTATTAAAAGACTAAGGTTATGTAGAAGGGGAAGAGAAGGGTGCGTGTGTGAAGGGACTTAAGGTCCACTAGCTCACCTATTTAAAGGTGAAGCTAGGAGGCATTTTGTATGGAGCAAGGCCTAGTTGTATTCATAAATAACTTAATAAAGCAAGAAATTTTTCTTGTATTTTGTGAGTTCCTCTCCTCCACACACACGTGATCTAGCATGAGCACCATGTTTTCTTAACATGGTATCTAGAGCTTTGGTTGAATAGATCACATTTGTGGTGTAGAATAGGTCCAAATCCTCATCTTCTCTTGTGTGGAGCTCAACCCCCTGCTGGTGGAGGACTTCTAGCCATTCGTATAGAGGCCATATCTTGAGGAGTTTTCAACTAGGGAAGTGAAGTAGAGGCGTAGGCACACATATTCGTATGGCCGATTGTTGGATTCATCTGCTCCTCGCCGTGGCATTGCCGCCTGTGCAGGCCGGCGCTTTTTCTGGCTGCAGTAGTGGCCGTACAGAAATACATCGCCCTCAAGCCATTTGAAGCAACATTGCTTTAGGGATTTTGATAAAGCCCACCCTCTCAAGAGTCTACAGCTTGAGTTTCACATCAAATGGTCCATCCATTCGACTGCTACACTGAAAAAACGAGGCGGCTCTCCTCAACTTCATGGAAGCTCTCCATTAAAGCTTCAAATTTATCTTTTTTCTTGCTCTAATCCTTCCCTCTTTGCTCTAATCACCCAAGTGATATTGTGAGAGCTTGTTGCTGATCCTTCTCTTGATTTTGAAGTGGTGTGGCCAACCACATGAGGCATTCATAAGTCTCATTCAACACGTCATCAAGCTTCCTCATCATCTTCAAGTTCTCAAAGCTTTTCAAAGTGTGCTTATGAGTACTAATAGTGTTGATTAACACTAATGAAGCTTTTAATCCAACAAAGGGGAGTTATTTCAAAGTGTTTTTAAACACTAAGAGTGTTATTAAACACTAATGGTGAATCTAATCACCAATACAAGTGTCATTAGACACTAGAAATGTGCTCTTAAGCACTAATCATGTTTTTTAAACACTAATGATGATTTTAATCACCAAATAAAGTTTTGCTTAACACTAATGCAGTCTTAACCATCAAAGGAGGAGGTGTTTAACACTAAGGAGGCTCTTCTTCATCAACATTGGAGGCCGGGCACACACCATACGTGTGTGTGTCACACTATAAATCTTCATCATCAACCCGCTTCTATGCTTACCTTGGCAATCTTCCAAGGAGAAATGGTGCAACCATAAGCCGTTGTCTTCATCCCATAAGCCAAAGGATTGAAGATTTCTAGTTTTTCATCATCAAACTCAGTTTTTGAGTGGTTTAAAGTTGGGCTCATGTACACTTAGTGCTCATCTTTAATGTTATTGTGTATCACCTTTGAGGCTCTTGTTTGTAAGAGGCATAGGCATGTCATAAGCCATATGATCTCATTTCCCAAGCCTAAGGCATGTTATTCCGCTGCATATTCAACATTTTCATCTTCTAAGATGAGTTGTAAGGTTGAGCATAGCATCACTAAGTGCTCTACCTTGTTGTTTGTCATGATTTTAAACATCTCTTGGCATTGTCTTTGTAAGAGGCATTGGCAACATTATGAGCCATGCCCTCTCCTTCTTGAGCCAAGGATGATGTACCTTATTGGTTTGAGCATTTACCTCAACCACTTACTCACTCTCATTAAGCTTGTATCTTCAAACCCTAATGGGTATCATGTAACCAACATGCATAAAAGCTTTTGTTGTAATTGTGGAGTAGACACTGCCCTTGACCAATCCATAAGGCAAGTGGTAAGACCCTCCCTTTCCCTTTCCCATATAAATCTACCTCATAACCATTACTCTAAGAAGGAAGGCTCTCATTGCCCATGGAGGAGGTATGGTATTCAAGGAAGCATCAAGCATGTTGAAGGAACATCTATAAGCAAACCACTTAAGCAAGGGTGGCAGCCTTGTTTTGATCATTGTGTGAGAATGGTCAAGGTGGAAAGCATGTGGAAGCAATGGCATGTATGTCTAAAGCATGTCAACTACAAGAAGTCAAGTAAGCACAAAGAGTGGGGTGCACCATCATTGAGGTATACATCTTCATCGACATCAAATAAAGACTTAGATGGCATCATTGTATTAGCCTCTAAGGCTCTAGGAACATAGTTGTAAATCCTAGATAACCACACCACCATGACATCCTTGTATGCCTAATGTTATAAAGGCAACCTATGTCCAATACCACCTATTCCAATTCTTTCATAGTTGGTATTGAGGGAGGGTATTAAAAGACTAAGGTTATGTAGAAGGGGAAGAGAAGGGTGTGTGTGTGAAGGGACTTAAGGTCCACTAGCTCACCTATTTAAAGGTGAAGCTAGGAGGCATTTTGTATGGAGCAAGGCCTAGTTGTATTCATAAACAACTTAATAAGAAAGAAATTTTTCTTGTATTTTGTGAGTCCCTCTCCTCCACACACTTAATCTAGCATGAGCACCACGTTTTCTTAATAGTATTAACGTCAATACCAATCAGCGTCAATACCAATCAGCGTGAAAGACTCAGACAAAATATCTCACTAGCCATGATCTTGATAAGGCTAGGAGTTATTCATTATGTCCAACTCTATAATCATTCACCCCGGAATTTTAAAATTTCTTGCCAAATTTTTAGACTTCTTAGCCGCTTTATTCCTAGAAGTAGAATTATAGCACCTTTATTAATGATGAATCATGTATATCAGAGCATGTCTCCATCGCAGTATCGCCATTTTATGCGTATGCGATTGAGGCAGTGACTTTTGGAGCCAAGACGCTCTATGTATATATCAAAAACGTTTGATAATAAATGATGTTTTGTAAAAGATTTCAAATTGTTCTCGTGATTATGAATATTGGTTAATAAAATTATCAGAGTGAATCTTGTTTTTAAGAATTATGATGGAATATTTATTTGTTTAAGAAATAAATCTCAAAAATTAAATAGTCACAAATCTAATGAGGAGGAAGTTAAGTTGACAAAAATCTCATTTTGTTAGAATCATGAGGCGTGCGGCCCGTGCTAGGCAGTCGGATCCTCTTACCGATGATGAAGAGTTAGATCCAGACGTTCGTAAAGCCCTGCACGGATCCCAGCTTGGTCCCTTCAAGGGTGAAGGGAAACAGTTAGAAGAAACAGTGGAAAAATGGATTGAGGCAATGGAAGAATGGATTGATGTAACCAGTTATAATGAGAGGAGCAAGATGGCTCTCGCCAGATTGAAAATCGTGGAAACGGCCAGGGTCTTATGGAGGAACCATTCCGAACCGTCTCAACCAAAATACCCAGACCTCGTCAGATCTTAAGGCTTACCTCAGGAAGAGGTTTTGTCCTCCGGGCTTCCTAGAAACCAAAATGAATGAGTTATTGGAATTGAAGCAGGATAGCCGAACAATTGAAGAATACCATCAGGCATTTGCCTTTCTCCTCAAATATTCTCCATTTTTGGATGAAGATCAGCTGATGGCTAGACTCATTCGAGGGATGAACAAGCCATTGGATACTTTAGTGAAAAATGCCAAACTAGTCTCAATGGCAGAAGCTGTCAGAATGGCAAAGGATTTTGCCAAGGCATTTGTTGTTAAGGTCCCGCCAAAGCCTGCACCCTCAAACTTTAAAAGATTCCAAACCCCAGGAAGTGCTTCAAACTTTCCACCCCCAAAGAGGCAGCAAGGCCCTATTCAGAATCAAGATGCTGGAAGATTCAAAAGTGAAGGAAGACCCTTCCCTCAGAACACTTTCTCAGGAGCCCCACCTTTCTCAAGGATTCAGAGGGATGAGCTTAGAAGTGAGAATAGTTTTTTGGATGTCAGGGTTTTGGTCACCATCTTAAAGACTGCCAGACTCCTGCCATGTCTAGAGGACAGGGAAGTCAAGGACCTAGAGTGCAGAGACCAGCCCCTTCGTATATCAGTCAAATCACTGTCTCATCAAAATCAGGGCAATCCCAGGAGGAATCGAGCTCAGCCATCTGCCTCTATTCAGAGTAATCTCATAACTCCCTCCTAGAACTAGGCCCAACCAAAGTGAAAGAGTTCTGCCCCAATCTGCAACAGCCAGAGCAGTTATGATAGCAAAAGTAGTGGAAGAGGAAAGAGGTCAAATTTATGCCACAATTGAGAACCAGGGGCCAAATCGTCAATTCTTTGTCATCCATACTCTAGCTGAGTATAAGGGTAAGCCATTTAAGCTCAGCTGGAGTATGGATGACAAAGAATTGACAACTAGAGTATAAGGGTAAGCCATTTAAGCTTTTAATTGATTCAGGCAGTACTCATTCATTTATTTCCCCACGATGCTTGCTGCGTAAGCTAGTCTTAGAATAAAAGTCAGGGAAACCTATGCAAGTTGAATTGGCTAGTGGGAAGATTCTTTTCACTCACCGTGAGACAGATCGTATTCAATTTAATCTAGATGGGAATGTAACTGACTGCCAGTTCAGAGTCTTACCTTTGGGAGTTTTTGACGGAATCCTTGGAATGGATTGGCTCCACTCAAATCAAGCTGACATCTACTGTCACAATGGAACCCTTTTCTTCCGTGACCTTCATGGGAACAATGTTCAAGGAACTGGAATTTTTGGACCCCCTGATCTACAATTAGTAAAAGCTTCTAAATTATTGAAAGGACTTAGAAAGAAGCAACTCATTTATGTTGTCAAAATAAATCCAGTAGATACAAAGTTATTGAAAGGACTTAGAAAGAAGCAGCTCATTTATGTTGTCAAAATGAATCCGGTAGATACAAAGTTAAAAGCTAAAGAACCACAATGGTTGAGTATGATGATTTATTCCCAACAGAGCTTACACAGAGATGCCTCTGATTCGAAAAGTAGATATTGTGATAGAATTGACCGCTAGAGCTCAGCCACCACAGTAGCCCACCGCATGTACAAAATGCCAGTCCTTGAAGCCATTGAACTCAAAGAACAGCTTAGGTAGCTGTTAGAACAAGGGTTTGTAAGACCTAGTGTTTCACCTTGGGGAGCGCCAGTTCTCTTTCAGAAAAAGAAGGATGGAACGCTAAGACTCTGTGTGGATTACAGAGGTCTCAATCAGCTGACAGTTAAGAATAAGTATCCTATCCCCAGAATTGATGAGCTTCTGGACAGGCTAAGTGGAGACCAGATCTTCACAAAGATAAATCTCAAATCAAGGTATTACCATATCAGGATTAATGATCAAGATATCCCGAAGACAACCATCAATACTCGCTAGGGCACTATGATTTTACAGTCATGCCGTTTGGATTGACAAATTGGTAACCAGTCCTGTTCTAAAGTTGCCAAATTTCTCTCTACCCTTTGAGGTAGTAACTGATGCCAGTGGTTTTGCCCTAGGAGGTGCGCTCATGCAGGAAGGTCATGCAGTGGCCTATGAATCCCGAAAACTCAAAACACATGAGAGAAATTATGATGTCCATGACCTGGAGCTACTTTTAGTAGTCTATGCCACGTGAAGTTGTGAATACATTACCTACTGGGACAAAGATTCACTTTGATGACAGATCATCAGAGCTTAAAGTGGATCTTCACTCAGAAAGATCTCAACATGCTGCATTCTTCGAAGCAATAGGAACTTTCTTGGATCTCAGCACAACTTACCACCTCGAGACCGATGGTCAAACAGAAAGGGTGAACCAAGTAATCGAAGATATACTTCGGTCATGCTGTGGCAGGGAACCCAAGAAGTGGCTAAGCTATCTACACCTAGTTGAGTTTGCCTACAATGCCTCTTATCACCGAAGTATCGGGATGAGCCCTTTCAAAGCTCTGTATGGACAAGACTACCTAACGCCATTAACTTGATCCGACCCATTGATTAGGGTTGAGATGTCCAGACAGATGCTTGACGACATGGAACAGCAGATGCAGTCAATCCGCAAAGATATAAAAGCTGCCCAGGATAGACAGAAGTAGTATGCAGATAAGAAGAGGTCAGATAGAAAATTCGAAGAAGTAGATATGGTCTTCATTCAAGTACGCCCCAAAAGAAGTTCTTTATCTCTTAGAAAGTACAAGAAGTTATCCCCCAGATACTGCGGGCCATATCTGATTACAAAGAAAGTAGGTGACTTAGCCTATGAACTTCTTCTGCCTCCTCATCTCAAAGTACATAATGTATTTCATGTCAGCCTACTTAAAAAGTATGTATCGAGCCTGAATCGTGTGCTTAATGATAAACTCTTAACTTCTTCAACCCAAGGGCTGATGAAACTCCAACATGAAGAAATCCTTGATGTTCGAGAGAAGATTCTCAGGAACAGAATTCTGAGAGAATTATTAGTCAAATGGAAGTTCTATCCTTTTGAAGATGCCACTTGGGAGAAAAAAGCCGAATTGATGAGGACATCTCGCATTTTTCAAGTGGGAGAGAATGTAAGATTCCTCCCCAGCCCCTCAAGATGTCCAGTTTCTTCCCTTTGTAATCAATCCCTTTTCAGAATAATATAAGATCTTGTTTCTACCTGTTTTGGCCTAGAGAGAGAAAATATTCTAGAGAGAGATAATTCAGTATTTAGATATCTTTGGATTGGAAATATCCTTTCTTATTAAAATAAATTCTCCCAAAACAGAAGTTTAAAAAGAAATTCCTAAGGTGCATTAGAAATAAATTATAATATACACAAAAGACCTTAGCCTAAGGGTCCAGATTTTTTGAAAATTTTGGATTAAGGTTCTAAGGGACCATTAACATTAATCCAAATGTAGGGAGGAGATAAATTGAAGAAATAAAGAAAAACCCTCCCCCAAAATAAGTAAATTCTCACATAAGATGAAGAGTGGACTAAGGACCAAAGGAAACATTAAAAAACTGAATTTTTGACACCTTAGAGTGGGGATTTCCCCTCATGAAGGAGGTACCCTTTTTCTCATCATTACTCCCCAATTTTAAATCAATTAAATGAGATATTTCATCTCTCCTCTCTCCTATTTCAAGTCTAGTTCTAAAAAGTAAGCTGCTGAAGTGACCCAAAAATGGTTAAAAATTGACCAAACTGATCTGAAAAATTCTAGAATCAGTTTGCTTGGTTTGAGGCTCACTTTTTCCTATAACAAGAAGCCTTCCCCTTTGTAAAAGTTTAATAGTGTTTATGCATTGTTACTCTACTCCTACTTAGAGCCATTTACATTGAATTCTCTTGATAATTCAATTATTTTTGGCTTAATTCTCTCCAAAGTACTTGGTGGCCACTCTTGCTTCAAACAAGAGTAGAACCCTCAATCCTTCAAGCCAAAGGAAAGCTTACAACTCCATATGTAAGCTAAATTTTCTTACTTTTTAATTTTAAATCTATGGTTTTCTTGATTTTCCTAAATTTTTTAGTTGATTGAAGTAAATTCTATGCTATGCCTTAATGAAAAGGCCACCCCCTTCTCTTCTTTAAAATTGAGCCTTTCTTTATCCTAGAATGATTAATAAAAAGATTAATTAAACTTTTCTTATTGTTTACTCTCTTTGAAATTGAAAATTGTGTAGATTAGAGTCCTTTACATCTAATTGGGGTTACTTTAAGTAGAAAATAGAATGATAAAAATGAGAAATGGTCAGCCATACAAAGAAGGTTATGGTAAAATTTTTTAGAATTTTGTGGAAAAGAAAGTTTATTTTTATGTTATTCCAAAAGAGTAATTCCCACCGTTTGTGCATTCTAAAAGAAATATTCTAATTTACTCCATGTACATATTCACCTATGAATATGCATGGATATCACTCATATTAATTATTAAGATTTAATTTCTATACATAGAAAGATGTAAAATGTAAAATTTTATTATAAAGGTATTATTTACATTGAATTTAATTTCTATGCATAGAAAGATGCATAATGGAAATTTTTTTATTATAAAAGTGTATTGAGTTTAATTTCTATACATAGAAAGATGCATAATGAAAATTTTTTTATTATAAAAGTGTTATTTTTAATGAATTTAATTTCTATGCATAGAAAGATGCATAATGGAAATTTTTTTTAGAATAAAAGTGTTATTTTCATTAAATTTGATTTTTATGCATAGAAAGATGCATAAAGGAAGTTTTTATTACAAAAGTGTTTTTTCTATTAAAATTGATTTTATGCATAAATAGATGCATAAATAAATTCTTTTTATATAAAAGTGTTATTCCCATTGAGCTTGATTTTTATGCATAAATAGATGCATAAAGAATTGAGGACAAGGTCCCCCGTTTCTAGTTCTTTTTGTTTTAAGTTATTGTCGAACCAATGTTTTCTTCGTAGTTTTTTGACCATAAGTCCATGCGATGCAATTAGTCTAGTTTCATCAGTCTTCTCTAAATTGATTAGCCTTTTAGCTAATACATTTTTTGTCAAACGTTCTTGCATTGCAATTCTTAAGCTTGGAACTAAGTATTCCATAGGCATTACTGCCTCAACACCATAAGCTAGACAAAAGGGAGTGTATCCTGTCGCTACCTTATACGATTTTTGGTATGCCCATAAGGCTGCTGTTAGCTTATGCTCCCAATCCATTTGACTTGCTCCCAATCCATTTGACTTGTATAGTACACAAAATCTTGTTTGTACTCTCTGCTTGACCATTAGCATGTTGATAATAAAGTGACGACTTCCAATGGACTACTAGGAATCCAGCAACAACAAGTAAGAGATCAATCACCTCATTAATGAAATGTAAACCGCGATCACTGACTAACTCTAATAGGCAGCCGAATCTCAAAATAATTTGCTCATATAAGAACTTTGCTATTGTTCGTGCATCAGCTCGCTTAGAGGCTCTGGCTTCTGCCCATTTTGTAAAATAGTATATGGCTACAAAGGGCTTGTGAGATGTGTCGCTGGACTAATAGGTCTAACAAAATCAATCCCCCATTTCCCCAAAGGTTGCCTTACAATAACAGGGTTACAATAACAGGGGTGAACTATGTTTAATTTCTATGAGTATTTGATAAATGAATAAGTAAATACTCTAAGAGAGAAATTTCTATCATTTTACCACAGATTGTAAAAAGAAAATTTAGGAAATCTATCGAGATTGAAATATTCAAATAAATGATTAATTTATTTCTCATTAGAATTTATAACTAATTTAGAAATTAGTTAAGTGAATATTCAAAGAAAGAAATTCAGTAAAATAGTAACTGAAATATCACCCCTTTTAGAGAAAGATAGTTCAGGAAAAATCTTATCAGACTCGAACCCTGAATAAAACTATGACCAAGACCAAACTCTTTCGTCAGTTTTCGAGGAAAGAAGATGTGACCAGTTCAGGAAAATACTCTCAAATCTCCCGCCAAACCTAAAACTAAGTTTAAGACCCTTTGAATTGATCTGTGGATCAAGGCTACAGAATTCGAGAAATTTTGTTATGGAATTCAGAATTACGATCAAGAAGTTTTGGGGATACTGATTTAAGATATACTCATTGTATTCAAAAGAAAATTAAACAACTTGCATAGAAACCATGTTTTCTTAAAGAACTGTCTTACGGCAGAATGCTAGAGGGAGCATTTAGTATGTGTTCTTCTAAGGGAAGTTCGGTTGCAACAGCTCACGGGGAGTGTTCAAAGGACAGCTCACGCAGCAAAGCCTTGACCAACCTTGGTACGGTATAAATAGTGTGCTTCTAGTACCATGGACGAGGGCCGACAAAGCGGTTCCTGAGTGAAGTGCCAGGACACCCAAGGAGGATCCTGGAGGGTTTTGACTAGGCGATGCACGGGCTCGCGGTTCCTAGGACACCCATGCGTATGTCGTGGAAGATTGTATGATGAACGAATGATTATTGTAATCTGTTACTGAATCTTGTTGCTCACCAGAGCTGGTCTCAATGGAGAGTCCAGAGTGATTCTGTTTTATGAGAAACAAGGGACTGGATGGAACTTTTGAGTTATGACATTTGTAAACCATAATTGTTTGTCAATGTATTGTTTTAAAGAGGAGTGTGTGCATATCTGTATTCGAAAGTTTTAAAGAGGAGTGTGTGCATATCTGTATTGTTTGTTTTAAAGAGGAGTGTGTGCATATCTGTATTCGAAAGCAAAAATTAAGAAAGGCATTCAATTATGGGTGGGTGAGTAATTGTCTGGTTCTACCGATTCTAGTGGTTGGGTGGTGGCTAACCCATGGGCCAGAATCATTGGAGTTTTAATAAATGAAATTGAATAATAGGGATACGCTTAGAACTCGAGTAGTTAAATAAAAACCTGAAGACTTCACAAATGATTAGATCAACGGCTGCGCAAGTTTGTAATAGTTTTCCTTCTATCTGGTTTAATCAGGTGAAGGATAGTTTAGTCTCTTGTCCCCATTAGAAAATTCGTTAAGAAAATCAAAAAAGGTAGAATCGTCCCCGTTTTTCGGGCAAGGGAAATTTTCTCGGTTTCGGTTTCGGAATGACCACCAGATTAGTCTCGTGTTTGGACATTCGAGGGCGAGGCCCCAAGTGGGAAACCCTGCCTTGCCCAAGATGAAGTTACTTCCGCTGCTAAACAACCGAGAATCCGCCGGTGCGCGGAGGGGACAGAGGGGTCTCACAAATTTCTTTTATTATTGAATTTGTGGAATAATTTAATCTCCATGTACCATGGTCCTGTAATAGTGGTATTAGAGAACGGTAAATTCAAGAATTCAATTTGGGTCATGGAGAGTTGAAGAAAAATCAAGAAATTGATTTTTTCTCAAAGGCTATTGGCTTGAAGCAATTTGAAGGCTTTTCAACAAATTCAAATATACTTGCACATGGGAAGAGTAGAATCTGCAGCAAGAGTACAAGGCTTTGGACAAGGACACAATTCATTGAAAAATACAAGAATTAAAGAAGAGAAGGTATGGAAAACCTTTAGGCAAAAGAAGCTATGTTTATGTGAATTTTATGAGCCATTAGATTAAAATTTGGATCAAGGACTAAGAAGAAAGCCACCAATTTGAGAAAAACCATTAGTGGGTTTCCCAAAACCACAAAACCACCTTCCTCTTCACTAATCCTCTTCCTAATGTGTCCGTAAACGGATTGAAAGAGCAAAGAGAGGAGCATGGAGGGTCATAGCATGATTGCTAAACCAGTAAGAGTGTCTGAATTCCATAATCAAGGGTGGAGGTTATTAATTTTTCCTATTTTCTTTCAACTAATAAAAGCGTGAAGCTTGTAGACTCAAATCAAAAATCCATATCTACATATATATATATATATATATATATATATATATATATAATTCCAATTGATATTTTTTTCCCTCTCTCTCCAATTCAACGGACGAGCGATGGGCGATAGACTGAGCCAGATTATTTCTTGAAAAATTATGCACTTGAGTTTTGAGCTAACCTTGCAGGACTCATATCTAGCTCCACATTCCATATGAGAAACCCTATCTTTTCTCTTGTTTTAATTTTTCTTTCCTATTCCTTTTTAATTTGTTAGGAAATGGGTGAATATCCGCACAGTCCTACTATTCAGGAACAGCTTGATTCTCTCCATATTCTTTTGAATCAAGAATGAGAGCATCGAGACAACTTTCAAAGAAAGATGGAACTACATCTATCTACAATGAACAAAAATATTAAGAAGAAAGTTAAAACTGTGGAAGTATCTGACATGCATAGCCCGACCAATGACATCATATCCAAGAAGTCTATTGTCAAATGTTTTAGGTGTAAGATGATGGGACATTATGCTAAATCTTACCGGGCTAAAAAGAAGAACCAAATTGCAACGGACACGCTTGACACCAAAGAGGTTAATGCAGTCAACACACTAACCAAAGGTGTAGGTATATGTTAAAAATTATTTATTGTATACAATTTCTTGTTTGCTTTTGTATCTGTCTTCTAAATATTCTTTCCTTCTAGACCTAGTTAGAAAATTTTAGAAAACTTCAGCTTTTGAAAAGAATTTTAGACACCTTGACCTAACTCGAAAGATCGAGACAAGATTAGCAAAAGTTATCTTCAAGATCTAGCTGCCCAAACTCAAGTAAAAATGACTGCTAGACATTTCATAGAAGATTAAGACCAATTTAAAGATTCAAGATCCAAGCAACTTTCTCCAATCCTTGATTCAAGTTATCAATTGCTTAAACTAGTGATGAGAAAAGTAAAGAAATAGCTCTCAAGTGACTAGAAACCAGGCTTAAGTTGTATGCCAATCACAATTACAAAGTTTATACCAATTCAAGTAAAGTTTTGTCTTAATTTTCAAGTGTTCTATTTCAAGATCTATCCAAGTACAAGATTCTTTCCAGACCAAGAATTGCTCTAAGTCAAAGATGTATTCAACCACAAGATTTAATCCCCTTAATAACAAGATTTATTCAAGAATTACAATATTGATTTAACTAAAGACTAATCTCTCAATTTTCGTCCATTCAAGTATTTTTAATCCAAGCCAATATTCATTACTAGTATATCAAGTTCTTGCTATCAACTAGGGCGCGCAAGATGTCCATCTTTCTTCAAGTTCTGACTTCAAGTTTAAGATCAAGCTTAAGATCAAGATCCCCTTTAGATTTCAATGTTTACAAGTAAGAGTCACAAATTCAAGAATTATAAACCTATTCCAAGAGTATGATTTTTGAATTTAGTTAGACAATTACAAGATTAAGATTAAGAACAAATCCCCAGAATTTATCAAGTTATTCATAGTAATGTAAGTGATTATTTTTCAATCTTAAGTTGATAAGAATTTCCATTTTGACCTAATCCATTTTTGGAATAAGACTTGTAGTCTTAATTTGAGGATAGAGAAAAGTTGTGTCAAAATGAAAGTTTCAGAGAGAATTAGATACTCCGTCTCAAACTTCTGTTCTTAAGATAGTGTCGTGTGAAATTAATCTATGATATGGACATTAGATTGGTTTCACATGGCTACACCAGACGCATCTATGTCTTTTATCTTTCACCAGGCAGTGTTTGTATGTGGAAGGTACCTCTATGGAATGGGACACTTAGATCCATTTCACATGCGTTCACTTGTTTGGTTTTATTTTCAGAGCTTAGTGTGAGGGTACCGATTTAGGTGTTACACAGATGGTGGATTGAGTCGTGGCATGTAGACAGATCTCATTATTATACTTATAATATTTTATGGCCATATGATGGCGTTTGATATTATATTGACATTATTGTGATGTGTGTGTGTGCACGCATCAATTTATTGTATAGTGTGCATGCGAGCACTAGTTAATTTATTTTCTAATGTGCATATGTGCACAAGTTAGATTATTGTATTAGAAAATTGTGTAAACCTTAGAAGGCTTGAGGACAAAGGCTAATTAAATGGCAAAGTGCAAATATGGATGTGTACTCTGTTTTTGGCTCAAGGCCTACTTTTGGAATATATCACAAATACCCATGCGAGAAGAAGCCACTCACGTTGGGGGGGGAGATTGTACCCAGTCTTATGTTGTTGATCTTTCATGCTTTTGATTTATGCTATGATGTTATGGTTTAATTTCTTTTATTATTGAATTTGTGGAATAATTTAATCTCCATGTACCATGGTCCTGTAAAACAGTGGTATTAGAGCACGGCAAATTTAAGAATTGAATTTGGGTCATGGAGAGTTGAAGAAAAATCAAGAAATTGATTTTTTTCTCAAAGGCTATTGGCTTAAAGCAATTTGAAGGCTTTTCAACAAATTCAAATATACTTGCATGGGAAGAGTAGAATCCGCAGCAAGAGTACAATGCTTTGGACAAGGCTTTGGACAAGGACACAATTCATCGAAAAATCCAAGAATTAAAGAATAGAAGGTATGGAAAACCTTTAGGCAAAAAAAGTTGTGTTTATGTGAATTTTGTGATCCATTAGTGTGAGATCCCTGTCCTCACCACGCAACGAATTCAGGGGTGCTAGCAGCGAAAGTAGCACTTCTTATGCGGGGCAGGGTCCCTGACTTGGGGCCTCATTCACGGATATCCAGACAAGAGACTAATCCATTGGTTCTTCCAAAATTGAACCCGGAAAGCAAAGGCGATTCCTCCAGGATATTTTTTCTCTAATGTAGTCAAAAGCCTTAACTAACTGAACTGATCTAACCGAACCCATAAGTCCCACAGTCAGATCAGGGAAAAGATTGCACTTGGATCATAAAGACCAACGCTTTTTTCCTCATTGAGAGGCATAGCCGTTGATTCTTTTCCATAGAACAATTTTTGTCCGAGATTTACTTCATCTATCGTACCATAACAGAATTGAGTCTCAATTTAGGGATCTATCAGTCCAACCTAACCCCATCCAGTCCCGTGGGTTAGCCAACCACCCAACCATTGTAGTGATGGGATCCAATTAAGAATTTGGTTAGGTTTTGACCCGGGTACTAGGGAAAAGAGTTCCTAGGCCCCCTAGCTAGGTATTCATGCAAACTTAAAATTAGTCACACCACTTATACACCCACTATGAAATTGCCTTTTTCATAGAATCAGTTGTCTTTAAAACAATCATTTAACGAAATCATAGAGTCACTGATCATAATCCTCAAAATCTCCAGTTGAATCCTTAACTCCAATCATTCCTTCATCGGTGTACCTATGGCATCATTGGCAACCAGAACGCTCACCACCTATCAGGGGGCCTTTTCGATAGTTCCTAGCTCATAGTAACCGGCAATATATTCACATATCAAAATGGAATCTCCATTGATGAAGATCAGCAAGGTGAACCAACGGGATCCATATAAAAGAGCCATGGACTCATCGGTTGAGGACCAGCAAGGTCAATCAACCAGATCCATGCCCGAATTCAGAAAACAACTCTTACTCCTTGTTCCAATATCTTCCTCGACGCATGCGTGCGTATCGTCGGTGAACCCAGAGCCCGAGCGCACCGTATGGTCAGCACCCTCTAGGATCCTTTGCAGGTAACCCAGCGCTTCACTCAAAGGCCGCTTCCTTGGTCTGTCATCCACCGTACCGGAAGCTCACCATTTTAATCGAACCGAGGCTGGTCAAGACCTTGGCCGACCTTGCTACGCGAGACGTCCTCCATTGACTCTCCGCCGTCAGCTGTTGCAACTTTATCAGACTAGGTCTCCACAACCTCATTCACAAGACGGTCGAAATGCTTCCCCATCATTCTTGACATAAAATAGCCATTTAAAAACAGGTCATAAATATAGTTTCTATAACGAACTCTTGTCTTTCCACATTGTTCCACATCAATTCTCATTTATTTCATGAGTATTCTCATTCTCATCACATCATTTTCCATTTCATCACATCTTTTCTCATTTATCTGCACCCACTCGCACATCTACCCATATCCACATCTCATCACATCTTATCCCTTCAGACCACATCATACTCACTCACATCACATCTCATTCATTTTATCTCACATCTCATTCATTCATATCTATCCCGATTCACATCCCATCACATCACATTCATTCATATCCATCACATTCACATCCACATATATTTATGACACATCACATCTCTTTTCATCACGTCACATCTCTTTTCATCACATCACATTCTTTCACATCACATCTCATTCATTTTACCTCACATCTCATTCATTCACATCTATCCCAATTCAAATCCCATCACATCACATTCATTCATATCCATCACATTCATTCACATCTATCCCGATTCAAATCCCATCACATCACATTCATTCATATCCATCACATTCACATCCACATATATTTATGACACATCACATCTCTTTCCATCACATCACATCTATATCCATTCTTTCACATACTCATTCACATCCATTTCTTCACATACACATTCTTTCACATACACATCCACATCCATTCTTTCACATACATAACCACATCAATTCTTTCACATATACATTCACATCTATTCTTCACTTATACATTTACATCCATTTTCATCACATATCATCCTTCCATATCCCATATCATTCATTTACATCCTGATTCACATGACATCCCATCTCATCCATTCACTCATATCTATCTGATTCATATCACATCTACTCACCTCTATTCACATTTACATCCATTTTCATCACATATCATCCTCCCATATCCCATATCATTCATTTACATCCTGATTCACATGATATCCCATCTCATCCATTCACTCACATCTATCTGATTCACATCACATCTACTCACCTCACATCTCATCACCTCTATTCACATCATAACCACCCATCCATTCATTCACACTTATTTGATTCTCATCACATCTCGTTACATCTATTCACCTCACATCTCATCACCTCTATTCACATCACATCCATCCATCCATTCACATCTATCTGATTCACATCACATCTCATCACATCTATTCACCTCACATCTCATCACCTCTATTCACATCACATCCATCCATCCATTCACATCTATCTGGTTCACATCACATCTCATCACATCTATTCACCTCACATCTCAGCACATTTATTCACCTCACATCTCATCACCTCTATTCACATCACATCCATCCATCCATTCACATCTATCTGATTCACATCACATCTCATCACATCTATTCACCTCACATCTCATCACCTCTATTCTGATCACATCCATCCATCCATTCACATCTATCTGATTCACATCACATATATTCACCTCACATCTCATCACCTCTATTCTGATCACATCCATCCATCCATTCACATCTGCCTGATTCACATCACATCTCATCACATCTATCTGATTCACATCACATCTATCTGATTCACATCACATCTCATCCATCCATGCACATCTATTTGATTCACATCACATCTCATCACATCTATTCACCTCACATCTCATCACCTCTATTCTCATCACATCCATCCATCCATTCACATCTATCTGGTTCACATCAAATCTTATCACATCTATTCAACTACATCTCATCACCTCTAGTCTGATCACATCCATCCATTCACATCTATCTGGTTCACATCACATCTCATCACATCTATTCGCCTCACATCTCATCACCTCTATTCTGATCACATCCATCTATCTATTCACATCTATCTGGTTCACATCACATCTATTCACCTCACATCTCATCACCTCTATTCTGATCACATCCATCCATCCACAATTTAAGAGAATTCTAAATTTTTATATAAAGATTCTTTACGCATCTATTTATGCATAAAAATCAACTTCACTGGGAATAACACTTTTATAAAAATCGTTTTATGCATCTATTTATGCATAAATTCAAATTTAAGAAAAATAACACTTTTGAAATAAAATTAAATCCTTTATGCATCTTTCTAGGCATAAAATCAATTTTAATGAAAAGAACACTTTTGAAATTAAAAATAAATCCTTTATGCATCTTTCTATGCATAAAATCAATTTTAATGAGAATAACACTTTTGAAATAAAAATAAATCTTTTATGCATCTTTCTAGGGATAAAATCAATTTTAATAAAAATAACACTTTTGAAATAAAAATAAATCCTTTATGCATCTCTCTATGGATAAAATCAATTTTAATGAGTAACACTTTTGAAATAAAAATAACTCTTTTATGCATCTTTCTAAGCATAAAATCAATTTTAATGAAAACAACACTTTTATAGTAAAAATTTCCATTATGCATCCTTGTATGCATAGAAATTAAATTCAATGAGAATAACACTTTTGAAATAAAAATAATTCTTTTATGCATCTTTCTATGCATAAAATTAATTTTAATAAAAATAACACTTTTATAATAAAAATTTTCATTATGCATCTTTCTTTGAAAATAACACTTTTATAATAAAAATTTCCATTATGTATCTTTCTATGCATAGAAATTAAATTCAATGAAAACAACGCTTTTATAATAAAAATTTCCATTATGCATTTCTATGCATAGAAATTAAATTTAATGAAAACAACGCTTTGTTTTTAATAAAAATTTTCATTATGCATCTTTCTATGCATATAAATTAAATTCAATGAAAATAACACTTTTATAATAAAAAAATTTCTATTATGCATCTTTCCATGCATGGAAATTAAATCTAATGAAAATAGCACTTTCCATGCATAGAAATTAAATCTAATGAAAATAACACTTTATATTAAAATTTTTTTCATTATGCATCTTTCCATGCATAGAAAATAAATCTAATGAAAATAACAATTTTATAATAAAAATTTTCAATTTGCATCTTTCTATGCATAGAAATTAAATTCGATGAAAATAACACTTTTATAATAAAAGAATTTATATTATGCATCCTTCCATGCATAGAAATTAAATTCAATAATTAATATCAATGATATCCATGCATATTCATAGATGAATATGTACATGGAGGAAATAAAAATATTTCTTTTAGAATGCACAAACGGTGGGAATTACTCTTTTAGAATAACATAAAGATAAACTTTATTTTTCACAAAATTTAAGAAAAATTTTCCATAACCTCCTTTGTATGACTGACCATTTCTCAATTTTTACATTCTAATAGCAATTTAAAATTAATCCCAATTTGAAGTAAAGTACTCTAATCTATTCAATTTTCACTTTCTAAAGAGTAAACAATAAGAAAAGTTTAAATCAATTTATTTTCCACTCATATTAGGATAAAGAAGGGCTGAATTCTTAAGGAAGAGAAGGGGTAAGCCTTTTCATCAAGGCATTATCATCAAGATTCACACTAAAAAAGCAAAGAAATCAAAAAACCATTGATTAGAAATTAAAAAGTAGAGTTTTTAACTTACGTGGAGTTTTGTGAGCTTTCCTTTGGCTTATTGAGGGATTGAGGGTTCTACTCTTGTTTGCATCAAGAGTGGCCACCAATTCTTTTGAAGAGGATTTAGTAAAAAACAATTGAATTATCAAGTGAATTCAATGTATTTGGCTTTGGGGAGGAGTAGAGTAACAGTGCATAAACACTATTAACCTTTTACAAAGAGGGAGGCTTCTATTTATAGAAAAAAATGAGCCTCTAACCAAGCAAACTGATTCTAGAATTTTTCAAATCAGTTTGGTCAATTTTTGGTCAGTTTAGCTTACTTTTTGGATCTAGTTGAAACAAGAGAGAGGAGAGATAAAAATATCTCATTATTTATGAGTTTAAAACTCCTCCACACATGTGAAATAGGTGACTCCTTCATGAGGGGAGATCCCCACACTGAGGTGTCAAAAATGCATCATTTCCTCCAAATATCTCTTCTTTTTTTAACTAATAAACCTTGTCCTTAGTCAACTCTTCATCTTATGTGAGTATTTACTCATTCTTGGGAGATTTTCTTTTATTCTTAAATTTATCTCCTCCCTACATTTGGATTAATCTTATTGGTCCATAGGAACCTTAATTGGAGCATAATTCAAAAATTTTAAAAATCTCGACCCTTAGGCTAAGGTCCTTTTACCTATTTTTAATTAATTCCAATTGCACAAAGTTCTTTTTGAATTTCTGTTTCAGAGGAAACCATTTTAGACACTAGGAGGATTTTTATATCCAAAAATATATCAATTTTGAATTATCTCTCTCTAGATAATTTTCTCTCTCTAGGCTAAAACAGGGTAGAACAGGATCTTTCTTTTATTTGAGAGAGGGGAATAATTATAAGATCAGAAGGGGAGGTTCTTACACCTGCACACCTCAAAAGTCGGAGGGAGGAATCTTACATCCTACCCCACTTAAAAAACACGAGATGTCCTCATCTCGCAAAATTAGAGGAGAACTCTTTCCCTTAAGATCCAAATGATTTTGGGGTTCCTTATAGACTAGTGAACCCAACAGAATCCTTGGATAAAGATCCCTTATATAGAACTCATCATCAGATAACAATTTACTCAGATCATAACATTCAAATCCTTATCACAATAATGGTCCATTAGACTAAAATTTCTATCTAAAACACCATATTGGGGAATATGGGAATTTCTCACAAGTTTGGGACACGTGGTCAAAAGTTTGGATTAACCATAACTTGAACACCACTTATCCAAAATGAGCGCTTTATAGTTCTTTAGATTCCATTTTTCAAGCGCTTTCCAACGATAGGTCATATGATAGGGTTTTGAGAAACTTACAAACATGTTATCCATGTCCCCTTTTTTAAGTATTCAAAAATGGGAATTGGAAAATTCCCAAATTCACTAATATGGTGTTCTAAACAGTCCTCCATGGGAATTTTCAATTATACAGATTTTTAATTTGACATCCCTTAACTTGATCCACTAGGTCAAGTGTTAATAGCAGCAATTTGAACTCATCCCATTCATCCTCATTGTGGTTTTGCTCAGCTTATTACATTTTAACCAAAATTCAAGAATCATCATTTTTCAATCAGAATCCAAATCAACTCATCAGTTCTCAACCAGAATTTTAAAATCATATCAACCACATTTGAATTCATCATCTGGATAGCATTTTTCTTATAATTTCAAGATCTTAGATTTACTTGTATATACTACCAGTAAAGAGCTACAATTATACCCTCGGTATATACGGGTAGTCACGGTCCTTGGAACTATAAGGTAAATACCATCATGTCTAGGTGATATTTATGCATAGAAAGATGCATAAAGGAATTTTTTTAATTATAAAAGCATTATTCTTATAAAAATTAATTTTTATGCATAAATAGATGTATAAAGAAATTTTTTTTATTTTTAAAGTGTTATTCCTATTAAAATTTATTTTATGCATAAATAGATGCATAAAAGGATTTTTTTTTATATGTGTTATTCCCATTGAAGTTGATTTTTATGCATAAATAGATGCATAAAGACTTTTTATATCAAAATTAGAATTCTCTTAAAGTCTATGTTTAAATTCTATGAGTATTTGATAAATGAATAATTAAATACTCTAAGAGAGAAATTTCTATCGTTTTATTTTCACACGGATTGTAAAGAGAAAATTCAAGAAATCTATCGAGATCAAAATATTCAGATAAATGATTTCCTCATTGGAATTCGTAACTACTTTAGAAATCAGTTAAGTGAATATTCTCAAAGAAAGAAATTCAGTAAAATAGTAGCTGAATTATCAAACCTTTTCGGAAAGATAGTTTAGGAAAAATCTTATCCGACTCGAACCTTGAATATGACTATGACCAAGACCAAACTCTTTTGTCAGCTTCGAGGAAAGAAGGTGTGACCAGTTTAGAAAAATACACTCAAAAACTCTTGCCAAATCTGAAACTAAGTTTGAGACCCTTGGAATTGATCTGAAACTAAGTTTGAGACCCTTGGAATTGATCTGTGGATCAAGGTTATAGAATTCGAGGAATTCTGGTATGAAATTCAGAATTCCGATCAAGGAGTTTTGGGGATACTAATTCAAGAAATACTCCTTGTATATTCAAAAGAAAAATCAAATTGAAAACTTGCATAGAAACCCTGTTTTCTTAAAGGACTGTCTTACACCAGAATGGATTTGGATGTATGTGAAAGAATGGATGTGGATGTGTATGTGAAAGAATGGATGTGGATGTATGTGAAAGAATGGATATGAATGTGTATGTGAAGAATGGATGTGGGATGTGTATGTGATGAAAATGGATGTAAATGTGTATGTGAAGAATGGATGTGAATGTGTATGTGAAGAATGGATGTGGATGTGTATGTGATAAAAATGGATGTGAATGTGTATGTGAAGAACGGATGTGAACGTGTATGTGAAGAATGGATGTGAACGTGTATGTGAAGAATGGATGTGGATGTGTATGTGATGAAAATGGATGTGAATGTGTATGTGAAGAATGGATGTGAATGTGTATGTGATGAATGGATGTGGATGTGTATGTGAAAGAATGGATGTGGATGTGTATGTGAAAGAATATGATGTGATGTAAAGAGATGTGACGTGACATAAGTATATGTGGATGTGAAGTGATAGATATGAATGTATGGATAGATGTGGGTAGTCATACATGTGAACGATTGGATGGATGTGGATGAATCAGATGAGATGTGTATGAATGAGATATGATGTGGATAGATGTGACGTGATGTTATGTAGATAGAATGTATGTGATGGGATGGTGATGTGAATGAGATGTAATGTCATGTGAATTGGGATGTGAATGAATGATATGGGATGCGAATGGATGAAATGTGATGTGATGTGAATTGAGATGTGAATGAATGATATGGGATGTGAATGGATGAGATGTGATGTGATGTGAATCGGGATGTGAATGAATGAGATGTGATGTGAAACGAATGTGATATAAATTGGGATAGATGTGAATGGATGATATGTGATGTGAATGAATGTGATGTGATGTGATATGAAACGGGATAGATGTGAATGAATGAGATGTGATGTGAATGAGATGTGATGTGAAACGGGATAGATGTGAATGAATGTGATGTGATGAGATGTGGATATGGGTAGATGCAAGTGGATGAGATCTGATGAGGATAAATGAGGAAAGATGTGATGAGATAAAAATGATGTGATTGGATGAGAATGGGAATACATATGAAAATGGATGTGGATTGATGTGGAATAATGTGAAAAGATGAGAGTTCATTATAGAAACTATATTTATGGCGTGTTTTTAAATGACTATTTTATGTCAAGAATGATGGGGAAGCATTTTAGCTGTCTTGAGAATGAGGTCGTGGAGACCTAGCTGAGAAAGTTGCAACAGCTGAGACGGAAAGTCAATGGAGGACGTCTCGCATAGCAAGGTCGGCCGAGGTCTTGACCAGCCTCGGTTGGTCAAGGCCTAATTGAGAAAGTTGCAAAACAGCTGACGGGGAGAGTCAATGGAGGACGTCTGACGGAGAGTTAATGGAGGACTTCTTGCGTAGCAAGGTCGGCTGAGGTCTTGACAAGCCTCGGTTGGATTTAAATGGTGAGCTTCCGGTACGGTGGATGAGGGACCAAGGAAGCGGCCTATAAGTGAAGCGCTAGGTGACCTGCGAAGGATCCTAGAGGGTTCTGACCATACGGTGCTCGGGCTCTAGGTCACCAAAGATACCCACACGTACATCATGGAAGATATTGGAACAATGAGTAAGAGTTGTTTTCTGAATTTGAGCATGGATCTGGTTGATTGACCTTGCTGGTCCTCAAACGGATGAGTCCATGGCTCTTTTATATGGATCTGTTGGTTGATCTTAATGATCTTCAACGGAGATTCCATTTTGATTTTTATAAGTAAATATATTGCTGGGTACTATGAGCTAGGAACTATCGAAAAGGCCCCTGAGTGGATAGGTGGTGAGCGTTTTGGTTGCGAATGATGTCCTAGGTACACCGATGAAGGAAATATTGAAAATTAGGATTCAACCACATATTTTGGAGGATTATAATCAGTGATACTATTTTGGAGGATTATAATCAGTGATACTATAGTTTCATTAAATGATTGTTTTAAAGACAGCTAAATCTGTGAAAAAGGCACTTTCATATTGGGTGTGTAAGTGGTGTGACTAGTTTTAAATTTGTATGAATATTCGGCTAGGGGGCCTAGGAACTCTTTTCCCTAGTACCCAAGACAAAACCTAACCAAATTCTTAAATAGATCCCATCAGTACAGTGGTTGGCGGTTGGCTAACCCACGAGACTAGATGGGGTTAGGCTAAACTAATGGATCCCTAAAATGATACTCAATTCTGTTATGGTACGATAGATGAAGTAAATCGTGGATAAAAATTGTTCTATGGAAAAGAATCACCGGCTCTGCCTCTCAATGAGGAAAAAAGCATTGGTCTCTATGATCCAAGTGCAAGTCTTTTCCTTGATCTGACTATGGGACTTACGGGTTTGGTCAAATCACTTCAGTTAGTTAAGGCTCTTGACTACGTTAGAGTAAATATCCTATAGGAATGACCCGTGCTTTTAAGACAAGGGAAGTTTTTCCAGTTTTGGTTTTGGAAAAACGTAGAGATTAGTCTCTTGTTCGGATATACGTGGGCGACGCCCGAGTGAGGGACCCTGCCCCACGCAAGAAGTGCTACTTCCGCTGCTAGCACCCCTGAATTCGTTGCATGGTGGGGACAGGGATCTTTCATGATGTGTGTGTGTGCACGCATCAATTTATTGTACAGTGTGCGTGCGAGCACTAGTTGATTTATTTTCATATGTGCATATGCACAAGTTAGATTATTGTATTAGAAAATTGTGCAAACCTTTGAGGACAAAGGCTAATTAAATGGCAAAGTCCAAATATGGATGTGTACTCTGTTTTTGGCTCAAGGGGCCTACTTTTGGAATATATCACAAATACCCACGCAAGAAGAAGCTACTCACATTGGGGGGGGAGATTGTACCCAGCCTTGTGTTCTTGATCTTTCATGCTTTTGATTTATGCTATGATGTTATGGTTTAATTTCTTTTATTATTGAATTTGTAAAATAATTTAATCTCCATGTACCATGGTCCTGTAATAGTGGTATCAGAGCACGGCAAATTCAAGAATTGAATTTGGGTCATGGAGGAGAATTGAATAAAAATCAAGAAATTCATTTTTTTTCCCAAAGGCTAGTGGCTTGAAGCAATTTGAAGGCTTTTCAACAAATTCAAATATACTTGCACGGGAAGAGTAGAATTTGCAGCAATAGTACAAGGCTTTGGACAAGGACACAATTCATCCAAAAATCCAAGAATTAAAGAAGAGAAGGTATGGAAAACCTTTAGGCAAAAGAAGCTATGTTTACGTGAATTCTGTGAGCCATTAGATTAAAATTTGGATCATGGGCTAGGAAGAAAGCCACCATTTTGAGGAAAACCATTAGTGGGTTTCCCAAAACCACAAAACCACCTTCCTCTTCACTAATCCTCTTCCTAATCTGTTCGTAAACGGATTGAAAGAGCAAAGAGAGGAGCATGGAGGGTCACAGCATGATTGCTAAACCAATAAGAGTGTCTGAATTCCATAATCAAGGAAGGAGGTTATTAATTTTTCCTATTTGATTTCAATTGATAAGAGCGTGAAGCCTGTAGACTCAAATCAAAAATCCATATCTACATATATATATATATATATATATATATATATATATATATATATCTAATTCCAATTGATATTTTTCTTTTTTCCCTCTCTCTCCAATTCAATGGGCGGCCGATGGGCGATGGGGGGGAACCTTCATTTTTCTTTCCCTCTCCAGGAATTCACCACACAGGGGCTATTTCCTTTTTACGCTCTAGCGCAGGGCGTTGGCCAAGTGAAAGCTTTGTAATAAAGCTTTGATAAGCTTTATATATATATATATATATATATATATATATATATATATATATATATATTGTGTGATGCACTCGGTGACTTTTTCTCCACCTGGCGAAGATTACTTTACCCGTTGAGAGCTACGCCCAGATAAAGGCATTACAAGCTTTTAATAATAAAAGCTTGGCTTGATATAAAGAGCTTTATAAGCTTTATATTACCCAGCTTTAGAAATATTTATAAGCTCTTGCTCATTGACTGCATCGTGTGGCAATTAATCTGTAATTTTATAGTAAGCTTATGATAAAAAGCTACACTGGGTTTAGTCAAAAGAAGCCTTATAGTAAAATTTAATTAAAGGCTTTAAAGCTTTTAAATATTAAAGCCTTCGTTAAGACTGCGCCGGATTATTTCTTGAAAAATTATGCACTTGAGTTTTGAGCTAACCTGGAAGGACTCATATCTAGCTCGACATTTTATATGAGATAAGAAACCCTATCTTTTCTCTTGTTTTAATTTTTCCTATTCCTTTTTAATTGTCAGGAAATGGTTGAATATCCACACCGTCCTACTATTCAGGAACAGCTTGATTCTCTCCATATTCTTTTGAATCAAGAGCGAGAGCATCGGGACAACTTTCAAAGAAAGATTGAACAACGTCTATCTAGAATGAACAAAAATATTAAGAAGAAAGTTAAAATTGTGGAAGTATCCGACATGCATAGCTTGACCAATGACATCGTATCCAAGGTGTCTATTGTCAAGTGTTTCAGGTGTAAGATGATGGGACATTATGCTAAATCTTTCCCGACTAAAAAGAAGAACCAATTTGCAACGAAGGACACGCTTGACACCAAAGAGGTTAACGCAGTTGACACACTAACCAAAGGTGGAGGTATGTGTTAAAAATTATTTATTGTATATAATTTCTTGTTTGCTTTTGTATCTATCTTCTGAATATTCTTTCCTTCTAGACCTAGTTAGAAAATTTTAGAAAACTTAAGCTCCTGAAAAGAATTTTAGACACCCTGACCTAACTCGAAAGATCGAGACAAGATTAGCAAAAGTTATCTTCAAGATCTAGCTGCCCAAATTCAAGTAAAAATGAGTACTAGACATTTCATAGAAGATTAAGACCAATTTAAAGATTCAAGATCCAAGCAAGTTTCTCCAATTCTTGATTCAAGTTATCAATTGCTTAACCATCGACTAGTGATGAGAAAAGTAAAGAAATAGCTCTCAAGTGACTAGAAACCAAGCTTAAGTTGTAGGCCAATCACAATTACGAAGTTTATACCAATTCAGGTGTAAAGTTTTGTCTAAATTTTCAAGTGTTCTAGTTCAAGATCTATCCAAGTATAAGATTCTTTCCAGACCAAGAATTGCTCTAAGTCAAAGATGTATTCAACCACAAGATGTAAACCCCTTAAGAACAAGATTTATTCAAGAACTGCAATTATGATTTAACTAAAGACTAATCTCTCAATTTTCATCCATTCAAGTATTTTGATTTAACTAAAGACTAATCTCTCAATTTTCATCCATTCAAGTATTTTGATTCCAAGCGAAGATTCATTACTAGTACATCAAGTTCTTGCTATCAACCAGGGCACAAGATGTCCATGTTTCTTCAAGTTCTAACTTCAAGTTGAAGATCAAGCTTAAGATCAAGATCCCCTTTAGATTTCAATGTTTAAAAGTAAGATTCACAAATTCAAGAATTATAAACCTATTCAAAGATTATAATTTTTGAATTTAGTTAGACAATTACAAGATTAAGATCAAGAACACATCCCCAAAATTTATCAAGTTATTCACAGTAATGTAAGTGATTTTTTTTCAATCTTAAGTTGATAAGATATTCCATTTCGACCTAATCCATTTTTGGAATAAGGCTTGTAGTCTAAGTTTCAAGATAGAGAAAAGTTGTGTCGGAATGAAAGTTTTAGAGAGAATTAGCTACTCCGTCTCAAACTTATGTTCTTAAGGTAGTGTCGTGTGAAATTAATCTATGGTATGGGACATTAGATTGGTTTCACATGGCTACACCAGACACATCTATGTCTTCTATCTTTCACCACCCTTGTTTGTATGTGGTGTTGAAATTTGAGCATAATGATGAGATATGGTGATTAGCAAATAATTAAGCTGTAATTAGCAAATAGATTAATGTAATTAAGATGTAATTAGTGGGTAATTAGCAAATAGATTAATGTAGGCATGGATACTCAAAAACCAGCAAATTCTCATTAGGGCTATGCCTCAATTTATAGAGTTTACATCAAGCATCAAATCCCATTGATTTCTCCATGATTCACTCCCAGAATATCTCCACCTCTTGCTTGATTCTCTCCACCTCTTCTCTTTTCCTTGAATATCTCCCAGAATAACTCCACACTCCTAAATTCTCTCATGCTACCCTTTATTCTCTCCCAATAGATTCTTCTCACCTTTTCACAGGTTCTTTCACAATTACATCTTCTCTTTTACAGCCTCTAACCAAGGGCTTGTTCCCGCACACACCCTATTCACTTGTATATTTCAACACCTCCCCTCAAGTGAATAATCCTAGCACACTTGGACCCTATACCAAGTTTCCCTCTTACTTGATAGCCCGTGACCAGTGTCTCAAGTCCCTAAACTCCATAGTCCTTGACACTCTCTCTCTCTATGTGTCCAAGGCTACTATAAGTGCCCGCGACCTTGACTAAAGTGCTCACACATACATCTACCATGTGGCCTACATCATCGGTGGCTCAGAGGTGGTTTTACTTTGTTGGGGCAGGTTACATTGGGTTGTGGGGTCTCTCTCTCTCTCTCTCAGAAAAGATGATCCGACTCCACTTCCTTTGGAGCCTCCATGAAGTTTGCCGATGTCATTCCTTCTTCACTGGGTTTGCTGTAGCAGTCTCTCGCCATGTGTCCTGGCTTTCCACATTTGTGGCAAGTGAAGGTCCTCCCTCCTACTCTGCCTCTTCCTCGTCCTCGTCCTTGAGAGAATCCTCCTCGGGTGAAGAATGCTTTTTCTTCTCCTGCTCTGTTGAGTCGAGCCCTTTCGTCTCTTTGCCTCTGCTCTCTTGCTCTAGTAGAGCTGCTTCTATCTCGTGTAGCTTCAATTCAGGTACATTCTTTAGTGTTGTTACAATGTTTTCATAATCTCCTTTGTCCACACTCTTCAGAAGTACAGCTAATGCTTCATCATCTTCTACCTTTTTGCCAATAGCTGCAGCTGTTGCTTAATGCTTTTATATTTGTTCAAGTGTGTGATTAAAGGAAATTTGAGCATAATGATGAGCTATGGTGGATCAAACACTAGAATCAACATCATTAACAAAGTGATTAGTAAATAATTAAGACATAATTAGTGGGTAATTAGCAAATAGATTAATGTAGGCATGGATACTCAAAAACTAGCAAATTCTCATTAGGGCTATGCCTCAATTTATAGAGTTTACATCAGATGTGAGGTGAATAGATGTAATGAGTTGTGATGAGAATTAGATAGGTGTGAACGAATAAATGGATGGATGTGATGTGAATAGAGGTAATGAGATGTGAGGTGAATAGATGTGATGAGATGTGATCTAAATCGGATAGATGTGAATGAATGGATGGATGGATTTGATGTGAATAGAGATAATGAGATGTGAGGTGAATAGATGTGATGAGATGTGATCTGAATCAGATAGGTGTGAATGAATGGATGGATGGATGGATGTGAATAGAGATAATGAGATGTGAGGTGAATAGATGTGATGAGATGTGATGTAAATCAGATAGGTGTGAATGAATGGATGGATGGATGGATGTGAATAGAGGTAATGAGATGTGAGGTGAATAGATGTAATGAGATGTGATGAGAATTAGATAGGTGTGAATGAATGGATGGATGGATGTGATGTGAATAGAGGTAATGAGATGTGAGGTGAATAGATGTGATGTAAATCAGATAGCTGTGAATGAATGGATGGATGGATGTGATGTGAGAGGTAATGAGATGTGAGGTGAATAGATGTGATGAGATGTGATGTTAATCAGATAGGTGTGAATGAATGGATAGATGGATGTGATGTGAATAGAGGTAATGAGATGTGAGGTGAATAGATGTGATGAGATGTGATGTGAATCAGATAGATGTGAATGAATGGATGGATGGATGTGATGTGAATAGAGGTGATGAGATGTGAGGTGAATAGATGTAATGTGATGAGAATCAGATAGGTGCGAATGAATGGATGGATGGATGTGATGTGAATAGAGGTGATGAGATGTGAGATGAATAGATATGATGAGATGTGATGTGAATCAGATAGATGTGAATGAATGGATGAGATGTGATGTCATGTGAATCAGGATGAAAATGAATGATATGTGATGAAAATGGATGTGAATGTATAAGTCAAGAATGGATGTGGTTATGTATGTAAAGAATGGATGTGGATGTATGTGAAAGAATGGATGTGGTTATGTATGTGAAGAATGAATGTGGATGTATGTGAAAGTATGGATGTGGTTATGTATCTGAAGAACGGATGTGGATGTGTATGTGAAAGAATGTGATGTGGATGTGTATGTGAAAGAATGTGATGTGATATAAAGAGATCTGATGTGACATGAATATATGTGGATGTGAAGTGACAGATATGAATGTATGAATAGATGTGGGTAGTCGTACATGTGAACGATTGAATGGATGTGTATGAATGAGATATGATGTGTACGAATGAGATATGATGTGGATAGATGTGAAGTGATAGATATGAATGTATGAATAGATGTGGGTAGTCGTACATGTGAACGATTGAATGGATGTGTATGAATGAGATATGATGTGGATAGATTTGATGTGGGATGGATGTGTATGAATGAGATATGATGTGGATAGATGTGATGTGATGTTATGTATGTGATAGGATGGTGATGAGAATGAATGTGATGGATTTAAGTGAATGTGAGGGGAATTGGGATGTGAATGGATGAGATGTGAATGAATGTGATGTGATGAGATATGGAGATGGGTAGATGCGAGTGGATGAGATTTGATAAGGATAAATGAGGAAAGATGTGATGAGATGAAAATGATGTGATCAGATGAGAATGGACATTCTTATGAAATGGATGTGATTTAAATAATGTGGATGAATGTGGAAGAATGTGGAAAGACGAGAGTTCATTTTAGAAACTATATTTATGACCTGTTTTTAAATGACTGTTTTATGTCGATAATGCTAGGGAAGCATTTTGACCATCTTGTGAATGAGGTCGTGGGGGAGAACTAATCGTATAAGTTGCAATAGCTAACGGAGAGCTAATGGAGGACGTCTCACGTAGTAAGGTCGGCTGAGGTCTTGACCAGCCTCGGTTTGATTCAAATGGTGAGATTTTGGTACGGTGGATGAGGGACTAAGGAAGCAGCCTATGAGTGAAGCGTTAGGTCACCTGCGAAGGATCCTTGAGGGTGCTGACCATACGGTGCTCAGGCTCTAGGTCAACAAAGATACCATACGTGCATCGTGGAAGATATTGGAACAAGGAGTAAGAGTTGTTTTCTAAATTTGGGCAAGGATCTGGTTGATTGACCTTGCTGGTTCTCAATGTATGAGTCCATGGTTCTTTTATATATGGATCTGTTGGTTGATCTTGTTGATCTTCAACGGAGATTCCATTTTGATATGTGAAGATATTGCCAAGTACTATGAGCTAGGAACCATCGACGAAAAGGCCCCTGACTGGACAGGTGGTGAGCATTCTGGTTGCCAATGATACCATAAGTACACCAATGAAGGAATGATTGAAAATAAGGATTCAACCAGAGATTTTGGAGGATTATGATCAGTGACACTATGATTTCATTAAATGATTATTTTAAAGATAGCTGAATTTGTGAAAAAGGCAATTTCATATTGGGTGTGTAAGTTGTGTGACTAGTTTTAAGTTTGCATGAATATCTGGCTAGGGGGCCTGGGAACTCTTTTCCCTGGTACCCGGGAAGACAAAACCTAACCAAATTCCTAATTAGTTCCCATCACTACAGTGGTTGGGTGGTTGGCTAACCCATGGGACTGGATGGGGTTAGGCTAGACTGATGGATCCCTAAAATGAGACTCAATTCTGTTATGGTACGATAGATGAAGTAAATCCCGGACAAAAATTGTTCTATGGAAAAGAATCAACGGCTGTGCTTCTCAATGAGGAAAAAAGCATTGGTCTCTATGATCCAAGTGCAATCTTTTTCCTAATCTGACTATGGAACTTACGGGTTTGGTCAAATCAGTTCAGTTAGTTAAGGCTTTTGACTACGTTAGAGAAAAATTATCATGTAGGAATCGCCCATGCTTTTCGAGCAAGGGAAGTTTTTCGAGTTCGGTTTTGAAAGAACCAATAGATTCGTCTCTCGTCCGGATATCCGTGGGGGTGAGGCCCCAAGTGAGGGACCTTGCCCCGTGTAAGAAGTGCTACTTCCGCTATTAAGTACCCCTGAATTCGTTGCATGGAGGTGACAGGGATCTTTCAGTATCGGAGCACACCAAATTCAAGAATTGAATTTGGGACATGGAGAGTTGAAGATTAATCAGGAAATTGATTTTTTTCTCAAAGGCTATTGGCTTGAAGCAATTTGAAGGCCTTTCAACAAATTCAAATATACTTGCACGGGAACAGTAGAATCTACAGCAAGAGTATAAGGCTTTGGACAAATTCAAATACACTTGCACGGGAAGAATAGAATCTACAGCAAGAGTATAAGGCTTTGGACAAGGACACAATTTATCCAAAAATCCAAGAATTAAAGAAGAGAAGGTATGGAAAACCTTTAGGCAAAAGAAGCTATCTTTATGTGAATTTTGTGAGCCTTAAGACTCAAATTTGGAACAAGGGCTAGAAAGGAAGCCACCATTTTGAGGAAAACCATTAGTGGGTTTCCCAAAACCACAAAACCACCTTCCTCTTCACTAATCCTCTTCCTAATCTATCCGTAAACCAATTGAAAGAGCAAAGAGAGGAGCATGGAGGGTCATAGCATGATTGATAAACCAGTAAGAGTGTCTGAATTCCATAATCAAGGATGGAGGTTATTAATTCTTTCTATTTGCTTTCAATTATTAAAAGCGTGAAGCCTGCAAATTCAAATCAAAAATCCATATCTACATATATATATATATATATATATATATATATATATATATATATATATATCTAATTCCAATTGATGTTTTTCTTTTTTCCCTCTCTCTCCAATTCAACGAACAGCCGATGGGCGATGGGGGGGATTTTCATTTTTCTTTCCCTCTCCATAAATTCACCACACGGGCTCTTTCGTTTTTACGCTCCAGCGTAGGGTGTTGGCGAGGTGAAAGCTTTGTAATAAAGCTTTGATAAGCTTTAGATATATATATATATATATATATATATATATATATATATATATATATATTGTGTGATGCACTGGGTAACTTTTTCTCCACCTGGAGAAGATTACTTTACCCGTTTGAGAGCTGCACCCAGATAAAGGCATTACAAGCAAGCTTGGCTTGATTTAAAGAGCTTTATAAGCTTTATATTACCCAACTTTATAAATATATCTAAGCTCTTGCTCATGGACTGCATCGTGCCGCGATTAATTCGTAGCTTTATATTAAGCTTATGATAAAAAGCTACATTGGGTTTAGTTAAAAGAAGCCTTATAAGCCTTTACTAGTAAAATTAAAGTAAAGGCTTTAAAAGCTTTTAAATAGTAAAGCCTTTGTTAAAACTACGCCGGATTATTTCTTGAAAAATTATGCACTTGAGCTTTGAGCTAACCTGGCAAGACATATCTAGCTCGACATTCCATATGAGATAAGAAACCCTATTTTTTCTCTTGTTTTAATTTTTCCTATTCCTTTTTAATTCTCAGGAAATGGGTGAATATCCGCACCGTCCTACTATTCAGGAACAGCTTGATTCTCTCCATATTCTTTTGAATCAAGAACGAGAGCATTGGGACAACTTTCAGAGAAAGATTAAACGACGTCTATCTAGAATGAGCAGAAATATTAAGAAGAAAGTTAAAACTGTGGAAGTATCTGGCATGCATAGCCCGACCAATGACATCGTATGCTATCTATTGTCAAGTGTTTCAAGTGTAAGATGATGGGACATTATGCTAAATCTTGCCCGACTAAAAAGAAGAACCAAATTGCAACAAAGGACACGCTTGACACCAAAGAGGTTAACGCAATCGACACACTAACCAAAGGTGGAGGTATGTGTTAAAAATTATTTATTGTATACAATTCTTTGTTTGCTTTTGTATCTATCTTCTAAATCTTCTAAATATTCTTTCCTTCTAGATCTAGTTAGAAAACTTTAGCTCCTAAAAAGAATTTTAGACACCCTGACCTAACTCGAAAGATCGAGACAAGATTAGCAAAAGTTATCTTCAAGATCTAGCTGCCCAAATTCAAGTAAAAATGACCGCTAGACATTCCATAGAAGATAAAGACCAATTTAAAGATTCAAGAACCAAGCAAGTTTCTCCAATCCTTGATTCAAGTTATCAATTGTTTAACCATCGACTATAGTGATGATGAGAAAAGTAAAGAAATAGCTCTCAAGTGACTAGAAACCAAGCTTAAGTTGTATGCCAAATCACAATTACAAAGTTTATACCAATTCAAGTAAAGTTTTGTCTAAATTTTCAAGTGTTCTAGTTCAAGATCTATCCAAGTACAAGATTCTTTCTAGACCAAGAATTGCTCTAAGTCAAAGATGTATTCAACCACAAGATTTAGACCCCTTAAGAACAAGATTTATTTCAAGAATTGCAATTATGATCTAAAGACTAATCTCTCAATTTTCGTTCATTCAGGTATTTTCAATCCAAGCCAAGATTCATTACTAGTATATCAGGTTCTTGCTATCAACTAGGGCAGAAGATGTCCATCTTTCTTCAAGTTCTAACTTCAAGTTTAAGATCAAGATCCCCTTAGATTTCAACATTTACAAGTAAGATCCCCTTAGATTTCAATGTTTACAAGTAAGATCCCCTTAGATTTCAACGTTTACAAGTAAGATTCACAAATTCAAGAATTATAAATCTATTTGAAGATTATAATTTTTGAATTTAGTTAGATAAATACAAGATTAAGATTCAGAATAAATCCCCAAAATTTATCAAGTTATTCACAATAATGTAGGTGATTATTTTTCAATCTTAAGTTGATAAGAATTTCCATTTTGACCTATTCCATTTTCAGCATAAGACTTGTAGTCTAAATTTGAGGATAGAGAAAAGTGGTGTCCGAATGAAAGTTTCAGAGGGAATTAGCTACTCCGTCTCTCAAACTTCTGTTCTTAAGGTAGTGTCGTGTGGAATTAATCTATGGTATGGGACAGTAGATTGGTTTCACATGGCTACACCAGACGCATCTATGTCTTCTATCTTTCACCAGCCCCGTCGGTGTTTGTATGTGGAAGGTACCTCTATGGAATGGGACACTTAGATCCATTTCACATGCGTTCACTTGTTTGGTTTTATTTACAGAAATTTTGTGATGTGATGATCTTGTCCTCCACTTGTGCCATGAAGCCATCCGCTCATTGACTGAGGATAGTTACTTCCCAACAGGGGGGACTGTTATGACCCATGTTATTTGATGAATGATAGTCATGTTCATTTATGATTTGAGGGACACCCGAGTATTTTTACTAGTGAGTAACGGATGGATTTCCATGTGTGGGTGGACTCCCACATGTATTTGGTAACATTTTGGTATTTGATTTATATTTTTTATGATGATGCCTATTTCTCATGAACGCATTAGGATTGTTTGAGGAGATTTCAATTGATTGTTTTTGATGTGGTTTATGTTCATGAGTTTAGGTGATGAGGTATGCAAGGGTACCGACTTAGGTGTTGCACAGTGTGAGGGTACTGATTTAGGTGTCAAGCAGATGGTGGATTGAGCCGTGGCATGTGGACAGATCTCATTATTATATTCATAATATTTTGTGGCCATATGATGGCGTTTGATATTATTTTGACATCATTGTGATGTGTGTGTGTGCACGCGTCAATTTGTTCTACACTGTTAGTGCAAGCACTAATTGATTTATTTTCTAATGTGCATATGTGCACAAGTTAGATTATTGTATTAGAAATTTGTGGAAACCTTAGAAGGCTTGAGGACAAAGGCTAATTAAATGGCAAAGTCCAAATATGGATGTGTACTCTATTTTTGGCTCAAGGCCTACTTTTGGAATACATGACAAATACCCACGCGAGAAGAAGCCACTCACGTTGGGGGGGAGATCGTACCCAGTCGTCTTGTGTTCTTGATCTTTCTTGCTTTTGATTTATTCTATGATGTTATGGTTTTATTTCTTTTATTATTAAATTTGTGAAATAATTTAATCATTATGTACCATGGTCCTGCAACAGTAGTATCAGAGCATGACAAATTCAAGAATTGAATTTGGGTCATGGAGAGTTGAAGAAAAATCAAGAAATTCATTTTTTTCTCAAAGGCTGTTGGCTTGAAGCAATTTGAAGGCTTTTCAACAAATTCAATTATACTTGCACGGGAAGAGTAGAATCTGCAGCAAGAGTACAAGGCTTTGGACAAGGACACAATTCATCCAAAAATCCAAGAATTAAAGAAGAGAAGGTATGGAAAACCTTTAGGCAAAAGAAACTATGTTTATGTGAGTTTTGTGAGCCATTAGATTAAAATTTGGATCAAGGGCTGGGAAGAAAGCCACCATTTTGAGGAAAACCATTAGTGGGTTTTCCAAAACAACAAAACCACCTTCCTCTTCACTAATCCTTTTCCTAATCTGTCCATAAACGAATTGAAAGAGCAAAGAGAGGAGCATGGAAGGTCATAGCATGATTGCTTAACCAATAAGAGTGTTTGAATTCCATAATCAAGGGTGGAGGTTATTAATTTTTCCTATTTGCTTTCAATTAATAAAAGCATGAAGCCTACAGACTCAAATCAAAAATCCATATCTATATATATATATATATATATATATATATATATATATATATATATATATATATATATATATATATATATATATATATATATATATATATATATATATATATCTAATTCGGTTTTGGAAGAACCGAGGGATTAGTCTCTTGTCTGGATATCCGTGGGCGAGGCCCCGAGTTAGAGGACCATGCACCGCGTAAGGAGTGCTACTTCCACTGTTAGCAACCCCGAATACGTTGCGCGGAGGGGGAAAGGATCTTTCAGCTGGTATCAGAGCAAATTGGCTATAGTGGACCAACTGAGAAGCCAAAAATGTCAAAAAATTATGAAGTAACAGTAAAAGGTTGGAATTGTGTGATGAAATTCATACAAATCAATATTCAGACTGAAATTCGTAAGTTGGTAATTGGGTCTTCAGATGGAAGTACCGCAATTGTATGGAATCCTTGACTTGCTTGAGGCCTAGACATGATGGTATTTACCTTATAATTCCAAGGACCGTGACTACCCGTATATACCGAGGGTATAACTGCAGCTCTTTACTAGCAGTATATACGAGTAAATCTAAGACCTTGAAATTATAAGCAAAAATGCTATCCAGATGATGAATTTGAATGTGGTTGATATGATTTTAAAATTCTGGTTGAGAATTGATGATTTGATTTGGTTTCTGATTGGAAAAAGATGATTCCTAATTTTTGGTTGAAAAGTGATAAGCTGAACAAAACCATAATGAGGATGAATGGGACAAGTCCTTGTGGTAATGTTCGTAACTGGAATGATGATAATGACCTCAGCAAATCACTATGAGATTAGTGGATTGTGCTGTCAGATTACTACTGTTAACACTTGACCCGGTGGATCAAGTTAATTAGGATGACAAATTGAGAACTTGCTTGACTGAAATTCCCGTGGGAGGAATGTTCAGAAAGAATTTTTTCGGTCTAATGGACCATAATTCTGTTAAAGATATGAATGATATGATCTGAATGAATTATTATTTAATGATGAGTTCTATATAAGGGATATTTATCCCAGGATTCTGTTGGGTTGACCAGAATATAAGGAACCCCAGAATCAGTTGGATCTTAAGGGAAAGAGTTGTCCTCTAGTTTGCGAGATGAGGACCTCTCTTGTTTTTTAAGTGGGGTAGGATGTCAGATTCCTCCCCCCCAGCTTTTGAGGTGTATAGGTGTAAGAACCTCCCCTTCTGATATTGTAATTATTCCCCCCTCTGAAATAAACCCCTTCTGATATTGTAATTATTCCCCCCTCTGAAATAAAAGAAAGATTCTGTTTTATCCTGTTTTGACCTAGAGAGAGAAATTATCTAGAGAGAGGTAGTCCAAAATTGAGATATTTTTGGATATAAAAATCCTCCTAATGTCTAAAATGTGTTCCCCTGAAACAGAAAATCAAAATTTAATTTCCAAGGTGCAATTGGAATCAATTAAAATTGATTCAGAAGACCATAGCCTAAGGATCCAGATTTTTAAATTTTTTTTTATTATGGTCCAATTAAGGTTCCTATGGACCAATAAGATTAATCCAAGTGTTGGGACAAGATAAATCCAAAGAATAAAAGAAAATACCCAAAAATGAGTAAATGCCCACATAAGATGAAGAGTTGACCAAGTACTAGGTTTATTAGTTAAAAATTATGAAGTATTAATTAAAAAATGAGATATTTTAGAGTAATCATTCATTTTTGACACATGTGTAAGGAAAAGGGAGACCTTCAAGGAGGCGCCTACTTCACATGCTTGGATGAGTTTAAAACTCAAAAATATTGTGATATTTTTATCTCTCCTCTCTTAGATCAAACCAAATCAAAAGGGAACCAAACTAGGTCTAAATCTTGTCCAAATTCAACCAAGCTGAACCTGGAAAATTCTAGAAATTAGTTGTACTTGGTTAGAGGCCTCCCTCACCTATAAATAGATCCTTAGCCCTTTGTAAAAAAAGATGAGAACTATACTATGCCAGTATTATGCTGAAATAATGATATTTTCTATTATCCTCTAAAAACCTCTACAAAATTGAAGAGATTGGAGCTTCTCTCTCTCTTCAATCTTCCTTGGTGACTCCTACAACAACCAAACCAATTGATTGGTTGGGGGCCTCTACTGTGATGATAAAAAAGAATCAAGTAAATTAGAAGGTAAAGTGTGGATTATTGTCTTTTTCTTATTAAAACTCTAAATGCTTCTCTTCTCCACCCCTCTCAAGCTTGAGAAGCTTTAATTTGAATGGCTTTTGATTACTATTGAAGTTCTTTTATGAATTATAATAAAGAAACACATAAATTTTTATTTATACTTAAGTTTAATGGTTTTTAAGCATTTCTCTCTCTCCCCCCAAAGAAAGGTCATTCCTATGACCTATTCTCAATCCAAATGAAGCTTCTCATGAAGCATTTCTCTAATCCAAAAGTAATTTCTATGCTTGTCTAATTAGAGGCCAAAATAAAGCCTTTTTAATGCTTTTATGATATTTATTTCATAGAGAAATTATGAATCAATCCATAATTGGATAATGATCCAATTAGTGGTCATTCTAATCATATCAATAATATTAAACTTCATTCTTTCAATTAAATTGAGAATTATCAGTAATAGCAGCGGAGCTATGGCAAAGTTTTTGTAAAATAAACACATAAAACATTTTCATTCATAATATGAAAAGAGGAATTCCTACCATATTCTAGGAATTATCATCCTAGATTAATTGAATGATTCTCATTGAAATCATGGACAAATTAATTTTTATGTTTATGCTTAATTAATAAATTAGAAAAAAGAGAAATTCTAGTAATTTATTTTTATGTTAAAAGAGTAATCCCCATGATAATGGAAATCCATGTATTCCAAAGAATTAAGAGAAAAATTTGGAATACTAATATAATGTATATTTTATGTAAAAATTAAAGAAAGATTTTAGTTAAATTTATCTTTTTGCATAGATAAATTTATATGATGAAAGAGGAATTCCCACCATATTGGAATTCAAATAATTAAATAAGGAAAGTGTAATTCCTACTATAAAGAAATAAATGAAGATTTTTATTTAATTTTCAAGAGAAAAATTAGTTAAATTTATCTTTTTGCATAGATAAGTTTAAATGATAAAAGAGGAATTCCCACTACATTTGGAATTCCATCAATTGGATGGGAAAAGAGAAAATCCTATCACATTGGAATTATTGCATAATTAATTTAAATTTAAAGATGAATTTTTAGATAATTTTATTTATCTATGAGAAATAATTAAATGTTAAAAGAGGAATTCCTATTACATTTGGAATTCCATCATTTGGATGGGAAAAGAGAAATTCCTAGTATATTGGAATTAATGGATAATTTATTTAAATTCAAAGATGAATTTTTAGATAAATTTAATTATCTATGAGAAATATTTAAAGGTCAAAAGAGGAATTCTTATGACATTTGGAATTCCATCATTTAGACGGGTAAAGAGAAATTTTTGGCATATCGAAATAATGGATATTTTAATTTAGATAAATTTATTTTATGAGAAATAATTGATGGGAAAAGAGGAATTCCCATGACATTGGAATGTATATAATTAAATGCAAAAAGAGGAATTCCCATGGTAATTGGGATCCAAGAAATTAAATGGAAAGAAGAGAAATTTTTAGTATAATTCGATTTATGATTATTTACCAAAAGTGCAAATATGGGTAGAATTGATTTCTACAAAGCCCATGAATTCTTTTATTCAAAAGAAGAATATTGAATATAATTCAATTAAGGAATTGAGAAGGAATATGGAAATAGTTGTCAAAGAAAGAATCTTTAAGTAGGCCAAGCAATTGGCAAAAGTTTTAAAAAAGTCCTATTATCGGTATCAATCTAGAAAAAGCTATTAAATGGGAACAACATGTGAATGGATATGATAAGATGTGTATGGGATGTGATAATATGTAAATGGGATGCGATAAGATGTGTATGGGGTGTGATAGGATGAGAACGGATGCGATAAGATGAGTATGGGATGTGATTGGATGTGAATGCGGATGTATATGTGAAAGAAAGGGTATGCATGTGTATGAGAATGAATAAATGTGGATATGAATGTAGATGTGTATGTGATGTATGGATGTCGATGTGTATGTGGATATGGATGTAGATGTATGGATGTGGATATGGATGTAGATGTATGGATGTGGATATGAATGTGGATGTGGATATGGATGTGGATGTATGGATGTGGATGTTTATGTGGATATGGATGTAGATGTATGGATGTGGATATGGATGTGGATGTGGATGTATGGATGTGGATGTGTATATGGATATGGATGTAGATATATGGATGTGGATGTGTATGTGGATATGGATGTAGATGTATGGATGTGGATGTGTATGTGGATATGGATGTAGATGTATGGATGTAGATGTATGGATGTGGATGTGGATGTGGATGTGAATGTATGGATGTGGATGTGTATGTGGATATGGATGTAGATGTATGGATGTGGATATGGATGTGGATGTGGATGTATGGATGTGGATATGAATGTGGATGTATGGATGTGGATGTGGATGTGTATGTGGATATGGATGTATGGATGTGGATGTGGATGTGAATGTGGATGTATGGATGTGGATATGGATGTGGATGTGTATGTGGATATGGATGTAGATGTATGGATGTGGATATGGATGTGGATGTGTATGTGGATATGGATGTAGATGTGTATGTGGATATGGATGTAGATGTATGGATGTGGATATGGATGTGGATGTGTATGTGGATATGGATGTGGATGTGTATGTGGATATGGATGTAGATGTATGGATGTGGATGTATGGATGTGGATGTGTATGTGGATATGGATGTAGATGTAGATGTAGATGTATGGATGTGGATATGGATGTGGACGTGGATGTGTATGGGGATATGGATGTAGATGTATGTATGTGGATGTATGGATGTGGATGTGGTGAATTTGCCACATGGACTGTTTTCTTTTTACACTCCGACGACGCAGGGCGTTGGCCAGGTGAAAGCTTTGTTATAAAGCTTTGATAGGCTTTAGATATATATATATATATATATATATTGTGTGATGCACTGTGCGACTTCCTCTCCACCTGGCAAAGATTACTTTACCCGTTGAGAGTTGCGCCCAGATTTAGGCATTACAAGCTTTTAATAATAAAAGCTTGGCTTGATTTAAAGAGCTTTATAAGCTTTATATTACCTAGCTTTAGAAATATATATAAGCTCTTGCTCATGGACTGCATCGTGCCATGATTAATCCGTAATTTTATATTAAGCTTATGATAATAAGCTACACTGGGTTTAGTCAAAAGAAGCCTTATAATAAGCCTTTACTAGTAAAATTTAATTAAAGGCTTTAAAATCATTTAAATATTAAAGCCTTCGTTAAGATTGCGCCGGATTATTTCTTGAAAAATTATGCACTTGAGTTTTGAGCAGGACTCATATCTAGCTCGACATTCCATATATGAGATAAGAAACTCTATCTTTTCTCTTGTTTTAATTTTTCCTATTCCTTTTTAATTGTCAAGCAATGAGTGAATATCCGCACTGTCCTACCATTCAGGAATAGCTTGATTCTCTCCATATTCTTTTGAATCAAGAACGAGAGCATCGGGATAAAATATTGAACGACGTCTATCTAGAATGAACAAAAATATTAAGAAGAAAGTTAAAACTGTGGAAGTATCTGACATGCATAGCCCCGACCAATGACATCGTATCCAAGGTGTCTATTGTCAAGTGTTTCAGGTGTAAGATGATGGGACATTCTGCTAAATCTTTCCCGACTAAAAAGAAGAACCAAATTGCAATGAAGGACACGCTTGACACCAAAGAGGTTAACGTAGTCGACACACTAACCAAAGGTGGAGGTATGTGTTAAAAATTATTTATTGTATACAATTTCGTGTCTGCTTTTATATCTATGTTCTGAATATTCTTTCCTTCTAGACCTAGTTAGAAAATATTAGAAAACTTTAGCTCCTAAAAAGAATTTTAGACACCCTGACCTAACTCGAAAGATTGAGACAAGATAAGCAAAGGCTATCTTCAAGACATAGCTACCCAAATTCAAGTAAAAATGACTGCTAGACATTTCATAGAAGATTAACACCAATTTAAAGATTCAAGATCCAAGCAAGTTTCTCCAATCCTTGATTCAAGTTATCGATTGCTTAACCACGCGACTAGTGATGAGAAAAGTAAAGAAATAGCTCTCAAGTGACTAGAAACCAAGCTTAAGTTGTATGCCAATCACAATTACGAAGTTTATACCAATTCAAGTGTAAGTTTTGTCTAAATTTTCAAGTGTTCTATTTCAAGATCTATCCAAGTACAAGATTCTTTCCAAACCTAGAATTGCTCTAAGTCACAGATGTATTCAACCACAAGATTTAAACCCCTTAAGAACAAGTTTTATTCAAGAATTGTAATTATGATTTAAAGACTAATCTCTCAATTTTTGTCCATTCAAGTATTTTAAATCCAAGCCAAGATTCATTACTAGTATATCAAGTTCTTGCTATCAACTAGGGCGTAAGATGTCCATGTTTCTTCAAGTTTAAGATCAAGATCTCCTTTAGATTTCAATGTTAACAAGTAAGATTCACAAATTCAAGAATTATAAACCTATTCGAAGGTTATGATTTTTGAATTTAGTTAGACAATTACAAGATTAAGATCAAGAACAAATCCCCAGAATTTATCAAGTTAGTCACAGTAATGTAACTGATTATTTTTCAATCTTAAGTTGATAAGAATTTCCATTTCCACCTAATCCATTTTTGGAATAAGACTTGTAGTCTAAATTTGAGGATAGAGAAAAGTTGTGTTGGAATGAAAGTTTCAGAGGAAATTAGCTACTCCGTCTCAAACTTCTATTCTTAAAGTAGTGTCGTGTGGAATTAATCTATGGTATGGGACATTAGATTGGTTTCACATGGCTACACCAGACGCATCTATGTCTTCTATCTTTCACCATGGTGTTTGTATGTGGAAGGTACCTCTATGGAATTGTACACTTAGATCCATTTCACATGCGTTCACTTGTTTAATTTTATCTTCAAAAATTGTTTGATGTGATGATCATGTCCTCCACTTGTGCCATGAAGCCATCCGCTCATTGATTGCACAACTGAGGACAATTACTTCCCAACACGGAGACTTTCATGATCCACGCTATTTGATGAATGATAGTCATGTTCATTTATTATTTGAGGGACTCTCGAGTACTTTTACTAGTCAGTAATGGATGGATTTCCATGTGTGGGTGGACTCCCACGTGTATTTGGTGACATTTTGGTATTTGATTTATATTTTTTATGAAGAAATTGATTTTTTTCTCAAAGGCTATTGGCTTGAAGCAATTTGAAGGCTTTTCAACAAATTCAAATATACTTGCACGGGAAGAGTAGAATCTGCAGCAAGAGTACAAGGCTTTGGACAAGGACACAATTTATCTAAAAATCAAAGAAATAAAGAAGAGAAGGTATGGAAAACCTTTAGGCTAAAGAAGCTGTGTTTATGTGAAATTTGTAAGCCATTAGATTAAAATTTGGATCAAGGGCTAGAAAGAAAGCCACCATTTTGAGGAAAACCATGAGTGGGGTTCCCACTACCTTCCTCTTCACTAATCCTCTTCCTAATCTGTTCGCAAACGGATTGAAAGAGCAAAGAGAGGAGCATGGAGGGTCATAGCATGATTGCTAAACTAGTAAGGGTGTCTGATTTCCATAATCAAGGGAGGAGGTTATTAAATTTTCCTATTTGCTTTCAATTAATAAAAGCATGAAGCCTGCAGACTCAAATCAAAAATCCATATCTACATATACATATATATATATATATATATATATATATATATATATATATATATATCTAAATATATATATATATATATATATAAAATTCCAATTGATATTTTTTTTTTCTCTCTCTCTCCAATTCAATGGACGGCCGATGGGGGCGATGGTGGCGGAATCTTCATTTTTCTTTCCCTCTCCATGAATTTGCCACACGGGATGTTTCCTTTTTAAGCTCCAGTGCAAGGCGTTGGCTAGGTGAAAGCTTTGTAATAAAGCTTTGATAAGCATTAGATATATATATATATATATATATATATATATATATATATATATATATATATATATTGTGTGATGCACTGGGCGACTTCTTCTTCTCCACCTTGCGAAGATTACTTTACCCATTGAGAGCTGCGCCCAGATAAAGGCGTTACAAGCTTTTAATAATAGAAGCTTGGCTTGATTTAAAGAGCTTTATAAGCTTTATATTACCCAGCTTTAGAAATATATATAAGCTCTTGCTCATGGACTACATCGTGCGGTGATTAATCCATAATTTTATATTAAGCTTATGATAAAAAGCTACACTAGGTTTAGTCAAAAGAAGCCTTACAAGCCTTTACGTAGTAAAATTCAATTAAAGGCTTTAAAAGCCTTTAAATATTAAAGCCTTCATTAAGACTACGTGTGAGATCCCTGTTCCCACCGCGCAACGGATTCGGGGTACTAGCAGCGGAAGTAGCACTTCTTGCGCGAGGCAGGGTCCCACACTCGGGGCCTCGTCCACGGATATCCGGACAAGAGACTAATCTGTCGGTTTTTCAAAAACCGAACCCGAAAAAACTTCCCTTACTCGGAAAGCATGGGCGATTCCACCAGGATAACTCTTTACTCTAACGTAGTCAAGATCATTACTGATCAAACCGATCCGACTGCACCTCTAACGGTACTTGGTCAGATCAAGGAAGAAACTTGCACTTGGATCATTGGGATCAACGCTTTTTTCCCCATTAAGAGGCACAGCCGTTGATTCCTATCCATAGAACAATTTACTATCCGGGATTTACTTCATCTATCGTAATAATAGAATTTAAATCTCGATTTATGGATCCATCAGTCCAGCCTAACCCCATCCGATCCCATGGGTTAGCCAACCGCCCAACCACTGTAGTGATGGGATCCAATTTGGAATTTGGTTAGGTTTTGTCCCGGGTACCAAGGAAAAGAGTTCCAAGGCCCCCTAGCCGGAAGTTCATGCAAACATAAAACTAGCCACACCACTTACACACCCAATATGAAATTGCCTTTTTCTTAGCATCAGCTAACTTTAAAACAATCCTTTAATGAAACCATAGTACCACTGATCACAATCTTCCAATTTATCCGGTTGATTCATAATTTTCCATCATTCCTTCATCAGAGTATCTATGGCATCATTGGCAACTAGAACGCTCACCACCTGTCCACACAGGGGCCTTTTCAATAGTTCCTAGCCCATAATACTCGGCAATATAATCACTTATAAAAATTCAAGATGGACTCTCGTTGAAGATCAGCAAGATCAACCAACAGATCCATATAAAGAGCCATGGACTCATCCATTGAAGACTAGCAAGGTCAATCAACCAGATCCATGCCCGGTTTCACAAAACAACTCTTACTCCTTGTTCCAATATCTTCCTCGACGCACGTGTGGGTATCTTCGGCGACCCAGAGCCCGAGCACCGTAAGGTCAGCACCCTCTAGGATCCTTCGCAGGTGACCTAGCGCTTCACTCATAGGCCGCTTCCTTGGTCCCTCATCCACCGTACCGGAAGCTCACCATTTAAATCGAACCGAGGCTGGTCAAGACCTCGGTCGACCTTGCTACGCGAGACGTCCTCCATTGACTCTCCGTCAGTAGTTGCAACTTTAACAGTTAGGTCTTCATGACCTTAATCCACAAGACGGTCAAAATGCTTTCCAGCATTCATGACATAAAACAGTCATTTACAAACAGTCACAAAATACAGTTTCTAAATCAAACTCTCGTCTTTCCACATTATCCCTCCTTAGTCCACATTACTTATTCCACATTCCATTTGATGTGTACTCATTCTCATCCATTTCCTCATATCGGCGACACATTAATTCACATACACATTCACATTCACATCCATACATCCACATTTACATGCATACATCCATTTTCACATCCTCATTCATACATCCACATCCCATATCCACATTCATACATACACATCCATATCCACATCCAACATCCACATCCACATCCACATCCACATTCACATCCACATTCACATCCTCATTTATACATCCACATCCACATCCACATTCACATCCATACATCCACATCTACATGCATACCTCCATTTTCACATCCTCATTTATACATCCACATCCCATATCCACATTCACACATACACATCCATATCCACATCTATACATCCACATCCACATCCACATTCATATTCACATCCATATATCCACATCTACATGCATACATCCATTATCATGTCCTCATTCATACATCCACATCCACATACATACATACATCCACATCCACATTCTCATTTACATCTATACATCCACATCTACATCCACATCCACATTCCCATTCACATCTATACATCCACATTCATATACATCCACATCCACATTTCCATTCACATCTATACATCCACATTCATATACATCCACATCCACATTTCCATTCACATCTATACATCCACATCCACATCCACATTCATATTCACATCCATATATCCACATCTACATGTATACATCCATTATCACATCCTCATTCATACATCCACATCCACATACATACATACATCCACATCCACATACATACATACATCCACATCCACATTCTCATTCACATCTATACATCCACATCTACATCCACATCCACATTCCCATTCACATCTATATATCCACATTCATATACATCCACATCCACATTCCCATTCACATCTATACATCCACATCTACATCCACATTCACATTTATGCATATACATCTTCATGCATACATCCATTTTCACATTCATACATCCATACTCCCATCTACACATCCACACATCCACATACATACATCCATTTCCACATTCCATTCATGTAACGCCATATGCCTTCACATCTAATCTTTTACATCACATCCATTCTCGCCCAATCACAACCCATATACATCTTATCCTATCACATACACTTCTTACCTCATCCCATACCCATCTTATCACATCTTAATTCATCTTATCACCTCTTATACACCTCTTATCACATCCTATCACATCTCATATCTATTTATAGAATACAAGAGAATTCTTATATTTGATATAAGATTTCTTTACACATTTACTTATGCATAAATTCCATTTAAGGAGATTAATACTTCCGAAGAAAAATCAATCTTTTATGCATCTTCCTATGCATAAATTCAATTTAGATGAGAATGACACTTTTGAATTAAAAATCATTTTTTTTAAATGCATCTTCTTATGCATAAAGTCAATTTGGTAGGAATTACACTTTTAGAATAAAAGAATTTCTCTTATGTATCTAAGTTATGCATAAAATCCATTTATGATGAAAATCACACTTTTAGTATAAAAAGAATACCTTTTATGCATACCTCCATGCATGAAATCCAATTATGATAAAAGGAACACTTTTATAATAAAATAATCAACTTTTATGCATACCTCTATGTATGAAATCCAATTATGATAAAAGTAACACTTTTATAATAAAATAATCAAGTTTTATGCATACCTCTGCATGAAATTCAATTGTGACAAAAGTAACACTTTTATATTAAAATAATCATCTTTTATGCATACCTCTATGCATGAAATCCAATATGATAAAAGTAACACTTTTGATATAAAAAAAATTATCCTTTATGCATACTTCTATGCATGAAAATTAAAAATGATAAAAGTAATACTTTTGATATAAAAAATTTTCCTTTATGCATACTTCTATGCATGAAAATTAAAAATGATAAAAGTAACACTTTTGATATAAAAATTTTTCCTTTATGCATACTTCTATGCATAAAAATTAAAAATGATAAAAGTAACACTTTTAATATAAAAATTTTCCTTTATGCATACTTCTATGCATGAAAATTAAAAATGATAAAAGTAACACTTTTAAAATAAAAAAAATTATCTTTTATGCATACTTATATGCATGAAAATCAATATAATGCATAATATAAAAATCAATTTCTCTATGATTACAATGAATATCTTTCAATTAATCTAGGATGATAATTCCTAGAATATGGTAGGAAGTCCTCTTTTTATGCTTTGAATGAAATTATTTTATGCATAATTTTTATAAAAATTTTGCCATAGCTCCGCTATGACTGATAAATCTCAATTTTTCTAAGGGATAAAGCTTATCATTAAGGAATAATTAAAATGATCTCTAATTGAATCATTTATCTATAATGGATTGAATCATCAATATACATAAACTAAAAGCATAGAAAAAAGCCATTAAATTGGCCTCAAGCATAGCTTAATCTTGGGTTAAGGAAAAGCTTTATGAAAAGCTTGATTTGGATTGAGAATGGGTCATGAGTATGACCATTTCTTGATTGAGAGAGAGAAATTACATAAAAACCATTAGAATTTAAACATAAATTAAATTCAATAGCATTTATTAAATTATGTAACTCTTTACTACTATTCACCAATTAACTTCAATAGCATTTAAAAAAACCATACCAATTAAGCTTCTCAAGCTTGAGAGGGGTTGAGAAGAGAGAAACATTGAGAAATTATAGAAAAAATCAATATTCACTAATTACCTTACAAATTACTTGATTCTTTGTTCACGGTAGAGGCCCCCAACCAATCAATTGGTTAAGTATGTTGATGGAGCCACTAATGGGGAGGATTGAAGAAAGAGGGAAGCTCCAAAAACTAGTGAATTATTAAATGAATTCACAGTTCTTGGCTTAGGTGAAGTAGAGTAACGATGCATAAACACTATATATTTTTCAACAAGGGGAAGACTTCTATTTATAGGAAAAATTGAGCTCCCAACCAAACAAACTGATTCTAGAATTTTCCAAATCAGTCTGGTCAAATTTTGACCATTTTTAGGTCACTTAAGCTAACTTTTTGGAACTAGACTTGAATGAGGAGAGAGGAGAGATAAAATATCTCAATTTTTATGAGTTTAAAACTCATTCAAGCATGTGAAATATGCACCTCCTTTAAAGAACTCCCCTTCCTTACATATGTGTCATAATGGAATCATTTTAATATTGTTCATAGTTTTTTACTAATAAACCTTGTACATTTTCAACTCTTCATCTTATGTGAAATATGCACCTCCTTTAAAGAACTCCCCTTCCTTACATATGTGTCATAATGGAATCATTTTAATATTGCTCATAGTTTTTTATTAATAAACCTTGTACATTTTCAACTCTTCATCTTATGTGAAATATGCACCTCCTTTAAAGAACTCCCCTTCCTTACATATGTGTCATAATGGAATCATTTTAATATTGCTCATAGTTTTTTACTAATAAACCTTGTACATTTTTAACTCTTCATCTTATGTGAGCATTTAAGGGACTCCCCTTCCTTACATATGTGTCATAATAAAATCATTATTCCCAAAATATCTCATATTTTTAATATTGCTCATAGTTTTTTACTAATAAACCTTGTACATTTTCAACTCTTCATCTTATGTGAGCATTTACTCATTTTTGGGTATCTTCTTTTTACAATTTGGATTTATCTCCTCCCTACACATGGATTGATGCTATTGGTCCATAGAAACCTTAATTGGACCATAATCCAAAGATTTATGAAAATCTAGACCCTTAGACTAAGGTTCTTTATACCTATTTCTAATTAATTCCAATTGCACATTGGAAAATTCTTTTTGAATTTCTGTTTCAGGAAAATTCATCTTAATTATATGAGATATTTTTCTATCCAAAAATATTCAAAATCTGAATATTCTCTCTCTAAAATAATTTTCTCTCTCTAGGTTAAAACAGTTAGAAACAAGGTCTTTATATTTCTGAAGAGGGATTGATTATAGGGGAAGATACTAGACATCAAAAGGGGGTTGTGGGGGAGGAATCTTACACTACGCCAGATTATTTCTTGAAAAATTATGCACTTGAGTTTTGAGCTAACCTGGCAAGAGTTAACCTGGCAAGACTCATATCTAGCTCGACATTCCATAATATGAGATAAGAAACCCTATCTTTTCTCTTGTTTTAATTTTTCCTATCCCTTTTTAATTATCAGGAAATGGGTGAATATCCCCACCATCCTACTATTCACGCGACAGCTTGATTCTCTCCATATTCTTTTGAATCAAGAACGAGAGCATCGGGACAACTTTCAAAGAAAGATTGAACGATGTCTATCTAGAATGAACAGAAATATTAAGAAGAAAGTTAAAACTGTGGAAGTATCTCACATGCATAGCCCGACCAATGACATCATATCCAAGCTGTATATTGTCAAGTGTTTCACGTGTAAGATGATGGGACATTATGCTAAATCTTGCCCGACTAAAAAGAAGAACCAAATTGCAATGAAGGACATGCTTGACACCAAAGAGGTTAACGCAATCGACACACTAACCAAACATGGAGGTATGTGTTAAAAATTATTTATTGTATACAATTTCTTGTTTGCTTTTGTATCTGTCTTCTGAATGTTCTTTCCTTCTAGACCTAGTTAGAAAATTTTAGAAAACTTTAGCTCTTGAAAAGAATTTTAGACACCCTGACCTAACTCGAAAGATCGAGACAAGATTAGCAGAAGTTATCTTCAAGATCTAGCTGCCGAAATCAAGTAAAAATGACTGCTAGACATTTCATAGAAGATTAAAACCAATTTAAAGATTTAAGATCCAAGAAAGTTTCTCCAATCCTTGATTTAAGTTATCAATTGCTTAACCATCGACTAGTGATGAGAAAAGTAAAGAAATAGCTCTCAAGTGACTAGAAACCAAGCGTAAGTTGTATGCCAATCAAATTTATGAAGTTTATACCAATTCAAGTAAAGTTTTCTTTTAGTTTTCAAGTGTTCTAGTTCAAGATCTATCCAAGTACAATATTTTTTCCAAACAACCAAGAATTGCTCTAAGTCAAAGATGTATTCAACCACAAGATGTAAACCCCTTAAGAACAAGATTTATTCAAGAATTATAATTATGATTTAACTAAAGACTAATCTCTCAATTTTCGTCCATTCAAGTATATTTAATCCAAGCCAAGGTTCATTACTAGTATATCAAGTTCTTGCTATCAACTAGGGCACAAAATGTCCATGTTTTTTTAAGTTTTGACTTCAAGTTTAAGATCAAGCTTAAGATCAAGATCCCTTTTAGATTTCAATGTTTACAACAAGTAAGATTCACAAATTCAAGAATTATAAACCTATTCGAAGATTATAATTTTTGAATTTAGTTAAACAATTACAAGATTAAGATCAAGAATAAATCCCTAGAATTTATCAAGTTATTCACACTAATGTAAGTTTATTATTTTTCAATCTTAAGTTGATAAGAATTTCCATTTCAACCTAATCCATTTTTGGAATAAGACTTGTAGTCTAAATTTGAGGATAGAGAAAAGTTATGTCGGAATGAAAGTTTCAGAGGGAATTAGCTACTCCGTCTCAAACCTCTGTTCTTAAGGTAGTGTCATGTGGAATTAATCTATGGTATGGGACATTAGATTGGTTTCGCATGGCTACACTAGACACATCTATGTCTTCTATCTTTCACCACGGTGTTTGTATGTGGAAGGTACCTCTATGGAATTGGACACTTAGATCGAGTTCACTTGTTTAATTTTATCTTCAAAATTTGTTTGATGTGATGATCTTGTCCTCCACTTGTGCCATGAAGCCATCCGCTCATTGATTGCACAACTGATGATAATTACTTCCCAACAGGGTGGACTGTTAAGATCCATGCTATTTAATGAATGATAGTCATGTTCATTTATTATTTGAGGGACGCCCGAGTATTTTTACTAGTCAGTAATGGATGGATTTCCATGTGTGGGTGGACTCCCACGTGTATTTGGTGACATTTTGGTATTTGATTTATATTTTTTATGATGATGCCTATTTCTCATGAACGCATTAGGATTGATTGATTCAATTTCAATTGACTGTTATACTGAGGTGGTTTATGTTTATGAGTTTAGGTGATGAGGTGTGCAAAGGTACTGACTTAGGTGTTGCATAGTGTGAGGGTATCGATTTTGGTGTCGCACAGATGGTGGATTGAGCCGTGGCATGTGGACAGATCTCATTATTATACTCATAATATTGTGTGGCCGTATGATGGTGTTTGATATTATTTTGACATCATTGTGATGTGTGTGTGCACACGTCAATTTATTGTACAGTGTGCATGCGAGCACTAGTTGATTTATTTTCTAATGTGCATATGTGCACAAGTTAGATTATTGTATTAGAAAATTTTGCAAACCTTAGAAGGCTTGAGGACAAAGGCTAAATAAATGGCAAAGTCCAAATATGGATGTGTACTCTATTTTTGGCTCAAGGCCTACTTCTGGAATATATCACAAATACCCACGCAAGAAGAAGCCACTCACATTGGGGGGGGAGATTATACCCAGTCTTGTGTTCTTGATCTTTCATGCTTTTGATTTATGCTATGATGTTATGGTTTAATTTCTTTTATTATCGAATTTTGTGTTTAGGGAAAAGAAGCTATGTTTATGTGAATTTTGTGAGCCATTAGATTAAAATTTGGATCAAGGGCTAGGAAGAAAGCCACCATTTTGAGGAAAAACATTAGTGGGTTTCTTAAAACCACAAAACCACCTTCCTTTTTACTAATCCTCTTCCTAATCTATCCACCGTGAAACGGATTGAAAGAGCAAAGAGAGGAGCATGGAGGGTCATAGCATGATTGCTAAACCAGTAAGAGTGTCTGAATTCCATAATCAAGGGTGGATGTTACTAATTTTTCCTATTTGCTTTCAATTAATAAAAGCGTGAAGCCTGCAATTCAAATCAAAAATCCATATCTACATATATATATATATATATCTAATTCCATTTGATATTTTTTCTTTTTTCCCTCTCTCTCCAATTCAATGGACGGTCGATGGTGGGCGATGGAGGGGGAATCTTCATTTTTCTTTCCCTCTCCACGAATTCGCCACATGGGCTGTTTCCTTTTTACGCTCCAGCACAGGGCATTAGCCAGGTGAAACCTTTGTAATAAAGCTTTGATAAGCTTTATATATATATATATATATTGTGATGCACCGGGATGGGCAACAGCAATTGCATGTACATCTAAGTCTTTGCCCAACTCCCCTTTTGCCAATCCATCTACAGCATGATTCAACCCCCTCTTTATATGCCGAATTTGCACTTCTTGGAGTCTGTGTAACATGCTTTTTATCTGGAAACTCCACTCCTTTAGCATGGGAGTTTTGGCCTTCGAAACACCTTGAAGCTACCTAATAACCAAAAGGATGTCCCCTTTTATAATGAGCCTAGTGATCCCCCACTTTTTGCACTATTGAAGCCCATATTCCAAGGTTTCATACTTAGCTTCATTGCCGGTCTATACCTACAACTTAATCCCCTCTTTGAACACCTCTTTGCGCTATAGATCTAGTAGAAAATTGCCTCCACTTACCATCCCTGAGATCCTCTTGAAAGCCCCATCCAAAAACACAATATAAGAATTTAGTAGCCCTATTTTTGGTTCATTCCATCTGATCACTTTCTTCTTTGCTAATTGTCTCCTCCTTCAATACCCCAAGGTTCTTCCTATACGTCACGATGTCAGCCAATGTAGCTCTTGTGTTGTCCTCCACCAAACAGGTAAACTAGAACTCCTGCAACTCTATCAACCATTTGGATAACCTCCTATAAGGGATATCATATTAGATAAGATAAGGGAGAAGAGAATAATGGGTCAGGATGGTGAATGGCTTAGGGAGCAGATACAACCTAAAACTTCTAAGAGCAAAAAAACAGCCACCATGACCTACTCTGCCTCTGAATATACCCTCTCCCCTTGTGTTTTAGTATTGCTCGTAAAGTATATTGTGATGCACCGGGCGACTTCTTCTCCGCCTGGTAAAAATTTCTTTACCCGTTGAGAGGTGCACCCAGATAAAGGCATTACAAGCTTTTAATAATAAAAGCTTGGCTTGATTTAAAGAGCTTCATAAGCTTTATATTACCCAACTTTAGAAATATATATAAGCTCTTGCTCATGGACTGCAACGTGCGATGATTAATCTGTAATTTTATATTAAGCTTATGATAAAAAGCTCTCAATTTTTGTCCATTCAAGTATTTTTAATCTAAGCCAAGATTCATTACTAGTATAGCAAGTTCTTGCTATTAACTAGGGCACAAGATGTCCATGTTTCTTCAAGTTCTGACTTCAAGTTTAAGATCAAGCTTAAGATCAAAATCCCCTTTAGATTTCAATGTTTACAAGTAAGATTCGCAAATTCAAGAATTATAAACCTATTCGAAGATTATAATTTTTGAATTTAGTTAGACAATTACAAGATTAAGATCAAGAACAAATCCCTAGAATTTATCAAGTTATTCACAGTAATGTAAGTGATTATTTTTCAATCTTAAGTTGGTAAAAATTTCCATTTCGACCTAATCCATTTTTGGAATAAGACTTGTAGTCTAAATTTGAGGATAAAGAAAAGTTGTGTGTCGGAATGAAAGTTTCAGAGAGAATTAGCTACTCCGTCTCAAACTTTTCTTCTTAAGGTAGTGTCGTGTGGAATTAATCTATGGTATGGGACATTAGATTGGTTTCACATGGCTACACCAGATGCATCTATGTCTTCTATCTTTCACTAGCAAGTGTTTGTATGTGGAAGGTACCTCTATGGAATGGGACACTTAGATCCGTTTCACATGCGTTCACTTGTTTGGTTTTATTTTCAGAAATTGTTTGATGTGATGATCTTGTCCTCCACTTGTGCCATGAAGCCATCCGCTCATTGATTGCACAATTGAGAACAGTTACTTCCTAAACTGGACTCCCACGTGTATTTGGTGACATTTTGGGATTTGATTTATATTTTTTATGATGATGCCTATTTCTCATGAATGCATTAGGATTAATTGATGCAATTTCAATTGATTATTACTGACGTCGTTTATGTTTATGAGTTTAGGTGATGAGGTATGCAAGGGTACCGACTTAGTGTTGCACTATGTGAGGGTACCGATTTAGGTGTCACACAGATGGTGGATTGAGCCGTGGCATGTGGACAGATCTCATTATTATATTCATAATATTTTGTGGCCGTATGATGGCGTTTGATATTATTTTGACATCATTGTGATGTGTGTGTGTGCATGCATCAATTTATTATACAATGTGCATGTGTGCACTAGTTGATTTATTTTCTAATGTGCATATGTGCACAAGTTAGATTATTATATTAGAAAATTGTGCAAAGCTTAGAAGGCTTGAGGACAAAGGTAAATGGAAAAGTCCAAATATGGATGTGTACTCTATTTTTGGCTCAAGGCCTATTTTGGAATATATCACAAATACCCATGCGAGAAGAAGCCACTCACGTTGGGGGGGGGAGATTGTACCCAGTCTTATGTTCTCGATCTTTCATGCTTTTGATTTATGCTATGATGTTATGGTTTAATTTCTTTTATTATTGAATTTGTGGAATAATCTAATCTCCATGTACCATGGTCTTGTCACACAGTGGTATCAGAGCATGACAAGTTCAAGAATTGAATTTGGGTCATGGAGATATGAAGAAAAATCAAGAAATTGATTTTTTTCTCAAAGGCTATTGGCTTGAAGCAATTTGAGGGCTTTTCAACAAATTCAAATATACTTACATGAGAAGAGTAGAATCTACAGGAGAGTACAAGGCTTTGGACAAGGACACAATTCATCTAAGAAATAAAGAAGAAAAGGTATGGAAAACCTTTAGGCAAAAGAAGCTGTGTTTATGTGAATTTTGTGAGCCATTAGATTAAAATTTGGATCAAGGGCTAGGAAGAAAGCCACCATTTTAAGGAAAACCATGAGTGGGTTTCCCACCACCTTCCTCTTCACTAATCCTCTTCCTAATCTGTCTTCTTTCAATCTGTAAACAGATTGAAAGAGCAAAGGGAGGAGCATGGAGTGTCATAGCATGATTGCTAAACCAGTAAGAGTGTTTGAATTCCATAATCAAGGGTGGAGGTTATTAATTTTTTTCTATTTGCTTTCAATTAATAAAAGCATGAAGCCTACAGACTCAAATCAAAAATCTATATCTACATATATATATATATATATATATATATAATTCCAATTGATATTTTTCTTTTTTCCCTCTCTCTCGAATTCAATAGACGGTCGATGGGCGATGGTGGGGGGGAATCTTCATTTTTCTTTCCCTCTCCACGAATTTGCCACACGGGCTGTTTCCTTTTTACGCTCTAGCGCTGGGCGTTGGCCAGATGAAAGCTTTGTAATAAAGCTTTCATAAGCTTTGAATTTATATATATATATATTTTTTGTGATGCACTAGGTGACTTCTTCTCCACCTCGTGAAGATTACTTTACCCGTTAAGAGCTGTGTCCACATAAAGGAATTACAAGCTTTTAATAATAAAAGCTTGGCTTGATTTAAAGAGCTTTATAAGCTTTATATTACCCAGCTTTAGAAATATATATAAGCTCTTGCTCATGGACTACATCGTGCGGCGGCGATTAATCTATAATTTTATATTAAGCTTATGATAAAAAAGCTACACTGGTTTAGTCAAAAGAAGCCTTATAAGCATTTACTAGTAAATTTTAATTAAAGGCTTTTAAATATTAAATCCTTCGTTAAGACTGCGCCAGATTATTTCTTGAAAAATTATGCACTTGAGTTTTGAGCTAACCTGGCAGGACTCATATCTAGCTCGACATTCCATATATGAGATAAGAAACCCTATCTTTTCTCTTGTTTTAATTTTTCCTATTCCTTTTAAATTTCTAGGAAATGGGTGAATATCCGCACCATCCTACTATTCACGAACAGCTTGATTCTCTCCATATTCTTTTGAATCAAGACCGAGAGCATCGCGACAACTTTCAAAGAAAGATTGAACGATGTCTATCTAGAATGAACAGAAATATTAAGAAGAAAGTTAAAACTGTGGAAGTATCTCACATGCATAGCCTGACCAATGACATCGTATCCAAGCTATCTATTGTCAAGTGTTTCACGTGTAAGATGATGGGACATTATGCTAAATCTTGCCTGACTAAAAAGAAGAACCAAATTGGAACAAAGGACATGCTTGACACCAAAGAGATTAATGCAGTCGACACACTAACCAAAGGTGGAGGTATGTGTTAAAAATTATTTGTTGTATACAATTTCTTGTTTGCTTTTGTATCTTTCTTCTAAATATTCTTTCCTTCTAGACCTAGTTAGAAAATTTTAGAAAACTTTAGCTCTTGAAAAGAATTTTAGACACCCTAACCTAACTCGAAAGATCGAGAGACAAGATTAGCCAAAGTTATCTTTAAGATCTAGCTGTCCAAATTCAAGTAAAAAAGACTGCTAGACATTTCATAGAAGATTAAGACCAATTTAAAGATTCAAGATCCAAGAAAGTTTCTCCAATCCTTGATTCAAGTTATCAATTGCTTAACCATCGACTAGTGATGAGAAAAGTAAAGAAATAGCTCTCAAGTGACTGGAAACCAAAGCTTAAGTTGTATGCCAATTACAATTACGAAGTTTATACCAATTCAAGTAAAGTTTTGTCTAAATTTTCAAGTGTTCTGTTTCAAGATCTATCCAAGTACAAGATTCTTTCCAAACCAAGAATTGCTCTAAGTCAAAGATGTATTCAACCACAAGATTTAAACCCCTTAAGAATAAGATTTATTCAAGAATTGTAATTATGATTTAACTAAAGACTAATCTCTCAATTTTTGTCCATTCAAGTATTTTTAATCCAAGCCAAGATTAATTACTGGTATATCAAGTCCTTGCTATCAATTAGGGCGCAAGATGTCCATCTTTCTTCAAGTTCTGACTTCAAGTTTAAGATCAAGCTTAAGATCAAGATCCCCTTTAGATTTCAATGTTTACAAGTAAGATTCGCAAATTCAAGAATTATAAACCTATTCAAAGATTATAATTTTTGAATTAGTTAGACAATTACAAGATTAAGATCAAGAACAAATCTTCAGAATTTATCAAGTTATTCACAGTAATGTAAGTGATTATTTTTCAATCTTAAGTTGATAAGAATTTCCATTTCGACCTAATCCATTTTTGGAATAAGATTGTCTAAATTTGAGGATAGAGAAAAGTTGTGTCAGAATGAAAGTTTCAGAGGGAATTAGCTACTCCGTCTCAAAATTATGTTCTTACGGTAGTGTCGTGTGAAATTAATCTATGGTATGGGACATTAGATTGGTTTCACATGGCTACACTAGACGCATCTATGTCTTCTATCTTTCACTAGCCGGTGTTTGTATGTGGAAGGTACCTCTATGGAATGGGACACTTAGATCCGTTTCACATGCGTTCACTTGTTTGGTTTTATTTTCAAAAAATGTTTGATGTAATGATCTTGTCCTCCACTTGTGCCATAAAGCCATCCACTCATTGATTGCGCAACTGAGGACAGTTACTTTCCAACAACAAGGGGGACTGTTATGATCCATGCTATTTGATGAATGATAGTTGTGTTCATTTATTATTTGAGGGACTCCCGAGTATTTTTACTAGTTAGTTATGGATGGATTTCCATGTGTGGGTGGACTCCCAGGTGTAATTGGTGACAATTTGGTATTTGATTTATATTTTTGATGATGCCTATTTCTCATGAACGCGTTAGGATTGATTGATGCGATTTCAATTGATTGTTACTGACGTGGTTTATGTTTATGAGTTTAGGTGATGAGGTATGCAAGGGTACCAACTTAGGTGTTGCACAGTGTGAGGGTACCGATTTAGGTGTCGCACGAATGGTGGATTGAGCCGTGGCATGTGGACAGATCTCATTATTATATTCATGAAATTTTGTGGCCGTATGATGGCGTTTGATATTATTTTGACATCGTTGTGATATGTGTGTGTGCATTCATCATTTTATTGTACAATGTTCGTGCGAGCACTAGTTGATTTATTTCCTAATGTGCATATGTGCACAAGTTAGATATTTATATTAGAAAATTTTGCAAACCTTAGAAGTCTTGAGGACAAAGGCTTATTAAATGGCAAAGTCCAAATATGGATGTGTACTCTATTTTTGGCTCAAGGCCTACTTTTGGAATATATCACAAATAGCCACGTGAGAAGAAGCCACGTACATTGGGGGGGAAATTGTACCCAGTCTTTGTGTTCTTGATCTTTCATGTTTTTGATTTATGCTATGATGTTATGGTTTAATATCTTTTATTATTGAATTTGTGGAATAATATAATCTCCATGTACCATGGTCATGTAACAACAGTGGTATCAGAGCACGACAAGTTCAAGAATTGAATTTGGGTCATGGAGAGTTGAAGAAAAATCAAGAAATTTATTTTTTTTCTCAAAGGCTATTGGCTTGAAGCAATTTGAAGGCTTTTCAACAAATTCAAATATACTTGCATGGGAAGAGTAGAATCTGCAGCAAGAGTACAAGGCTTTGGACAAGGACACAATTCATCCAAGAATTAAAGAAGAAAAGGTATGGAAAACCTTAAGGCAAAAGAAGCTGTGTTTATGTGAATTTTAAGAGCCATTAGATTAAAATTTGGATCAAGGGGCTAGGAAGAAAGCCACCATTTTGAGGAAAACCATGAGTGGGTTTCCCACCACCTTCCTCTTCACTAATCCTCTTCCTAATCTGTCTGCATAAACGGATTGAAAGAGAAAAGGGAGGAGCATGGAGGGTCATAGCATGACTGCTAAACTAGTAAGAGTGTTTGAATTCCATAATCAAGGGTTGAGGTTATTAATTTTTTCTATTTGCTTTCAATTAATGAAAGCGTGAAGCCTGCAAAATCAAATCAAAAATCCATATCTACATATATATTTTTGTGTTTATATATATATATATATATATATATATATATTCCAATTGATATTTTTCTTTTTTCCCTCTCTCTCCAATTTAACGGACGGCCAATGGGCGATGGGGGGGAATCTTCATTTTTCTTTCCCTCTCCCCATGAATTTGCCACACGGGCTGTTTCCTTTTTACGCTCCAGCGCTGGGCGTTGGCCAGGTGAAAGCTTTGTAATAAAGCTTTGATAAGCTTTGAATTTATATATATATATATATATATATATATGTATGTATGTATGTATGTATGTATGTATGTATGTATATATATGTATATATATTGTGATGCACTAGGCGACTTCTTCTCCACCTAGTGAAGATTACTTTAACTGTTGAGACCTGCACCCAGATAAAGGCATTACAAGCTTTTAATAATAGATATATATATATATTGTGATGCACTAGGCGACTTCTTTTAACAATATATATATATATATATATTGTGATGCACTAGGCGACTTCTTCTCCACCTAGTGAAGATTACTTTAACTGTTGAGAGCTGCGCCCAGATAAAGGCATTACAAGCTTTTAATAATAGAAGCTTGGCTTGATTTAAAGAGCTTTATAAGCTTTATATTACCCAGCTTTAGAAATATATATAAGCTCTTGCTCATGGACTGCATCGTGCGGTTATTAATAAAGCTCTTGCTCTTGTAAGCTCTTGCTCATGGACTGCATCGTGCGGTGATTAATCCATAATTTTATATTAAGCTTATAATAAAAAGATAAATTGGGTTTAGTCCAACCACTATAGTGATGAGATCCAATTAAGAATTTGGTTAGGTTTTGTCCCGGGTACCAGGGAAAAGAGTTCCCAGGTTCCCTAGTCGGATATTCATGCAAACTTAAAACTAGTCACACCACTTACACACCCAATATGAAATTGCCTTTTTTTTCTCAACATCATCTATCTTTAAAACAATCATTTAATGAAACCCTTGTTTCACTGATCATAATCCTCAAAATATCTGGTTGAATCCTTATTTCCAATCATTCCTTCATCGGTGTACCTATGGCATCATTGGTAACCAGAACGCTCACCACCTGTCCACTCAGGGGCCTTTTCGATAGTTCCTAGCTCATAGTAACCGGTAATATATTCACATATCAAAAATGGAATCTCCGTTAAAGATCAGCAAGATCAACCAACGGATCCATATAAAAGAGCCATGGACTTATCCATTGAAGATCAGCAAGATCAACCAACGGATCCATATAAAAGAGCCATGGACTCATCCGTTTAGGACCAGCAAGGTCAATTAACCAGATCCATGCCCGAATTCAAAAAACAACTCTTACTCCTTGTTCCAATATCTTCCACAATACACGTGTCGGTATCGTCAGCGAGACCGAGAGCCCGAGCACCGTATGGTCAGCACCCTCTAGGATCCTTCGTCGGTGACCTAGCGCTTCACTCATAGGCCGCTTCCTTGGTCCCTCATCCACCGTATCGGAAGCTTACCGTTTAAATCGAACTGAGGCTGGTCTTGCTATGCAAGACGTCCTCTGTTGACTCTCCATTAGCTGTTGCAACTTTATTAGCTAGGTCTCCACGACCTTAATCTCATAAGACGGTCAAAACGCTTCCCCAGCATTCTTGACATAAAACAGTCATTTAAAAGCAGGCCGCCATAAATACAATTTCTATAACGAACTCTCATCTTTCCACATTAATCAACATTACTTAATCCACATTCATTTCATATAAATTCCCATTCTCATCCAATCACATCATTTTCCATCTCAACACTTCTTTCCTCAATTAACCTCATCAGATCTCATCCACTCGCATTTACCCATACATCAGATCTCATCCACTCGCATTTACCCATACATCAGATCTCATCCACTCGCATTTACCCATACATCTCATCACATCACATTCATTAACATCTATCCAGTTTACATCGCATCTTATCACATCCATTTCACATCACATCTCATTCATTCACATCCCGATTCACATCACATCACATCCATTCACATCCCATACCATTCATTCTCATCCCGATTCACATGCCATCACATTCCTTACCATTCATTCACATCTCGATTCACAAGCTATCACATTCATTCACATCCCTTATCATTCATTCACATCCTGATTCACATGCTATCTCATTCAATCACATCCCATATCATTCATATCTATCCAATTTACATCACATGTCATCGGCTCTATTCTCGTTTATATCCATCACATTCACATCCACATATATTCTTCCACATACATCCTCATCCATACTTATCACATACACATCCACATCTATCCTTTCACATACATCCACATCCATCCTTTCACATACATACATCCACATCCATTCTTTCACATACATCCACTTCCATTCTTCACATACATCCACATCCATTCTTCACATACATCCACATCCATTCTTTCACATACATCCACATCCATTCCATATCATTCATTTACATCCTGATTCACATGACATCTCATCACATCTATTCACATCACATCCATCCATCCATTCATTCACATTTATCTGATTCACATCACATCCATCCATCCATTCATTCACATTTATCTAATTCACATCGCATCCATCCATTCATTCTCATTTCTCTGATTCACATCACATCTATCCATCCATTCATTCACATTTATCTGATTCACATCACATTTATCCATCCATTCATTCACATTTATCTGATTCACATCACATTTATCCATCCATTCATTCACATTTATGTGATTCACATCATATTTATCCATCCATTCATTCACATTTATCTGATTCACATCACATCCATCCATTCATTCTGATTTATCTGATTCACATCTCATCTATCCATCCAGTCTTTCTTTAATAAAAATCAACTTCAGTGGGAATAACACTTTTATAAAAATCCTTTTATACATCTATTTATGCATAAATTCAATTTTAAGGAAAATAACTTTTTTGAAATAAAAATAAATCCTTTCTGCATCTTTCTATATGCATAAAATCAATTTGAATGAAAATAACACTTTTTGAAATAAAAATAAATTCCTTTATGCATCTTTCTATGCATAAAATCAAAATTAATGAGAAAAACTCTTTTGAAATAAAAATAAATTCCTTTATGCATCTTTCTATCCATAAAATCAAAATTAATGAGATTAACTCTTTTGAATTAAAAATAAATTCCTTTATGCATCTTTCTAAAATCAAAGTTAATGAGACTAACTCTTTTGAAATAAAAATAAATTCCTTTATGCATCTTTCTATGTATAAAATTGAAGTTAATGAGACTCACTCTTTTGAAATAAAAATAAACTCCTTTATGCATCTTTCTATGCATAAAATCGAAGTTAATGAGGATAACTCTTTTGAAATAAAAATAAACTCCTTTATGCATCTTTCTATGCATAAAATCGAAGTTAATGAGGATAACTCTTTTGAAATAAAAATAAACTCCTTTATGCATCTTTCTATGCATAAAATCGAAGTTAATGAGGATAACTCTTTTGAAATAAAAATAAATTCCTTTATGCATCTTTCTATGCATAAAATCAATTTTGATGAAAGTAACACTTTTATAATAATAAAAATTCTTTTATGCATCACTTTATGCATACTCCCATTATCAGATAACAATTCATTCAGAACATATCATTCATATCTTTAACACAATAATGGTCTATTAGACCGAAATTTCCATCTAAACAGTCCTCCGTGGTAGGATTTCAATTTTATAGATTTTTAATTTGTCATCCCTTAACTTGATTCACTGGTTAACGGTAGCAATCTGTCAGCACAATCCACTAATCTCATAGTGATTTGCTGAAGTCATTATCGTCATTTCAGTTAAACATCAACATAGGGACTCGTCCCATTCATTCTCATTGTGGTTTTGCTTAGTTTATCGCTTTTCAACCAAAAATTCAGGAGTCATCATTTTTCAATCAGAATCCAATTCAACTCATCAAATCTCAACCAGAATTTTAAAATCATATCAACCACATTCCAATTCATCATCTTGATAGCATTTTAGCTTATAATTTCAAGATCTTAGATTTACTCGTATATACTGCCAGTAAAGAGCTACAGTTATATCCTCGGTACATACGAGTAGTCACGGTCCTTGGAACTATAAGGTAAATACCATCATGTCTAGGCCTCAAGCAAGTCACGGATTCCATACAATTGCAGTACTTCCATCTGAAGACCCAATTATCAAATTAGTAATTTCATTCTGAATATCAATTTGTATGAGTTTCATCACAATTCCAACCTTTTACTACTACTTCATAAATTTATGAAATTCTTGGCTTCTCGATTGATCCACTTTAGCCAAATTGCTCTGATACCAGCAGCAGCAGTGAGATCCCTGTCCCCACCGCGCGCAACAAATTTTGGGATTGCAAGCAACAGAAGTAGCACTTCTTATGCGGGGCAGGGTCCCACACTCCGGGCCTCACCCATGGATATCCAAACAAGAGACTAATCCAGCGGTTCTTCCAAAACCAAACCCGAAAAAACTTCCCTTGCCCGGAAAGCACGGGCAATTCCTCCAGGGTAACTTTTCTATAACGTAGTCAAAAGCCTTAAATAACTGAACTCATCTGACTGAACCCGTAACTCCCATAGTCAGATCAAGGGAAAGATTGCACTTGGATCATAGAGACCAATGCTTTTTTCCTCATTGAGAGGCACAGCCATTGATTCTTTTCCATAGAATAATTTTTATCTGGGATTTACTTCATCTATTGTACCAACAGAAATTTTAGTCTCATTTTAGGGATCCATCACTCCAGCCACTCCCATGGGTTAGCCAACCGCCCAACCAATGTAGTGATGAGATCCAATTAAGAATTTGGTTAGGTTTTGTCCCGGGTACCAGGGAAAAGAGTTCCCAGGCACCCTAGCTGGATATTCATGCAAACTTAAAACTAGTCACACCACTTACACACCCGATATGAAATTGCCTTTTTTTTCTCAGCATCATCTATCTTTAAAAACAATCATTTAATGAAACCCTTGTGTCACTGATCATAATCCTCAAAATCTCTAGATGAATCCTTATTTCCAATCATTCCTTCATCGATGTACCTATGGCATCATTGGTAACCAGAATTCTCACCACCTGTCCACTCAGGGGCCTTTTCGATAGTTCCTAGCTCATAGTAACCGCGGTATATTCACATATCAAAAAATGGAATCTCCGTTAAGATCAACCAACGGATCCATATAAAAGAGCCATGGACTCATCCGTTGAGGACCAGCAAGGTCAATCAACTAGATCCATGCCCGAATTCAAAAAACAACTCTTACTCCTTGTTCCAATATCTTCCACGATGCACGTGTGGGTATCGTCGGCGACGACAACGACCGAGAGCCCAAGCACCATATGGTCAGCACCCTCTAGGATCCTTCGTAGGTGACCTAGCGCTTCACTCATAGGCCGTTTCCTTGGTCCCTCATCCACTGTACCGGAAGCTCACCATTTAAATCGAACCGAGGAGGCTGGTTAAGACCTCGGCCGACCTTGCTACGCGAGACGTCCTCCGTTGACTCTCCATGAGCTGTTGCAACTTTATCAGCTAGGTCTCCACCACGACCTTAATCACAAGACGGTCAAAACGCTTCCCCAGCATTCTTGACATAAAACAGTCATTTAAAAGCATGCCATAAATATAATTTCTATAACGAACTCTCATCTTTCCACATTAATCACCATTACTTAATCCACATTCATTACATATAAATTCCTATTCTTATCCAATCACATCATTTTCCATCTCAACACTTCTTTCCTCAATTAACCTCATCAAATCACATCCACTCGCATTTTTACCCATACACTTCTTTCCTCAATCAACCTCATCAGATCACATCCACTCGCATTTACCCATACATTTCTTTCCTCGATTAACCTCGTCATATCACATCCACTCGCATTTACCCATACATCTCATCACATCACATTCATTAACATCTATCCAATTCACATCGCATCTTATCACATCCATTTCACATCACATCCCATTCATTCACATCCCGATTCATATCACATCACATCTATTCACATCCCATACCATTCATTCTCATCCCGATTCACATGCCATCACATTCATTCACATCCCTTATCATTCATTCACATCTCGATTCACAAGCTATCACATTCATTTACATCCCTTATCATTCATTGACATCCTGCTTCACATGCTATCACATTCAATCACATCCCATATCATTCATATCTATCCAATTTACATCACATCTCATCGCCTCTATTCTCGTTCATATCCATCACATTCACATCCACATATATTCTTCCACATACATCCTCATCCATATTTATCACATACACATCCACATCTATCCTTTCACATACATCCACTCCATCCTTTCACATACATATATTCTTCCACATACGTCCTCATCCATATTTATCATATACACATCCACATCTATCCTTTCACATACATCCACATCCATCCTTTCACATACATACATCCACATCTATTCTTTCACATGCATCCACTTCCATTCTTCACATATATCCACATCCATTCTTCACATACATCCACATTCATTCTTTCACATCATACATCCACATCCATTCTTTCACATACATCCACATCCATCTTTCTATGCATAAAATCAAAATTAATGAGAATAACTCTTTTGAATTAAAAATAAATTCCTTTATGCATCTTTCTATGCATAAAATCAAAGTTAATGAGACTAACTCTTTTGAAATAAAAATAAATTCCTTTATGCATCTTTATATGCATAAAATCAAAATTAATGAGAATAACTCTTTTGAAATAAAAATAAATTCCTTTATGCATCTTTCTATGCATAAAATCAAAATTAATGAGAATAACTCTTTTGAAATAAAAATAAATTCCTTTATGTATCTTTCTATGCATAAAATCAAAGTTAATGAGAATAACTCTTTTGAAAAAAAAATTCCTTTATGCATCTTTCTATGCATAAAATCGAAGTTAATGAGACTAACTCTTTTGAAATAAAAATAAATTCCTTTATGCATCTTTCTATGCATAAAATCAAAGTTAATGAGAATAACTCTATTGAAATAAAAATACATTCCTTTATACATCTTTCTATGCATAAAATCGAAGTTAATGAGAATAACTCTTTTGAAATAAAAATAAATTCCTTTATGCATCTTTCTATGCATAAAATCGAAGTTAATGAGAATAACTTTTGAAATAAAAATAAATTCCTTTATGCATCTTTCTATGCATAAAATCAATTTTGATGAAAGTAACACTTTAATAATAATAATAATACTTTTATGAATCACTTTATGCATAAAAATTAATATTGATGAAAGTAGCACTTTTATAATAAAAATATTTTCAATATGCATCTTTCTATGCATAGAAATTAATTCTAGTAAAAATAATGCTTTTATAATAAAAATATTTTCAATATGCATTTTTCTATGCATAGAAATTTATTCTAATAAAAATAACGCTTTTACAAAAAAAAATTCCAATATGCATCTCTCTATGCATAGAAATTAATTCTAATGAAAATAATGCTTTTACAATAAAAATATTTCCAATATGCATCTTTCTATGCATAGAATGAAAATAACACTTTTAGAATACACAAAAGGAGGACATTACTCTTTTTGAATAACATAAAGATAAAACTTATTTCCACAAAATTTAAGAAAATTTTACCAAACCTCCTTTGTATGGCTGACTATTTCTCAATTTTTACATTCTAAATCTACTTAGAATCTACCCCAAGATGAATTTAGCACTCTAATTTAATCAATTCACATTTTTTTTAAAGAGAGAACAATACGAAAATTTAACTCTATTTAATTGATTACACATCTTGGATAAAGAAGTGCTGAATTCAATGAAGAGAAGGGGGAAGCTTTTACAAAGGGGGAGGCTTCTATTTATAGAAAAAAGTGAGCCTCTAATCAAGAAAACTGATTCTAGAATTTTCCAGATCAGTTTGGTCACTTTTTGACCATTTTTAGGTCAGTTTAGCTTACTTTTTGGTTCTAATCGAAACAAGAGAGAGCAGAGATCAAATATCTCATTATTTGAGAGTTTAAAACTCCACCACACATGAAATAGGCGCCTCCTTCATGAGGGAAATTCCCCCACACTGAGGTGTCAAAAATGCATCATTTCCTCTACATATCTCTTCTTTTTTAACTAATAACCTTGTCCTTAGTCAACTCTTCATCTTATGTGAGTATTTACTCATTTTTGGGGGGATTTTCTTTATTTCTTCAATTTATCTCCTCCCTACATTTGGATTAATCTAATTGGCCCCTCAGAACCTTAATCTAAAATTTTCAGAAAATCTGGACCCTTAGGCTAAGGCCTTTTGAACAGATTATAATTTATTTCTAATGCACCTTTTGAAATTCTTTTTGAACTTTTGTTTCGGGGGAGTTTATTTTAATAAGAAGAGATATTTTTCCATCCAAAAATATCTAAAAATTGAATAATCTCTCTCTAAAATATTTTCTCTCTCTAAGCCAAAATAGGTAGAAACAAGATCTGTTAATATTCTGACAAGGGGAGAGATTGGACATCTTGAGGGACTGGCGGAGGAATCTTACATGTGTACTCTATTTTTGGCTCAAGGCCTACTTTTGGAATATATCACAAATACCCACGCGAGAAGAAGCCACTCACGTTAGGGGGGGGGGAGATTGTATCGAGTCTTGTGTTCTTGATCTTTCATGCTTTTGATTTATGCTATGATGTTATGGTTTAATCTCTTTTATTATTGAATTTATGGAATAATTTAATCATCATGTACCATGGTCCTGTAATAGTGGTATCAGTGTATGGCAAATTCAAGAATTGAATTTGGGTCATGGAGAGTTGAAGAAAAATCAAGAAATTTATTTTTTTCTCAAAGGCTATTGGCTTGAAGCATTTTGAAGTCTTTTCAACAAATTCAAATATACTTGCACGGGAAGAGTAGAATCTGCATAGCAAGAGTACAAGGCTTTGGACAAGGACACAATTCATCCAAAAATCCAAGAAATAAAGAAGAGAAGGTATGGAAAACCTTTAGGCAAAAGAAGCTGTGTTTATGGGAATTTTGTGAGCCATTAGATTAAAATTTGGATCAAGGGCTAGGAAGAAAGCCACCATTTTGAGGAAAACCATTAGTGGGTTTCCCAAACCCACAAAACCACCTTCCTCTTCACTAATCTTCTTCCTAATCTGTCCGTAAACGGATTGAAAGAGCAAAGAGAGGAGCATGGAGGGTCATAGCATGATTGCTAAACCAGTGAGTGTCTGAATTCCATAATCAAGGGTGGAGGTTATTAATTTTTCCTATTTGCTTTCAATTAATAAAAGCGTGAAGCCTGCCAGACTCAAATCAAAAATCCATATCTACATATATATATATATATATATCTATATATCTAATTCCAATTGATATTTTTCTTTTTTTCCTCTCTCTCCAATTCAATGGATGGCCGATGGGCGATGGGGGGGAATCTTCATTTTTCTTTCCCTCTCCAACGAATTCGCCACACGAGCTGTTTCCTTTTTACGCTCTAGCGCAGGGCGTTGGCCAGGTGAAAGCTTTGTAATAAAGCTTTGATAAGCTTTAGATTTATATATATATATATATATATATATATATATATTGTGATGCACTGGGCAACTTCTTCACCTGGCGAAGATTACTTTTTTCGTTGAGAGCTGCGCCTAGATAAAGGCATTACAAGCATTTAATAATAAAAGCTTGGCTTGATTTAAAGAGCTTTATAAGCTTTATATTACCCAGCTTTATAAATATATATAAACTCTTGCTCTGGACTGCATCGTGCGATGATTAATCCGTAATTTTATATTAAGCTTATGATAAAAAGCTACACTGGCTTTAGTCAAAAGAAGCCTTATAAACCTTTACTAGTAAAATTTAATTAAAGGCTTTAAAAGCTTTTAAATATTAAAGCCTTCGTTAAGACTGCGCCGGATTATTTCTTGAAAAATTATGCACTTGAGTTTTGGGCTAACCTGGTAGGACTCATATCTAGCTCGACATTCCATATGAGATAAGAAACCCTATCTTTTCTCTTGTTTTAATTTTTTTCTATTCCTTTTTAATTGTCAAGAAATGGGTGAATATCCGCACCGTCTTACTATTCAGGAACAGCTTGATTCTCTCCATATTCTTTTGAATCAAGAACGAGAGCATCGGGACAATTTTCAAAGAAAGATTGAACGACGTCTATCTAGAATAAACAGAAATATTAAGAAGAAAGTTAAAACTATGGAAGTATCTCACATGCATAGCCCGATCGATGACATCGTATCCAAGCTGTCTATTGTCAAGTGTTTCAGGTGTAAGATGATGGGACATTATGCTAAATCTTGACCGATTAAAAAGAAGAACCAAATGGCAACGAAGGACATGCTTGTTGACACCAAAGAGGTTAACGCAGTCGACACACCAACCAAAGGTGGAGGTATGTGTTAAAAATTATTTATTGTATACAATTTCTTGTTTGCTTTTGTATTTGTCTTCAGAATATTCTTTCCTTTCAGACCTAGTTAGAAAATTTTACAAAACTTTAGGTCCTGAAAAGAATTTTGGACACCCTAACCTAACTCGAAAGATCAACACAAGATTAGTTAAAGTTATCTTCAAGGTCTAGCTACCCAAATTCAAGTAAAAATGACTGCTAGACATTTCAGAGAAGATTAAGACCAATTTGAAGATTTAAGATCCAAGCAAGTTTCTCCAATCCTTGATTCAAGTTATCAATTGCTTAACCATTGAGACTAGTGATGAGAAAAGTAAAGAAATAGCTCTCAAGTGACTAGAAACCAAGCTTAAGTTGTATGCCAATCACAATTACAAAGTTTATACCAATTCAAGTAAAGTTTTGTCTAAATTTTCAAGTGTTCTATTTCAAGATCTATCCAAGTATAAGATTCTTTCTAGACCAAGAATTGCTCTAAGTCAAAGATGTATTCAACCATAAGATTTAAACCCCTTAAGAACAAGATTTATTCAAGAATTGCAATTATGATCTCTCAATTTTTGTCCATTCAAGTATTTTTAATCCAAGCCAAGATTCATTACTAGTATATCAAGTTCTTGCTATCAACTAGGGCGCAAGATGTCCATCTTTCAAGTTCTGACTTTAAGTTTAAGATCAAGTTCTTGCTATCAACTAGGGCGCAAGATGTCCATCTTTCAAGTTCTGACTTCAAGTTTAAGATCAAGCTTAAGATCAAGATCCCCTTTAGATTTCAATGTTTACAAGTAAGATTCACAAATTCAAGAATTATAAACCTATTTGAAGATTATAATTTTTAATTAAACAATTACAAGATTAAGATCAAGAACAAATCCCCAAAATTTGTTAAACAATCCTAAAATGGGATTGATCATGGTGATAGACATAGATTTTGCATAGATTAAGGTGGGTTATACCACACTAAAAACTCCATGAGAGAAAGAGAGAGATTGCACACTCAACAATAGCTCTATTCTATTGCATATCACAATGAACCATACAGTGATATAGGCCCTCTAGCCTTATCCCACTTTACACATCATCATCCATGTGGCACTCCCTTTTCCACTCTTTTGGTCAACACTCACACACCATTCAATATTACATGTGGCATTCCTATCTCACCGCAATATCTTGCACCTCTAGGGTGCTTTCCCACATACACACACCACGATTACATCTCTCAACACCCCCTCCTAATCAAGGTGTTCCACAACTCACCCATCACCCCCATCACCCATATCAATGTAGCATTGCACAACCGCAATCGCTACCTCTCAACACTCCCCCTCAATGATACATTGGAGTGTCCCCATCAACCAAACATGTGTGCGCGTGTCTACCATCTTAGACACCAAGTCCATTTTGAGCCGACTCGCTCACAGCGGAACCATTGAGTCCAATTTGAATGTAGAAGTTCGGGTGGGAACCAACCTATGCACATGCACCTCACATGTGCATCGCTCATGCACACATCATGCGACAACCATTTCGAGCTTCTAGGTGAGCTCAGGCAAGGTGACCCTCATACCATGGGTGATTACAAAATTTTTTATTTTGAGCACACAGGCTCATTGCCCATCATCAATAGTGGGTGAAAAATAAAAATTATACAATCCATTTTGGTCGCAACCGGGCAGGGGACCCTCGATGTGTGTGTGAAAACCTTCTTAAAAACTTTGAGAATTGGTTGTGTGAATGCATTCTCATATAATGCCTTTTAAAGGCATGTGAACAAGGGCTTGAATTTGGCCCCTTTACACCACACATTTTTCATATTATAGCTTTAAAAAAAACCTTATCTTGTAATTTTTTTTCTCACCACACAAAATTGAGCTTGCCATATGGAGTTCGTAGCTTGCTTCCTGTTGTTCAAGAATATGAGATGATGCCAGTCGTGTGGTACTGCCCGCTTTGTCTGCAGCTTCCGCCATCGTCACTGCCCTGTTGAAGCTACATCCTCACTGCCCTGCTACCTTCAAGGTGGTGCTTCCTCTCCACAATCTCTTGCATAGCATTCTGGTCCAGCTCATCACTCCAGTTCCCGCCGCGACCTACACCATCATGCTTGTTCTCACTTTTGCGTCTTTAGCTACTTCTGTGATCAAATTCACGGCGTCTAGAGCGCTCTTCCCCATCAGGAATATACCCGCCTCCTCTTCCATGCACGCATCCATGACCAGCATCATATGACCACCTGCCTCTCTTTGCTGGGTGTTTCGTTGATGATTATTGCTTGCTACTGCTTGTTGGCTGTCGTCCATGCTTTAAGTCAATAAAACAGCTTTTTCCTTGCTAACGGCGAGTTTCTGGAAAGATACTTTGGAGAGACCCTCGATGCTCAACCCTATACAAATTACAAAATTTGCTCGAAAGAGATGGTTTCTTCTGAAAAGGGAAACACTCCGCTAAAGAGACGGCTTGGTCAATTTCTCATACGTCCAGGCTCTGCCAAAGCCAAATCGATCATTCAGGCTTCTCTTTGATAGAGATATAACAACATAATACCTTGTTATTCCAATAATAGGAGAGTCAAGCAACACTTCAGCAAGCACCCCAAAATAAGTCATTACTGACCTTATAATAGGAGATTCTCCCACAGGTACACCACTTCAGAAGAGTGGTCAAATACTTATTGTCTGAGGAATCTCATGCTGGTGCTCTTCAATGATTGTTATTAGCAAGCACACATATTGAGAAAGTAGAAGAGATCCCTCAAATCTATAATGGTAATGTGGCTTTTGAGTTGTCGAATGTATTGATCATTCAGTCTCTCCAATGCAAGGAATGGAGCAAGCACATGATGGCCATTATTGGGTAAAACCTACAGAGAGTCATGTGAAGTTTCCTGGAGTTGTACAAAAGAGTTCTTGTGGAGGCTTATTTGAGTGCACTTATGCCTTGTGTGGAAGCAGAACTATGAACAGCACACCGAATACAACATCATGGATTGGTAAGCTTACTATCTTGGCTTAATTTCAGTAAACTTTGATTTATAAGAGTATTTATTAGAACTTTGTAAATTTTCACATAATCAGCAAGCTCACACAAAAACTTCCCTCTCTGGGCTTAACAAACGGGTGGATATGGATCACTGGCTTGTTTCTACTCCAAGAACAAACCTATATATAGAAGAATGTATAGTTTCGCGGTGTACTATTGGAACACATGCATCCCCTAATTCAATGTCAAATGTAATGTTCTTTCCATATTGATTTCAATTGTTTGGTAATTCTTGTGAATGAACGTTTACATAGTTTGTTAAGTTGTCCAATTCTCTTATAAATTTGAGAGGATGGTGCGTGCTTATAAGATCAACAGTTCAGTGCAAGGAGCAGAGTCAAGTATCCTAAAATTGAAGAGACAATGTGCTTTTGAGTTCTTCCATGGTAGTCATTTTCCTGGGCAAGCTTTGGATGAGTCGAACCGGTGTTATGTGTTTAAAATGTCAACCACAAAGCCTGCATTGGGTTTAGATCTGCTGGTGAACTGTATGCGCCAAATAGGAGACAGGGATTTGAGAAAGGTTTGGGTTTGTTTTGAACTTGTCATGCATGTGTAAGGATGGACAACAATGGCTACACATGTATACGATCCAAGATAGAGTTTGGTCTCGTAAAGTTCTTGAAAAAATTTGATCTTATTTTTAGTACTTTTCCAATTATCATATGATGGCATGCAGCCTGCAAGAGCTCATGACAATTGCAACTTGTGAAATGAAAGAGGAGGATACAATGGCACAAGTGCTTTTCTAGGAGATGATTAACAATGTTGTGGTCCAAAAAGGCTTCTCCAAGCCAAATTTTTTTGGCTTCATGGTTGATGAGGTTGGAGCCAACTGGAGGGCAGTTAGGATAGTCTATAATAATGAACCAAAGAATATATTGGAAAGTCGTGAGAGTTTGTGTCTCTTTCATTGATAACAAAGCTTGAACATCCATACAATACAATATGTAGTTAGGAATTTTTAGGAAAAGCACAAGTGACTGAAGTTTGAGTGTGGAGGGCTAGAGCCAGAGCTAGAGCCTGAAGATCAGGCTAAAAGGCAGAGATTGATCGGAGGTGAATATGGAAGGAAGGAGGCTAGTCGAATGCTTTAGGATACCTTGCTTCTTGATGCATCTTAAGAAGAGAACCATGAGGTGTCTTTTGACTTTTGAGTTGCACAAGCTTATTAGATTTTGCAGCCATATCTGATGGTAAATCATGTTAGGGCTACCAAGGTTCCAATAGAGGAAGTGGTAGATGCCCGAGTGGAAACATGGCGGTTTGTGGCACAAGTGGAATCCTTTCATTTAACAAGGATGCAATTTTCTTTTTTACTGGACGAATTCCATTCTTCAATAGAATTACAGATTGGTTACATGATTTATTAGATGGTAATTTTGTGGAGAAGATGTTTGACGGTCCTAGAGGATTCTATGAGGTCCTATTCTCATCCAAAGAAGTTCAAGGTTTGGTTATGCAGAAAGTCCCGTTATTTCTAGGTGGACAGTTGGTGCCCTATGGCAGAGTATAGAGATATGTTGTACCTTGGCGCCCTATGGTAGAGTATAGAGATATGTTGTGCCAGGCATGCCCTATTTGGGTTGAGGTTGTAGACTTTCCATCCACTATGTGGGAATTATTACCGTTGGTCATGCGTATTATTGGGGAGGTGTTGGTGGAGCCTAGAATGTCGTCCAAGAATAAAAACAGGGTTTGCATGTTGTGGGATACTGGGAAGCCCCGACCTTGACAATTGAGGTTATGTGTGGATGGATTTGACCCTTTGTATTTTGAATTAAAGTGGGGATCATTTGCAGGCCATTGCTTTTGTCGTGGGGAGATGGATCACTTCATTTTAGAGTGTCCAAAGGAGGTGAATGCTCAACCACAACCGAATGTGTCCCAGGGTTTTGACTCATAAAGGATACATTAGCTCCTGTTTTGCCATCTAGTTTGAATATAGAGAAGGGTAAACAAGTAGCAAAACAAAGTGAGCAAGTGGTAGATAAAGGTAAACAAGTTTTAGTAGATACAGAAGATAGAACTTGGCTTGTGGTGGCAAAGAGAGGCGCTCACCAGACAGTTACTTCTAGTGGTAATCCAAATGTTGGTGCTGGTCATGGTGCCTCTTCATCATTTCATCCTGGTGCCGTGCCACAAGATGGACTTGAGAGAAAGATAACCAAAGCAAGGTATCACACTCTCGGTATAATGTGAGACCTCGAGTTATGAAAGAAAATCGTGTAAATTTTCCTCTTCTATTTGATAAAAAAAGGGGCTATGGTTTTAGCCTGGGACAAGAAGTATCCAGATGTCAAGTGGAGACAGGATACATCACCTAGTGATGCCCGTACTTTAGGTGAGAGGGAACGGGTGGATGTTTTGTTGCGAAGAGTATGGGAACAAATGGAGAGAGAAGGCATTGAGGATCCTATGCAATATTTTAAGAAAAGAGAGGTTGATGGTGGTACCTCTCATTGATTGGCTTTCTATTTCGATGGATTATGAAGATTTCTCTTTTTTGGAATGTAAAAGTTGTGTGTTCACCGTCCAAGAATTATTGCATGTGTCGTACTATGTTTCAAGGCCAATGGGATATGTTTTGTGGTGTGGAGCATAAACAACATTCCATGGCTGGACTAGTATGATTACAAGGATTTTTGTGTGTTCTATAGTGGGCACCCCACTACACAAATCAGGGGTCATGATTGTAGAGAAATCTCAGTTTAAGCCATCATTAGTTATGCAGGATGTCCGGGGATGTTCATTGTCGTGAAAGTGGAGTTTATGGATGGAACATTATGGCTTATGGGGATGTATGCACCGAATGGTGTTGCACAACGTCGTTAGTTATGGGACGATTTATTGTGTTTGTGCAACGTTAAGCCTAGCTTTATGTTGGGCAATTTTAATGTATGTGAATTGCCAGAGCATGCTTCTACACCTCACTCTATTATGGATGGTGGGCTGGAGAGGCTCAGCTGGAATGTATTTGCCAATCAAGTTTTGAAACAAGATATGTGGTCATGGCTACACCTGCATGAGAGAGGATTTACATATGCCTCTCAAAAGTACGTGGGTACAAGAGCTCGTCTGGACTGAATGTATATTTGCCATCATGATTTGTTTCTACCAGAGATATTCTCCATGCAGGTGAAATATAATCATATTTTGTTAGATCATTTCCCTTAGGTATTGGAGATGCACAACCATTCTGTGGATGCTATAGGCCATTATTGGAAAAGGCTCCTCTTAAGGTTAACCATACTTCCTTGGAGCATACTGTTTTCCATCAGTTTATGTTGTAGGTGTTACAAAATTTTGAGGCCATGTAATCTCTGTTAAGGTGTTAGATTGGGAGTGTGTATGTTCAATATTCAAAAGCTTGCTCGCCAATATGGGATTCATAATGCATCATATTTTAGGGAGAAGTTGCGGAACCTAGAATCGTTTGCTGATTGATTTAAACCAGGTGGTTCAAGAGGACAGTTCTTGCCCTGACATTGAGATAGTTATTGATTGGTTGTCCCATCAAGTTGCAGCATTGCACGAGAATCAATATGTGAGATATAAGCTTATGGCTGGAATGGATGCCCTAATGGATTCTAATTGTCAGTCACATGTTCTTTTGCTTGTTTTTTGCGGAGTAGCAAAAGCATGCATGTGAGAATATTGTCAGGATGCAACATAGGCAAGGAGTATTGATTACTGATCCTACTTGTGTTCTAGATGTGTGTATATGGACTTTTATTGCCATTTATTGGGTGTGTAGGAGGTCATATCTCCTGATGTCTTGCAGCTAGAGAGTCTTTGTTTCACTTGGTTCATCACTAGGTAGTATCAGATGTTTTTGCAAATGAATTGGAAAGAGACATTTCTGTGAATGAGGTGGAAGATGTGTTGAAGCATTTTCCTAAAGGGAAAAGTCTAGGATGGGATGAGCTCCCCAATGAGCTTTTCACGAAGTATGTTGATGAGTTGAGATTCCCTCTCGCTTCTATTTTTCAGGAGGTGTGGAATACATGTATCATGCCCCCGAGTTGGAAGATTGGGCTTGTACGTTTATTGCCTAAAGTTTCATCCCCAGTTAATCTACATCAATGGAGACCAATCACATTGATGGGGGCCATGTATAAGATATTTGCAAAGGCCTTGGCCAACAGGTTGTAGCGATTTCTTCCTACTTTGATTCATCTGAGGCAATATGGATTTATTAAAGGTCGAAATATTTTGCATAATATTCCCATTCAATTTTCTTTCATTTTTTCATATGGATAGGATAGGTTTGTGGCATATCTGGTTAACTAGGAATGCCTTCATATTTGATGCAAAAGTTGGTATTACAGCTCACATTGGTTGTATAAAAGGGCTACTATTGTGGCAAGTCTCTTCCTTTTGCCGGTCAGCTCATTTGGTGGGGAATGACACAGCTATATATTGGAAGAGGGTACTCCGTAATTAGTGAGGGAAAGCTAGTACATCATCACATGGTGGCCATGTGGCCATTTGTAAAGTAATTTTGGTAATATATCTTCTATTACGAGAGAGAGAGAGAGAGAGAGAGAGAGAGAGAGAGAGAGAGAGACCATTGCATAGATGTACGGACCATCCAATGTCATGATTATATGGATGATACAGCCCATTCCACACATGTATAAACCATCCAGGGCCACATGGAAGATACTAAGCAGCATGTAAAGAACTTAAGAAGCCCATTCCGACCATGTACACATGGTATCCACCATACAAGCCATCTCAAGGCAACAACAAGCATGTAAAGATCTCGAGAAGCTTGATCTGAATATATGTGGATCATCACATGCACCATGTAGACCACACGGAGATTACATCAAGCATGTAAAGATCTCGAACAATTAATTACTACCTTGTATAGAGACCACATGGACCATGTAGAGCACACCATGAGAAGAAAGAGCACACCATGAGAAGAAAGAGCATACAAAGATCACATAGAGTCCACTTTGCCCATGTATGAGATACATGGATCGTACATACCACACAAGGTAGCCCATTTTGACCATGTATGGAGACCACATGAACCATGCAAAGCACATTGTGAGAAGACCGAGTTGGTGGAGTTCCCATAGATCTATTCGAGCATATCACATGGACTATATAGAGCACACTTTGACAATAGAGCTGGACCACATAAAGGTCACATACAACCCATTCCCACCTTATACAGACCACATAAAAGGTTACATACAACCCATTCCCACCTTATATAGACCACATAAAAGGTCACATACAACCCATTCCCACCTTACACAAACCATACAAACCATATGGATCTATATTGAGCATGTAAGCCATCCCAATCGTACACGTTCTATATAGACCACTTTGAACACATACAAGCTATATCAATCACATAAGGATCACATGTAGTCAATTGCCACCTTATGTGGACAATTAGCTTGTCCATGCACTAGATTAACCACATATTAAGATGCTTTATGGATTATCTAGGCCATGTACGCAACCTATTTCCATTTTCTAGGTACAATATAGACCATCTAAACCACATAACAGCTATACCATAACACATTAAGATTAGTTAAAGGCCATCCCAATCATACGTGTGCAACGCTAGTTATTGGCGAGTCCAATCAGCATTCATTGGCAGTGAACTGTGAGACCTATTCACCTACCAACACTTGTCAACCTCATTAAATGAGTCCAGTTCATGGGTATGATTAAAGTCCAATTATGTATAAGACTTTGGATGATTAAAGTCCAATTACGTATAAGACTTTGGTTACCACTTCAACCTACCATCTAGCCAATGACTAGCTTTTAGGTTAGGTAGCCTGGACCCAATTATAGTGTCTAAATGAAACCCAATTGGACCTCAATTAGAAAATTTACTCTCGAAAGGATGTTCGAAAAAATTTGTCGCAGGGGTGTTTCATACGAAACCAAGTGATTTTTAAAGGATGGCGCCGTCTCTTCTTCTGTTTGTTCAATGTAGTGATGAGGAAAATCAACTCGTCTTCCCAGAGGCATCGCTCCGCGCCTGCACATTCCCACCCTCCTCCTCCTCCTCCTCCCACCGAGTGGGATTCCGTAAAAGAGCAGCTTCTCCAGTTCACAGCAATAGTCTCTATTGCCGCCATCGTTGCCTTCTTCGGAATTACTCTTGTGGAGTGGCAGAAGCGGCGATCTTTACCCTTCTGTGATAGCTTCGACTCCGAGTTTCATGGTAAGCTATATTCTCACAGTTACTGGCATAGAATCCTGCTCTAAAGTATACTCTGTCTTTGCTTGGAACTCGGACGGGGAGGTCATGAGTTGAATTCAGGGCCACAAGTTCTAACCGCCTCCGGGCAGGCATGTAAAAACCGCCTCTGACGTTACAGGAGGGAAACTAAATTTAGCCCCAAGGTGGTTGAAATAAACATCAGGCGACAGAGATACAAGCATAATTCAAAGGGCCATACGCATGAAATGAACTAATAGAGGCTATTGCTATGAGACACTCAGAAGGATAGACAAACACTTCATATACCAGACAGAACTATGAAAACATAGCGGAAGAACCACAAATAATATAATGGTACCACACTGAGCTGGAACGGCCGGCCCCTCGTAGGAACTTCTTTATTCAGCTGAAGCTTTTACAAGAAACCAAGGTGTGGGTGCAGACTTGCACCGGATTTTCCACAAAGCGTCAGCAAAAACTCTCATAGAACAAGTATAATATCCTAGCTTGTCCCTATTTGCAGAAGTCAAGCCGCAAGTCAGACTGTCAAATCCCGAGATCTCTCCGTGAGGGAAATCTGCAAAACAGCCATGAAAAGCAAAACAAAGCAACGAACCCTAACCCTAGAAGGCAAAGCGGAAGAAACATATCTGGGTGCATGCATACTCGCCACACCCAACCATGACAGCCCTGAGCGAAGCTCACAATCTTGGCCGTCTCCACCGAGCCATGAGCTAGAGCGTCATGCTCTTGTGAGTGCCGTGCCATCGTCCTCATCCGGTGTCCCCTACCACCCGGGGTTGTCCCCCAAGGACGTCGGCCTCCTGCGCGATGGTGCTCCTGCTCCACGTGCTCTGCACTTTTGGGCTCCATCCGTCGGTGTGTGCCTAACTGGTATCCCTCCCCCCAATAAATAGGGAAGGAACGCCGAAAAAACACACTATCAATAGCGGACCAAAAAACACATGTCCGCCCACAATATATCACACTCTAGCTCGCCAATCTGCTTGCCCCTAGCGTGCACATGACATACTCCCCTTCCTCAAAAGAGCTCACTCTTGAGCTCAAGAAAAAGAACTCAAAGAGAAGTTGTCACACTCGTAACACTAGAAAAACACCCTCTATTGGTCGAAACCAATAGTCTCAAGGACAATCCGACTAAGAGGTCGACCTGCTCAAGTAAAATGACATGAGTGTCAATTCCTAGTCACAAAAGCTGAATCCGGAGCAAATGGATCATCTAGGTAACTCGAAGTTGACAATGCTACCAATACCAGAGGTAAGCAACCATTGTTCTAAAGAGTTATCCCGAAACCAAAATTATCTTCCATTTGACTACCATGCTTTCATCTTGATGTTCTCTATAAATCTAGTCTAGAAAAAACCACAAAACTTGGAAAACCCAAAACCTACTATACTGAAGCCTGAACCAAGTGGAACACAATAGTAGTCTCTTCCCAAACAAGAGAAGAACCGATCTTCTAGAAAAGATCATCAATCTATACTTCGTTACCTCGGAAGTCTAACTTTTCAAACAGACCTCAGAAAGTCTATGAGTACCTTGGACATGAAAGGAACAACTGTTCCAAACAGACCTAGTTATGACACAAGCTAGCATCTATCATAATTGTCTGTCTGTATCAAAAGTAAAGTATCTATCCCTCAAAAATATTGAGATAGCCTTGTGTTTGTAGGCGCAGAGTCTGAATGAAGTCTTGACAATCTAGCGTAGCTCCGTAACATGCAATGGATCATGGCGTCCCATACCACCATGAAACACCCCATACCTGTGCTACGATTACTACAAAACACTAGTTTGTGGATCTGTCGTGATCTATAAAAAACAATAAATGCCAATGGCTGACCATGTGCCACAAACTGAAACAAGTTCTCGAAAAAAAAAACTCCGAACGAGACTAGTGATCATAATTCGGTCCAGGGATTAGACAACATCTGTGTACACAAAGAAGAACAACCTTGACTAGCGTCCCAGTCAAAGCATCTGACTAAACCCATAAAATCTTGGAAACCAACACTTGCTTCCAAAAACTTATGTGCATAGCACAAATTCTTGAATAACCATGATTCAATGGTCTTGGTACAAGAATAGGCGAGTACACTTGGAATAGCGTAAATATCTGTACACACTCCTGCTATGGACATAAAACTAGAGGACCATCAAAACCTTAAGGACTGATATTAGGTTTATGTCTTGCATGGTACAAGGCCATGACTAACCCTGTGTCCGTGAAGTTCTTGGAGTAAAAACTCCCATGTGTATACCAGAACAAACATGGTACTTGCATAACACGGTATAACACTGTGCTTTTATTGTTAAACTCTATCTTGCATGTTCAATGCATGTGAAAAAACAAACACATACCTCATAACACGCTGGTCCAAAACTGAGATAGAACGAAGCACCTGCATCCGAACCTCGCAAGTACACCACAAAGTCCTGTACACAACCTAGACATCTTGGAGAGAGAAGAATCCGAAGAGAGATCGTAGAAAATCATGTCGCCATCACTTGTTGTTGTAGGACAGCCCATTGACAATCGTATGCCTCTGTTCGGACAACCTACATGTGGCTGTCAACAACCCTTGGCTGTGTGTCGTAGACCTCAGGTAACACGGATGGCTGTGGCATGTGCGGCTCTGCCAGACTGCCCTGCATCTGCATGAGTGCGTGCACACGTCATGCGTGGCTGCATGGGAAATAGCCCCAAAAACTTGGGCTTCCTCACCCTAAAGGGGTGCCCGTCAACAAGGTATAGTCCCCATGTGGGCTGCCACAAGCCCCATCGAGCCCCCAGTCCTTGCAACCGCCGACAGCCCTGGTCGACTCCAACAGCCCTTCATAAGCGCCGTTGAGAACCCTTCCCATGTCCGTCGCCTAGGCGACCAGGTAAGGGACCCCCACGTGCGCCATCGGCTTTGGGAAGGTAGGTGTTTTTTTTTTGGGCATTAAAAAAAAACGTACCTGTTTCTTTAAAAAAACAATGTGCTAATCTTGGCTCATTTTTTTTTAAATAGTAAACATCAGTTTTTAAAAATAAAAACGAACCTTAAAAAAAACGATGCTTTCTTTTCCCATGCTTCCCCTTTTTTTTTTTTTTGGCTGCTACTTTTCTTGTCCCCCACATGCTCTGGTTGCCGCTTTTCTTGTGCTGCTGCCGCCCACCTCACTTTCTTGTGGCTGCCTGGTGAACTGCACGTGGGCCTCTGCCTATCGTGGCGGCCAGCCTGCTGCCCTCCTTTTGCCTGGCATGTTGCCGCACTGCCTAGCTGCCCTGTGCGCCTTGGGCTGGCCGCCCACAGGCCTGAACATGGCTGCCTTGTGGGCTGGGCCGCCTTGCAGCCCAGCCACACAGCCGTGGGCTGGCTGTTGGCCACACAAGGCTGGCTGGTCACAATCTTGGCTGGCCACCATGCCACCAAACTGCCCACAGTTGGGCAAGTTCACACGAGCAAAAGCAACGCAGCAGCAAATTGAAGACAGCCCAAATCACACGAATCCCGAGGTGCTCTACACGCAGCCATCATGGGCATACAAACATGGTGCTTTTTCTCACAGCAATCATGGCATAAAAACCACGTGCATCCATGGTGCTTTTTCTTGCACACCTGCCAGCTTTCTCTCTTTCTCTTTCTTCATCTTGCAATAAACCTACACATGTATGCTGCAGGAAACATAGAAAGAACTCACCCGAAGGTGTCCCGCTCGCATCTTCCTCCCGGAGAGGCTCTGATACCACTGTCAAATCCCAAGATCTCTCTGTGAGGGAAATCTGCAAAACAGCCATGAAAAGCAAGACAAAGCAACGAACCCTAACCCTAGAAGGCAAAGCGGAAGAAACATATCTGGGTGCAGGCATACTCGCCACCCAACCATGATAGCCGTGAGCAAAGCTCACAATCTTGGCCGTCCTCACCGAGCCACGAGCTAGAGCGTCATGCTCTTGTGAGTGCCCTGCCATCGTCCTATCCGGTGTCCCCTACCACCTGGGGTTGTCCCCCAAGGACGTCGGCCTCCTGCGCGATGGTGCTCCTGCTCCACGTGCTCTGCACTCCTGTGCTCCATCCGTCGGTGTGTGCCTAACTGGTACCCCTCCCCCCAATAAATAGGGAAGGAACGCCGAAAAAACACACGCTATCAATAGCGGACCAAAAAACACATGTCCGCCCACAATATATCACACTCTAGCTCGCCAATCTGCCTGCCCCTAGCGTGCACATGACACAGACCAAATGTGTGGGCACTGTAAGACTCTACGGATGCTAAACTGTAGCTGCTGAAAGCGAGCACTGCTGTATGGAGGTGGCTAAGAGAAGCTGTACACGGCTGGCAGCCAACAGCCCAACAAAGGAAAAGGTGTTGCACAACCTGTTTACGGCCAATTGAGGAAGAGAACCAACTGCTGTCGACAGTACAACTAGCGCGCAGAGGAAAATGGAAAGACAAGACAGCTAGCTGCCTGCTGTGTATGGCCAGCGCATGGAGAGCCACCAATTGTACCCATTGGCGGCTGCTGTACAGCTAGCGCAAGGGAAAGAGCACCACCAGACAGCTATACAGCCAGCGCACAGACACCTGCAGTCAGCGCTGTACGACCAGCGCGCTGTCACCTGTAGGAGGAAAGAGAGAAAAAACAGTCGGCTGTTTGTTGCAGCGTATGGCCAGCGCAAGGAATTCACTAGAGAAGACTGTGTACAGCCAGTGTTGAAGGAGAAAAAGAGAGAATTGCTACCGGCCAGGAGATGAGAGCGCCTGTTGACGATCCAAAGAGAAGCTCCCCTCAGCTTTTTATAAAGTCGACCAACCTATATTTGATGTGCTTTTTCTTTTTTGCTGAAAGTAGCTGAACTTGCCCAAAATATCAGTTTTTGTGCTTTTCTTAGGCTTGTAGCCGAAGTTTTCCCTAGGTGCCTCCTTTTGTCCACCTATCTGTGCCGAAAATAATAATATGTCCAGCCCTTCATTAATGGTGTGTGAACATATTGACTTATAGGCATTATAAGTCACTTTGATGAACAAAATCCCATGCTGCTCATATTCTGTAGCCATCTTCCAGGCCAACTTTGCCAGTAAAAACTTTAGCTTTCTTCTGGAGAAAATCCCTGTTCTCACCTTGGCCTTGCTCAATGTGTGAAACATTGGTCAAGACTGGTGAAGGGACCAAATGGTGATACCTTGTCTCTGAACACTTTTTTGGTCAAAGAAAGTGAAGCAAATATAAAATACAGATGTAGGCCTAGGTACAAGACCTGTAAATGCTGGAAACTGATGTTTATTGCTGAAATCTGAGCACGAGGGAAGTCCGTAGGTGCTGTACAATGATGAGAAGCAGTAGTAGTTGCTAATGACCTCAACTGAATGCTGAAAAATGAGATGTGGACTGAGGGAAAGGGAGCCAACCCTTGTATACTACCTCAGGATGCTGGTCGGCCAGCTGTAGTAGGCCGACAGCATGGCTGTAGCATTAAATGCTACACAAAATGCCTAAAAATACCAAAAAATGATAGAAAAATGCTGAATAATCTCTACTAAGATATGCCAATGTAGGGCCTCATAAATGGCCAATACAAGCATGGAAAAAATGATGTAGACCCTCTGGAGATGATATAATCCAACACCTCCGCTTCAGCGCCAGAGGGGCGGTCCAATACCAGCATGTTGAAGTAACACCTCCATAGTAGCTCTCGGAAGTGGTTTGGTGAAGAGATCAGCCACATTGTCCTTGGTAGAACAATAGCCCAGTCGAAGAAGGCCCAACTCGATCCAGTCGCGTACAAAATGATAATGCACTTCAATATGCTTGGATTGTCCCCGTATCAGAGGATTCTGTGCTAAAGCAATAGCACTTTGAGAATCCGAGAAAATTGTAACTGGGGAAGTGTTGGCATAGCACAAATGCTCCAGAATTTGATGAATCCAAAGTGCCTCAGTAGAGGAGAGAAGGTAGGATTTATACTTAGCCTCGGTGGAAGAAGCAGAAACAGTCCTCTGCTTTTGAGACTTCCAAGAAACCAATCCAAAACCAAGCATGAAGCAATATCCAGATGTAGACTTCTGAGTATCAATACAGCCTGCTCAATCAGAATCTGTGAAGCCAACCAAATCAGCACGAGTAGGGGATGCCATAATCTGAAGTACCTCAAAGATAATGAAGAACTCTCAAAGCCGCCTGCCAATGAGACCTTCGAGCGGCTGATGAGAACTGGTTGAGGACACTCATAGCATAGGAGATGTCTAGACGGGGTGTTGGCAAGGTAAAGCAATGAGCCAACAATCTGCCTATACTCTGTGGAATCCACCAAGGGTGTATCATCGTCCTTGGATAACTTGGCATTGGGATCCATGGGACAAGAGAGTGGTGTACAATCTGACAACCCATAAAGTGTGAGTAGCTTCCTCACATACTTCTGTTGAGAAATGAAGATACAGTCATCTTTATGCCAAACCTCCAGCCCAAGAAAATAATGTAGAAGGCCAAGATCAGTCATCTCAAATGTCTCTGAAAGCTTGGACTGAACCTGTGTGACCAACCCAGTATCTGAACTAGAAAGAAGGAGGTCATCAACATACAAAACAATGACACAAATATCTCCATCAAAAAGCAGCACATAGAGATTGCTGTCAGCATATGCCCTCTCAAAGCCAAGAGATAACAAGAAGGCATCAATCTTTTGATACCAGGCACGGGGTGCTTGTTTGAGACCATAAAGAGCCTTCTGCAGAAGATAAACATGGGTGTCCTGTCCCTGAATCACAAAACCAGGAGGCTGCTCCACATAAACTTCCTCCTCTAAATTTCCATTCGGGAAAGCGGATTTGACATTCATCTGGAACACGGGCCATCCGAAGTGTGCAGCTAGAGCCAAAACAATCCTGATGGTGGTATACCTGGTTGTAGGAGCAAATGTCTCATCAAAGTCTTCACCTGCCTTTTGAGCATATCCTCGTGCAACAAGGCGGGCTTTGTACTTGTCCGAAGTATCATCTGCATGAAAATTGACTTTGAAAATCCATTTCACACCAATAACACGACGATAAGAAGGCCGTGGTACCATATACCAAGTGTTATTTCTCTCAATAGAGGCCATCTCTGCTTCCATGGCTTGCTGCCACTGCGGCTGTGAAAGAGCCTCCTCTGGACTCTCAGGCTCATCAATCTCTTGGAGAGAATTCATGAGAGCATAATTCACTATTATGAGATGTGGAAGCGTGAGATCATAGTTGCATTCCGTACCCGTACTCATCCGATGAGTACCTTCAGTACTTTCCGTACCACTCCATGCGTACCGTACCTCGTATAGACAAGGTCTTCATACCAAATATGAGGTTCAATGTACAACACTTATTTGGCTCGTATTTTAATTATTTTAGTAGTCAGTGGTCATTGCTCAGTATGGATATTAGATATCTCTTATTTTATATGCATACATACATACATATATAGTAAAAATTGTAAACGTACTTAAAGTAATTATCTTGATGCGTACTTTACGTACTTGTAAAGTACACGTACCGTACCACACCGTACCTAAAGTACTCAACCACTATGCCATGAACTGCGAGGTCCAAGGGTGGTGGTAGAGATCTCGTTATGGAGCTGTGCATCAGTGAGACCAACATCTCTAAAGAGTTGCTAAACCCACGGAGGTAGGCCAACCTTCCTCTCAAAGCGTGAAGAAGAAGATCCAGCTATAGTAGAGGACTCATTCGATGCTGCTGGAAGTGATGATGAGGTAAGCACTGGTAAGGGTAATCCCGGAGTCAAAGCAGGACTCGTAGAGGGACTGGAAGCTGCAGGAGCTGATGCAACGGGAATAGGTGATTGTAAAGGAGCAGCTGGCACCGGGATTGCAGCATGGGGAGGAGGAGGAGCTGGACGTGGAAGAGGTAAAAGATCACTAGCATCTGCCGGAAATGGATCATCCAAAAAGTCAGAAGATGCATCAGGTGGAGAGGAATCAATGCCAAACAAGCTCTCATCAAATCGAGCATCACGGGAAATGATGATGTCATCAACCTCTGGATCCCAGAAGCAGTACCCTTTGGATCTCAGACTGCAGCTTATGAAGATCATCCTCTTCGACTTCGGGGCGAGTGTGGTCCTTTTCTTATCTGCTACATGCACATAAGCAACACATCCGAAAACACGAAGATGAGATACAGAAGGCTTGTGCCCTGTAAAGGCCTCCTCCGGAGTCATCCTCACATGGCTTTTGTGAGAGAGCGGTTAATGAGATAAACTAAAGTAGCCACAGCTTCACCCTAGAAAGCAGGAGGGAGACCTGCATGATGCAACAAAGCACGAGCCATCTCTTTGACGGTCCGGTTCTTTTGTTCCACAACTCCATTCTGCTGAGGAGTGTAAGGAATTGAAATTTGTCGGTGAATGCCCTTCGAAGCAAGGAAGTCATCAAATGGTACAAACTCACCACCATACCAGTCCGGAGGAATGAAACTCTACTCCCAGAGTAATTTTCCACCACGCGATCCAAGTCCTGAAACTGGCAAAAGCATCTGACTTGCGAGCGAGAAAACATACCCAAACTTTGCAAGTGAAATCATCCACAAGAAGAAGAAAATATCGAGCCCCGCCAAGAGACTCAACCTCCATAGGTCCTGCAAGATCTGCATGTATAAGCTCCAGTCTTCGGGTTGCTCGATGAGTGGCCTCCTCTGGAAATGCATCTCGATGATGCTTCCCATCATGCAGGATGAGCAGATGTGTGAGAGAGACTTGAGCTGAGGTAGTCCACTGACAACCTGCTTAGAATGGAACTTCTGTAAGGCAGCAATGGGTACATGACCGAAGCGAGAATGCCACAAAGAAGTATCTGCCTCAGAAACCAAAGCCAACACGGGTGAGAAAAGTTGATGAATATGGGAATCAGTGTGAGGGATCTGGGAAGAAAAATTGGTTATCTTGTAGAGATCCCCATCATGGACTCCATTGGCAACAACTGAGAGAGTCTTCCTGTCGATTCCTTCGATGACCTCATCATCAAATTACACACCAAGTCCCTTCTGAGAAGCTTTGTATACTGAGAACAGATTTTTGGAAATTTGTGGTACATGTAGAACATCATGTAAGGTGGCAGAGGAACCCAAAGAAACATTACCAACACCGGTGACAGAAAGCGAAGAGTTGTCGCGGATATGAACTGAAGAAGAGATAGTCTGGTAGTTCTCCAAGATATACGCCTGATTGGTCATGTGGGTAGAAGCACCACTATCACCATTCCACCGCTTCAGGTGTGACACTAACCTCTTCAGGAGAAGTCATATCTGTGATCACGAGGAATGAATCCTTTGAAGAAGTGGATGTATCTGTGACTGCCATGCATGCAACTTTGGCGGATTCCTCCTCTGAAACTTTGCCTTTATCTTTGGTGTTGTCCTTGTCAGATGCTTTAGAAGCATCCTGGGCTTTATACTTGGCTTTTGCTGCTCGAGAATCATCACGACGAGCAAAGCAGCGAGCCTCAGTATGACCTGTCCTGCCACAATAATCACATTCATTGCTTTTGTCCTTGGATTCCTTAGAATCCTGTTTACCTTGCCTTTGCCTTTGTTTTTGTTGTTGCTGCTGTTGGTGTTGGAGTTCCCTTTGCCGCCTTTGCCTTTGTCTTTGCCCTTGTCAGAGGCAACAAAAGGAGAATCCAACTTGCCTTTTCCGCGAAGCATGCACTTGTTGTGGAGATAACTCACGACTTCCTCAAAAGGAGAGAGAGGATCACAGAAATAAATATTATTCTTGAAAGAATCAAAGGAAGCAGGTAACTTACCAAGAAGTTTATGGATGGGATTGTTGATGGTGCTCCCATACTCCTCAAGTTGCAGCTTGATACGGGAAAACTCTCCAATCTTCTCAATCAGGTTACTTGACTCAGTGATGGTGAGCTTCTCCACAATCATTTACTTGGGACACAAGATCACTAGAGATGGATTGAGCATTGACTATGACCAAGTTCAGAAGGTTTTGGACTGGCCTATACCAAGAACAGTGAAACAACTTCGTTCTTTTCTCGGTTTTGTTGTTTTTCTTCGGAAATCTGTACGGGAGTACTCTCAGCTCAGTGATAGAGACTCTAAGTTTTCAAGTGATTTTTGGAGACTTGTTTTTGAGAAGTTGGAAACAACTTTGAATTTGAGTTCCTCATATCATCCTCAATCTGATGGCCAGATTGAAAGAGTGAATCTAATTTTGGAGGATATGCTTCATGCATATGTCTCCAAAAGACAGAGTTCATGGGAGGATTATCTTCCTATGTTAGAATTTGCATATAATAGTACTAAGCATACGAGTATAGGTTTTAGTCCTTTCATGCTTATGTATGGTTTTCAACCTAGATCACCTGTTACAGTGGGATTTTCAGAACTTAAGCATGATGCAGCGCGTAATTTTTTGCAAGATATGCAAGAAATGTTACAAGTTGTGAAGGAATCTATTAGAAGTGCTCAAGACATAGACAGATTTTATTCTAATAGACATCGTTCCCGCAGAGAGTTCTCTGAAGGAACGATGGTGTATTTGCGAGTTTCGAAAGATTCCGAGATTGGATTGGTTGATTTTTTTTTTTTTGAAAAAAGATCCTTCTATTAGTTAATGAGAAAACGCCATAAGGCTACAAAGCTCACCTCACAAGGAGGGATAATAAACACAGTGAACACCGGAGCTCCACCCCCGTGGCTGGCCGCTCTCTGGGGGGGCTACCTAGTAGTACATGCTGGGGGTGAGAAGAGCCAAACTGGAGGCCTGTAGTGCCAAGTGACATCCTCGCCCCTCGCGATGAGGAAAGGGCCAGGCTGCCAAGTGCGGAGGAACGCCTTGCGGCGACCTCTCCTGCGATCCGAGTCGCCCTGAAGTTTCCCTCAGTGTCCTCTCAAGGTGTGAATGATGTCCACCCAGAGGGCCTGTATGACCTCCGCCGGTGGAGTCGCCTGGCGGTCTATGGCCTCCCTGCATCGGGCTCTCCATATGTGCCAAGCCGTCATGCTGCTGATCATCTCCCATCTGTGCCTGTCCCCCTCCTGGGAGACTGCCGAAGAGAAGTCTGGCGTCGGAACCACCGCCATCGCCCTGTCAGAGACCTGGATGGTCACACTGCCAGGGACGTCCTCGTATCCAAGGGCCGGGCCGCTGTCCGTGGCCCAAGCCACCGCACCCCACGTTGCCATCATCTCACCTGGCGAGCCTGCAAAAACCATCCTGAGAGCGCGCTGCCAGACCTGCTGTGCCTGTGGGCAATCCCATAAGCAGTGCCGCTGCGACTCCTGTGCATGGCCGCACTGAGGGCAGGACGCTGGGTGTCTGCCAAGAGCTAGCCAAACCCCCACAGCCAGTCCTCTATGCGCTGCAAGCCAGAGAAAAAGCGTCACCTTCCGGGGCCGGAAGATGGCCCAAAGGCGCTGCCAGAAGTCCCTAAGGAATGCATGGGAGAGTCCGTGTCGCCGCCAATGCTCGGCCGCCGCCGGGGTGCCCGTTGCCCTGTGCCTCTGGATCCGCCGCCCCAGCCTCGCTGTGTACTGAAAAAAGGGGGTGCCTGGGCTGGTAGGGGCCGAGTGGCTTTGGATCCCACTGAAGGCGAATAAGAGGCCTGCTGTCCCAAGCCCATAATCTCCAAGAAAAGTCCTCCCCTATCGAGGCCGGTGAGGGGTCTACATGCCACTGTCTCTGATGAAAGCCGACCACCCGCACCCTCTGAAAGATACAACCCTGGAACTCATCCAAAACTAGTCGGGTCCTCTGAAGCTGGCCTCCCTCTCCCACCTCGAAGGTGAGTGGGGCGACTCTCTGTGCTGAGCCGCAGACCGCTAGAAGGATCTCATGCCGAGTAAAGACTCCCATCCACTGTGGAGGTGGAGGGTCCTGTACTGGAGTCCGCCACTCCCGGGGGATGGCCGCCTCAATGTCCTGCCTCATCAACTCTCTACCCCTCATCCCGCTGAGTCTCCTCTCCTGAGCCTCTAGAGGCAGCTGCTGAAAACATATCCAGTCGTCTAGGGACTGGGCTGGGCCGGAGCTCAAAGGGCCCCACGACACGTGAGATCGCGATCCAACCATATGACCACTGGGAAGTCGGATCAAGGGGTTCCAGATCAATGGCTGCCTCAGGCGCTCCTCATCGGTGCCCGGGGGAGTCTGGAAGAGTGACGGCCTCAGATGCTCCCAGGCCCTCAGAAGGCTAGCTGCAAAACGCTCCTCGAAGCCAAGGCCCACTCCTCTGGATCGCTGCTCTGTAAAGATCCACCTGATACTGGGGGTCCAGGGGCCACTAAGAGAAGGAGTGCGGCTGAGAATCCTGACAACAAGAAACTCCTTCCACGGCTCAGCGCCTGGTAGGAGGCCACGAACCACCAACTTGCCAAGCAAAGCTCGGCTCTGACAAATAGGATCAACTATGCCCAGGCCGCCTCTCTCCCTCGCATGGTTAGTTAGTACGAAAGGTACGATACGGTACGGTACGATAAAATACGGTACTAATTGGTACCTTAAAATTTTTTGAGGTACGGTACGACATTAGTACGTTTTTAAAAAAAAATACTTCCTAAACTTAAAAATTGTAGACAAGAAGTTACAAAATAGTATAACCATGAACATAATGTCATCATGCCATTAGAGTACAAAATTGCTACAAAAGGATAGGCCAAAAACTCATGGCATGGGCGACCGCCAACATGCGTACATACATGATACAGTATACTACATACTACAATACATCATCGATGGGCTAGAAGGAGATAGATGCCCAATGCCTAGAGAGCTATAACATATCAAAAGTCTACATCATCACCCACATCTGCATGATCATCAACATGATCACTACTAGAGTGTCCATCAAGAGAGTTCTCTGAAGAGGACTCTTCGAAGGTGGACAAGACACTCTGGGGATCATTCTCGCTAAGTAGGTTGCCATCATCATCAAACAAGGGCTCTCTAGGCAGTGGGGTATCATCATGAGGGGGCAATGGAAGCTCACTATAGAGCTCCATGAAGATTGCCTCCTCCTCCTCATCAGGCAATATGATCGCTTGCCTAATATGGCAATGGCAAGTGCACACGCTCCTGACAAACAGCTTCCTATAGGCTGCAAAGGGCGATGAATGGCTCTCTAGAAGACTGAAATTGCTCCACGCAACAACAACAACAACAACACCACCACAAAAAATAAAAAAAATAATAATAAAAAAAAATCGTACGGTATCGTATGAATCCGTACGGTACCGTACCGTACAGCAAGTAGGTACGATTTCAGTCGTACGACGTACGGAACTAACCCTGCTCCCTCGGCTGGGTGATCACAGCCCATGCCACCTTGGCCCTGGCGGGCCGCCTGTTGCCACCGGACCAAAGAAAGTTCCTGATGAGCCTGTGCACCTGGCCAATACACGCCCGTGAGAAGGCCCAGCAAGAAGTGATGTACCACATGGTAGCAAGCAGGACCTGGTTGGCCACAACCACTCGGCCAGCCAGAGATAAACGAGCGGTACTCCAATACAGAAGCTTCTTCCGAATGCTCAGAAGAAGGGGGGCTATCTGCTGCTCCGGAGATATGTCAATGCCCACATAGCATCCCAAATAGCGCACTGTAGTGCCGGGGGGCAGCCACTGAAACCCATCAACTGGCCTCCAAGTCGGGGGGGGCACGGAACTGACCCACAACCCACACGACTTGTGCCAGTTGATCAAAGCGCCCGAAGCTCTGTAAAACCTGTCCATGGCTGAGGCGAAGCGGCGGAGGTTCTCCTCCCCTCCCTGAAGATAGACAGCAGTGTCATCCGCAAACTCCGAGTCTAGGAGCTCCTCCGAGGTGCGGATGGGGAGCTGGAGGCCCCGCAAACCTGTATCCTGTGCCGTCAAGAAAGTGCTCATGGCCTCCGCCACAAAAAGAAAAAGAAAGGGCGCCAAGGGGCACCCCTGCCGCACCGAGCGCGAGAGCTGGAACCTCTCTCCGCGCACGCCCTGTATCAGCACCTGGCTATGGGCCGATGTGTAGAGTGCAGAGACCCCACGGATCCACTAAGGGGGGAAGCCCATCCTCTCCATAGTGCCTTCCAAGAAAGCCCAGTCCACCCGATCATATGCCTTCTTGAAGTCGAGAAGGAGCACTGCCAGATCCTCCTGCCGAAATCTAGCCAAAGCCGTAGCCTCCCAGAAAGAGAAGATGTTATTCAGGATGCTCCTATCCTGGATGAAGCCTGTCTGCGTGGAGTGGATGATGTCCGGAAGGTGAGGCTGAAGCCGCCTGCTGATCGCCTTAGCTAGGACCTTCTAGGCAGTGCCTAGCAAGGTGATCGGTCTCCACTGTCTAATCTCCAGTCTGTCTCCTCCCTCTTTGGGGATAAGGTGAATCAACCCCTCTGCCATGCTGTCCGGCATGTCTCCCGACTCCATGATCTCCTGGAATGCCAATCTGAAGCCCCTATGCAAGAGACCCCAGTACCTCTGGAAGAAAGCCACTGAGAGACCGTCCTCACCAGGGCATTTGCCCCGAGGAAGTGCCTGAAGAGCCTCCTCCAGTTCCGTATCCGAGAAGGGGGAGAGAAGGGAGTGCTGCAAATGGGCCGGCACAACCGGTCTCGTGAAGCTCCAGACTGCCTCCCGAGCCTCTCTCACCCTGTCATCTGCTGGCTCAGCAGAGAGCAGATCCCTGTAAAAATCTGTGGCGATCGCCCGAACCCTGGGGGGATCCACCACCACCTGGCCATCAGCTTGCCGAAGACGCCTAAGACCCTCTCGTCTGAAGCGGGGTCCTGTCGCCTCAAAGAAGTCTCGAGTCACTCTGTCTCCAGCCTGTGTCCAAAAAGAAGCCCGAGCATGGAATCGAAACTCCACCCTCCTCTCCTCGATGGATCTGATCTCTGTGCGAGCTGACTCCATCTGCTCTGAAATCCAAGGGCTCGTAGGCTCCCTCTCCTGAAGTCTCTGGAGGGAAGCTAGACTCCTCCGCAGGCTCCTCTCCTGCTCTGTGAAAGCCTCCAGACGGTCCAGGGCAGCCTGTCTGAGCATCCCGCTGATCTCCTGCAAACCCCTGTCAAGATCGCTGGTTGCCGATCCTCTCCTGAACTGAAGCTCTTGCCAGACCTGCTCAACTCTGGTCGCAATCTCGGGCTCCTCTATGAGACAATCTGGAATTCGGACGCTCTGGCCTCGCTCTCCTCTCGTGGGGTCATCGATCTGGAGAAGCACTGGAAAGTGGTCTGAAAACGAGGAGCCTGCAAGTATACCCACAGTGCCACCTCTATCGCAAGCCCACTCATCAATGTAAAACCTGTCGATGCGGGAAAGGTTAACTCCTGTGGCCCGTCTATCCGAGCGCGAGAAAGATAAACTCCCCTGCAACCTGCCAAACTCCGAGAGAGTCCACGGATCCTGGCCTCTCACCTGCAGCACTAGTTCCTCCCAAGCAGCGAGCTCCGGCCCATGAATGGTCTCCTGGCTGCCCCCCATCCTGTCCTCTGCATCCTCCAGCATGTTGCAATCCCCCCCTAGGCACCAATGGTCTGCCATGGGGAGGGACTGCCTAATGGTGCTCCAGAACTCAGCTGTCCCGGTCGCCCCATTAGGGGCGTAGAAATTGAGGAAGCCAATGCGGTCTTCCCCAACCCGAAGGATGATCCACTGCGCTCGACCCTGGGCCAGAGTGCCAGAATCCACAACCTCGGATAGAAGCTGCTCGCTGACTGAGATGCATACTCCACCCTAGTTCCCCTGGGGACCATATGCCGGTGACCAAAAAGTGTGACTCCTGCCTGGCAAGATCTTCCCGCAGGTGCGGGTGCGCCCGGCAGAAAGGTGGTGCTCCTGGATGAAAAGGATATCTATGGGTCCTCCAACGAGAGCCCTTTGGATCTCCTGGCGAAGTCTGCCCCTACCAATGTAGCAGCGAGGTCCACCAAGACCCTGGATGTTCCATGAGAGGATCCTCATGGATGAGCTATGGCAAGTGAAGCAACCGCCACTGGCTCACCCCTCTCAGCCGGCCCGGATGAGCTGCCCTCCACTCTGTGAGTCTTGGGCGCCGGCTTGGAGGGAGAATAGTCACTGTCAGTCCGGGTGCGGAGTCTCTCCAAAAAAAGGGTGACCTGTCTCTGTGTCCAGCCCCACTCCGCCTTCGCCCTGTCCAGGGCATAGGCGTGAGACCAATCCTCTGCATATATGTATCTAAAGGTAGGCTGCACCCTCGGGGCGGCGTGGAGGAGAATCAGTAGCACCGCCTCAACGGAGGTGTGGACCGGATCCGCCCGCCAATCTCCTATGCCAAACAAGCTCATGCGGGCTGAGTGTAATCGGGTCTGTAATAGGTCCGTGAGCCCCAGGTCACTGAAGTGGTGAGAAAACTCCAGTATCTGATCACGCAGAACTTCCTCTACAGAGTTGCAATCCCATGCTGTGTCTGGGGCAACACTGAGAGGAAAGGAGAAGGCTACCATGTTGCTCACCACTGAAGGAGAGCGAGAGGGATGGCACACCACGCAAACTCGCAAGGGCGCGACCAGTGTCTCAAATGGGCCAGCATCCAGCTGGAGACACCTGAAAAAACCATAATCCACTGGGAGCCCCATCACTCGCGGGGGCCCCCCAGGGGAGGCTGGAGAGAACTCAGTGGTGGACGAAGCTATGATCGCCATCTCCACCGGCCCGGAGTGGCGGTGGAACAGCCGCTGAACAGAACTCTGGCCTACCCAACTGCGCTGCCCCGGGGCAGTGGGTGGTCTGGAGGAGTATCCTGGAGAGGCCGAGGGAGGGATGGTGGCTCGCGGAGAGGAGGGGGGAGAGCGAGGAGAGGATGGAGAGGCATCTGCCAGAGGAGAGGAGTCAGGGGGGGCCGCCGGGGGAGGCGGGAGGGGGGGGGCTGGGGGGGAGAGGGGGGGGAGGAAGGAGTGCTCTCCGAGTGAAGGGAAGAGGGGCCGGGGGTCGCAGAGTGCGGCCTGGGATCCTCGGGAATCTGCTCCATGGAGGGGGCGGGCCCCCCCTCGAGGGGAGGCGGGAGCGGGGTCTCCACGTGGGGGGCTCCACCGGCGGCCTCAACGGGCACTGAGACTGAATCCTCGTCCATCGGGGTGGGACCTGCTGGCCGCCTATCCCTGACTGGAGCATAAGTGTGGGTAGGTGCATGGACGCCAGCCGGGGTCGCCTGTCCGCCAGCCTGTGCTGCCTGCTGGCGTCTGCGACGGTCCCTGCGGGCCGGGCGTTTCCGCCGGCGAACCTCCTGCCATCCGCCAGCCTCCTGGGACTGCGCGGCATCCTCCGCCGGAGCCTGCTGGTCAGATGATGGTGCCTGCTGAGACGAGCCAGGGATGTCCGGTCTCTGAGGTGGATGGCCACCCCTCGGGCCTCCTGAAGGGGGTCCAGAGGCGGCAGAGCGTGAAGGATGAACCCCCTTGCGGGGACAAGCGCGTGCGAGGTGGCCCATCTCCCGACAGTTGTAGCACTAGCCGGGGAGGCCCGAATACTCCACGCGCTGTATCAAATGTCCTCCAGAAAGACAAGGGAGGAGGATCGTCTTCGGGAGGGACTCCGGTGAAGGAACCACAACACGAATGGCCGGAAGTCCTACTGCCCGAGCTATCGCTGAGGCCGTTGTCTGAGGGGTCTCCACCACCTGCCCGAACGCCTTGCCAATGGATGACAAGAGGGGCAAGTACTCCCTGCGGAGTCCAAGAAAGCAGATAGTGATGGGGAAACCTGTCGCGCCTGCTAGCGGGGTCGAAACCGTGAGTCCATCGCGCCAGGAACGCCCGGGATGAGCGGAGGGCAATGGGGCTCCGAGCCAGCACCGTTTGAGCTGCCCGGGGGGACTCGAAATCCACCTGGTAGTAGCCACGTCCCAAAAAATCGACGCTGACGATCTTGGCAGGCACGCCAACGAGGCTGCCTTGCAGAAGGTCGCGAAGCTCTCTCCGCATCGGACGGCTACCCACTATCTTGCAGACCAAGGAGGAGGCCTCAAGAGCGGATACTGTAGAAACAAACAACTGCTGATCTGCAGCTGTGAACTCCAGACGGAGACCGGAATCGGCAGGGGTAGTCGGAGCGGCTTCCATGGAGTCCTCCAGAGGGAAAAAGCCAGAGACTGGGGTCACCAACGGGAGGGACACAGCCCTGCGAGGAAACGGAGAGGCGGACGGTGAGAGGATAGCGGGGGCGGAGCGGGGGGAGGGGGGAGGGGGGGGAGCTGGCGGTGGGAGGAGGGGCGAATCGGAGACGGAGGGTGGGGAGAGGGAGAAGGCGGAGGGAAGAGCCTCTAAGCGGAGGAGAAGGCGGGGAGGAGGGGGGGGGGAAATGGCGGGGGAGGAACTGGCGGGGGAGGAACTGACGGGGGAGAGAAGGCGGGGGGAAAAAGGCGGGGGGGGAGGAAGCGAGGAAGGAGGCGGGGGGGGGGGGAAGGAAGCGAGGAGAGAAGGCGGGGGGAGAAGGAGGGGGGGGAGGAAGCGTGGACAGCGGCGGGGGGGAGAGGCGGGGGGCAGGTAGGGCGTGCGACGGCGAGGGGTGGTAGGCGCAGGAGCAGATCGCGCAGCCTATATATGAATCTCTTATCTCCAATAAAGTACAATTCTCTGCTAAAAAATCGAAGAAGTGTTAGATTGGATTGGTTTAGTCGCATATGAACTGGATTTACCTTCTAATGTGAAAGTTCATCCCGTATTTCATGTCAGTAGACCTAAGGAAGTACTGGGTGGAATAGACCAGTTAGTTACTCCTCAAGAAATTATAGATGTCGAGGACATGACATTTGTTCCACACGAACCTGAAAAGATTCATGGATTTCGTGAAAGACGATTGCGTTATACACTTCTCATGGAATACAAGATCAAGTGGAAGGATCGTGTTGAGGAGGACACTACATGGGAGACATTGACTACCCTTCAGAGGGATTACCCTGGGTTTTTAGTGAGCTCAGGAGTGAGCTCTTAAAGGAAGGGGAGCATGTCATGTGCATAGTGTGTATCTACCGTGTGCTACATGCACACAAGACTAGCTTCGAGGTTTGGGGAAGCTTGGAGCTAGGCAGGCTGAGTGACGAGCTGGACTAGGGATAGACTAACGGACGGGCGCCCAAGTGTGGACGCTCGGTGACCGGCCAAGAGCCTATAAAAGGGTGGCCAAGGTTAGTCAATAGTTCATAGAGTCTCACGTGTCTTTGTGAGAGCTCTATGGTCAGGAGCCTGGATCTAGTGCAGATGTGCACTTGCTTTCTGCAACCAAGGCCGGTGCAGTCTCGAGGTCCGCGAGGGTAGCTTCGTGGCGGTATGGGACGTCACGAGGTAGGGATTGGTCGGCACGTCCTACTAGTTAGCTCAGCTCGTGGCTCGGTGGGGACAACCAAGACTTGTGGGCTTGCTCACGGCTGTCAAGGTTGGGAGGTGAGTCAGGCCTGCACGCCCTTCACGTTACTTGGTTTGTTTTGCACGTTTCGAGTCTTGTACCAGGAGCGTTCTACGAGGTGATCCTTTGGGGATTTGACATTGTTGTACATATTTTCACTCACCATCATATATACACACACTCGGCCATTTCATGCTGTGTTGTTTTGCTCTCGTTCATCTGGTCCTTATTACTTCTCTGGGAGACGTCTGGAATGATGTCATGATTGAATACATGTGGAAGGGCTCCATGGAAGGATTGGTATCCTGGTGCGAGTTCTTGGCATGATTTATGAACTCATGGAAGGGTGGTAACCTTGGTGAGTGGCTCAGGACTCATGGAAGGGTGGTTACCCTGGTGAGTACTTTTTGGTCCTGTGTGGACGGCACCTGTGAACGGGCTAGTTGGATGTACAAGATGTTAGTTGGGAGATTTCATCCACACTGTCTGTGCACCAGCGTATGTATGTGAGTTGCACATGCATGGATGACTTGTTTTTTGATGCCTGGACAATGCTTGGTATTTTGCTTGTGAATGTCCACGGGCATCGGGGACGCCTGGACAACCCGTGGATACGCGTGTGCACACCTGTTTGGGACTCATATGGTTTCCTTATGTGTTTTGCAGGTGGTAAGTGTGCACACTTAACCCAATTTATTCATTATTTCATGTTACTAAGGTTTATTGGGTGCAGGGTTCACATTCACTTAAAGTGTGGGCGGACACACTTATAATTTTATAAGTGAGTTCACATCAAGGTGGACTATTTTAATGAACCAAGTCCAAATATGAGAGATGGGCACTCGCACACTCCCAAAAAGCTCCACGAGTTGCTATTCTAGGTGTGGGAGGGCCAAACTGGGCAAGCCCTGACTTGTAGAGCACTCAACTGGAAATTGTGGGCTGTTAGGAGCTGTGTGGATAGGAAAAACAGCAAGTTTACTCATATGCATGAGCTACAGGTGGAATACATGCGAAGTACAAGGGTCCCAGGGCTGGCTGGCTGCTATTTCTCTCTCTACAGGGCAGGTCGACTTCATCTACAGGGGCTGCAGGCTAATCGATTTGGCTCCAGGAGCTTGTGCATGGCTGTTGGGACTGTTTTTTGGGCTTCTCTGCTGAGAATAGGGCTTGGACGGAGTGAGTAGAGTCTGTATAGGAGCTGGTCGACTGTTATAAGGGCCATTATTGGATGTTTTTACAGGTTTACAGGAGGTTTCTCACGATGAAACTTGAGCAAACATGTCCCTAGACAAGTACCAGGCCTTGGGATGTGATCTGGTGGAACCTGTGGGTGGCCAGTGAGCCAAAACGATGGCTGGTTACTGTTTTGCAGGTTTGGGACATCACTTTGTTAGAGGGTTGGTGACCGCTCTATCAAAGTACAGGAGTGGTTGGTGATCACTCTACCCTGGTTGGTGACCGAGGGTGTTCTACAGGAGCGGTTGGTGATCGCTCAACCTTGGTTGGTGATCGAGGGTGTTGCAACATGAGTGGTAGGTGACGGCTCGACCTTGGTTGGTGACCGAGGAGTTGCAGGTAATGTGTTTACCTATGTTTCCATAGTTGGATAAATCTGGTGTTGGCTGGATGAGTGTGTACTCTCCGGGCACCCGCAACTTGTACATATAAATACTTTTGTTGGTAATAAAGATACCTCAGGGGGGGGCTGGCCCAACTTCAGCCCCTAGTGCTGTGTCATGTGCAAGTTGGTTTATGTTTGCACGATGTATATGCTCATGTAATGTTTCATAATGATGGTAATCATGTATATGCCAAGAATGGTTGATGTATGTATGCTGTTTTGGTAGTGCATTGGTTCCGTATATACGTGCCCGTGTGTGATAGTGGTATCAGAGCATTGATTTCTTTCTTTGCTTGAGAAAGACGATTTTTGGGCATACGGAAAGCTTTTTGCTGAGCATACTAATTGTGAAACATGAGCATGCAAGCAAGGTCTGGTGAGCATTCAGATGCACAACGGTATGCTAAATCCGCATATTCTGACCAGGCCGATGTACTTTCAGAGCTAGAGGCTCTCAAGCGTCAAGTTAAGATGCTATCGTGAGGAGATAGCTGAATTGCGGTCTCTCAAGAATGATCCTGATGTGCAAAGGGTTTTGAATGAAAAGAAAAAGAAGGGTTCAGGTGACGATGCAGCCTTTGAGGCCATAGAAGCAGAGATGGGAAATGAAGATCCTAGAGAGCTGGCCATATCTTATTTGAAAGGCAAAAAGGATGTATTGGGTGATGCAGGTACAAAAAGGACTCCTCGCGTGGAAGCACATGCATATTCCAATACATTAGGAGATGTAGATCCTCGTCACCGTTATGCATCTTCATGCCGAGAGCGTTCTTCAAGTGAAGATTCTCACTACTCCAGGAGTGTGTCTCGAGTACGTGGGAAGAGACCCATGCATGAGTCTCCTAAGCCCAGACATGGGGCTAGAGACAGGTCTTGTTCTAAAAAGAAAAGCCAAGAGTTCAAGTCAGGAGACAAAGATGTGAGGTTTGAGAACTTCTATGGCAAGATGGATATTGCTTTCGTGAGATAGTTTGAAATTGCTTTTTGCAATGAAGATTTCTCTCAGAAGTCTAAACTCAGGCATGTGGGTATGCATCTCAAAGAGACAGCTAGTGATTGGTGGATGGCCAAGCTTTTGGATGCAAGTGCTGCCCGCACATGGGATGACTTTAAAATTCAGTTTTATGCTCAATTCTTGCCTCCAAACTTTGCCAAGAATGTACGCAAAGAGTGGGATTGGTTGAAACAGGATGAAGGGGAGACAGTGCAGACATATATAGCTAAGTACTGGAAGGTACTGCTGAAAGTTACTCCCTTTATGTCTCTTTCTAATGGTGAGAAGAAACGAAAGTTTGAATCAGGTTTGCACCCCATCATTCATGCACCCCATCATTCAAGAGAGCTTACAGGTGTACCCAAATCAGACTCTTCAGCAGTTGATAAACTCAGCACTCATAGCTGAAAATTTGCATATGAAGTGGGTTAAAAACAAGTCAAATTCAGATTCATTTAAGGGCAAGAGACGGGCTGGTTATGACCAGAAAAAGGGTGGACAGCCCTCTAAAAGTGAGCAGAAAGATGCCTCAGCTACAAAGGGAAACTCGTCTAAGAAGCCGGGGGGTAAACACAATGATTTTGGGCTGTCAAAACAGCAGAGGCTTGATTATGTACGTGATGGGAAATGTTTAGGCTGCGGTAGTAAGGATCACATATATCCTAAATGCCCGTAGAACCCCAAGAATGCAGATTCTAATGCAGAAAAGTCTCATGTGAATGTTGTGCCTGTTGTGCAGGGTAACACAGGGCAACCCCCAGGTCATAGAACAATATGTAAAGCATGGGGACAGTTGAGGGATCAGCCTGCACTCTTTTTGTTTGATGATGCATCCACAAATAATTTCATTTCGGTACAGATGGCTGCTGCCATAGGCTTGGATGTATCAGATTTCGGGACTCAATGAATGCAGATGCCGCCTTTGAGGATAAAGGAGTTGATGTAACGCCGATCATTGGCAAACTCCGAATTCATATACAGGGATATCTTGATCATGAGAGTTTCTTGGTTGCTCCTCTCACAGGATGTGATGTTTTGTCGGGGATGCCTTGGCATGCTTGTATGGAGCCCAAGAAGGACTATAAGTCCAAGAAAATCAGCTTTGTTCATAGAGGTAGAGAGCTTGTTATAGAAGCTGGTACTCCAAGTAGTACCATACCTATTGTAAGTCATGTTCAGGTTTCCAAAATAATGAAGAAGTCAGCTTGTTCTTACTTGGTTTTTGTACGAGAACAATCTGAACAGATGCAAAAGAACGGATGGTATGCAAAGCATGGGGTCAAATCAAGGATCAGTCCGCCTTATTTATGTTTGATGATTGTGCAACCGATAACTTCATCTCTATTCAAATGGCAGTTGCCTTGGGTATTGAGGTTAAGAACATGGGACCTCAAATTGAAGCAGAAGCTGCCTTTGTTGGTAAAGAGGTGCAGGTTACCCCACTAATAGGGAAGTTGCGCATACATATCCAGGGTTACCTTCATCATGGCATTTCTTAGTTGCACCACTTAATGGATGTGATGTATTGTTGGGCAAGCCATGGCATCATAGGCTTGAGCCCCGCAAAGAGTACAAGACAAACATGATTTCTTTTATGCATAGAGGCCGCATGTATATCATTGATGCCGGCAAGGAAGGGGATTCCATCCCACTTGTATCTCACATCCAAATTAATAAAGCAATGAAAAAGAGTCTTTCTGCGTACTTGGTTTTTGTTCGTGATAGCATTGTACCAAGTCATCAAAATGTTGATGCTTCGACTTACGATAGGCTGAATTTTCTTCATGCATTCAACGATTGTTTTGCTGATGCATTGCCAGGTGAATTACCTCCCCAAAGGCCCGAGGATCATCGCATAGATCTTGTGCCAGGCAGTTCTCCACCGAACAAACCCGCATACCGTGTGAGTGTTGCACAACAAGAAGAGATCATGAAGCAGGTAAATGAGCTTTTAGAGAAAGGTTTGGTTCAGCCAAGTTCCTCACCTTATTGCTCTCCCGTGCTTCTTGTTCAAAAGAAAGACAGGTCATTCCGCATGTGTGGATTATAGAGCTTTAAATAAGCTCACCATCAAGAATAGATTCCCAATCCAGCATATTGATGACATTTTGGATAAGCTTGATGGCTCGGCTTGTTTCAGCCGTCTTGATTTGAAGAGTGGTTATCACCAAATACGATGGTGCCACAAGATGTCCACAAAACTGCATTCAGGACAGCTTTTGGATTATATGAATTTTTGGTGATGCCTTTTGGTCTCACCAATGCTCCTGCCACATTTAATCGTACGATGGATAGGATATTCCGACCCCATCGCAAATTCACAGGTGTATTCTTTGATGACATCTTGGTTTTCTCCAAGAATGAGCAGGAACACAGAACTCATTTGGTCACAGTGTTCGAAGAGTTGCGGAAGCATAAACTTTTCATTAATGCCAAGAAAAGTGAGTTCTTTCTTTCAGAGATACATTATTTGGGTCACATTGTATCCAAGGATGGAGTAACAATGGATCCTGCAAAGATAGAAACCATTCGGAATTGGCCAGAGTTGCAAAATGTACATCAAGTACGTAGTTTTCTGGGATTATGTTCATATTATAGGTGTTTCATAAGGCATTTTGCTATGATAGCCACCCCTCTACATGATCTCACAAAGAAGAAAACCACTTTCAAATGGACTTCAAAAGAACAGGATGCCTTCTTACAGCTCAAGCATGCTATCATATGTGGACCCGTATTGATTGTTCCCGACTTGCAAAGGTCATTCATAGTGGAATGTGATGCTTGTGGCGACTGTATAGGAGCTGTCCTAAATCAAGAAGGGCATGCAGTTGCATATGAGAGCCGTCGTTTGCATGATGCTGAGCTTCATATGGATATCTATGAGAAAGAGCTCTTGGCTGTAATTCATGCCTTAAAGATATGGAAACATTATCTTCTTGGGGCTGAATTTGTAGTCAAGACAGATCATCAAAGCTTGAGATACTTTCTATCTCAAACAAAGCTTTCAGAGAAGCAGATGAGAATGGCAAACTTTCTTTCCATGTTTCATTTTCAGATTGTGCATACTCCGGGAAAGAAAAATGTGGTGGCAGATGCATTATCCAGAAGGCCTTATGTGGCTGCAATTTCAGTGGCCTCTCATGGAGACTTATCTGCTATGCGAGATTTGTATCATTTGGATGCTGGTTTTTGCCATATATGGACTGATTTGATGGCTGGTCACTCACATGCCTCTTATGTGATCAAAGAGGGTTATCTTATGAAGGATAACTGCTTATGTGTGGTAAAGGATATGCGTCCAAAGGTTATGGACGAATGTCACGCTCCACCTTATGCTGGTCATAGAGGTATCATGCCTACTACATGCATGATCGAGAGATATTTCTTTTGGCCAAGCATGCGTAAAAACATTGAGGCATATGTACATGCATGTATTAATTGCCAAAAAGTGAAATTTGATAGGCGAAAACCGCCTGGTTTGCTTCAGCCAGTACCTATTCCCTCGCAGCCATGGGAAAGTATTACTATGGATTTTATTATGGACTTGCCTAGATCCGAGCATGGGAATGATGCTATTTGGACCATTGTGGACAGGTTTAGCAAGCAAGCTCATTTCTTGCCCGTCCAGAAAACAATTAAAGTTGATCATATGGTGAAACTTTTTCTTGCTAATATTTTCAAACATCATGGTATGCCTAAATCCATTGTTGGGGATAGAGATCCCAAGACTACAAGCCTCTTCTGGAGGGCTTTATTTGATAACATGGACACTAAACTTGAGTTTTCATCAGCTTGTCATCTGTTGAAGTGTTATGCAGCAGATCAAAAGACTGCATGGGAGAAGTATCTTCCACTTGTTGAGTTTACCCCCCTACAACAATATGATCCATGCCTCCACGGGAAAGGCCCCGTTTGAGATTATTTATGGCAGAGTGGTCTTGCCACCCATCCTTCGTAAAAAGGATGAGATTTTTGCAGCTGATGAGTATGTTCGTGACTTGGATGTAGCCTTTGCTCAAGTACGGACAGCCATCGCAAGGTCACAAGATAAGCATAAAATGGCTGCTGACAAGCATAGAAGGGACATGCAAGTCAAAGAAGGTGATTGGGTTTTGTTGAAATTTGAGAAAGCTAGGCTTCGGAAGAGGCCAGGACGAGAAGGATCATATCCTAAGCTTTCTCCTCGCTATTATGGACCCTTAAAGGTGATTCAAAAGATCAATGAAGTGTCATACCGGCTTGCTTTACCTAGTCATTGGAAGATTCACAATGCATTTCATGTGAGTCTTTTTCGGAAATATGTTGGGCCAGATCCTGACGAGCCTGAAGATCCGCCAGAGATTGATGAGCTTGAGGAGATCCTCCAGCCAGAACAGATTGTCTTTCACAAGGAGAGGAAGCTACCTGTTGCTGCAGGAAAGCTTTCCAGGAGATACCTTGTGAAGTTCAAGAATTATTTGCCCATTGATGTAAAGTGGGTCAATGAGGATTATTTTGTTGACTACCCACAGCTGTTGCAGGCATATCTTGAGGCTTTTCAGTTGAGGATAACCCTTTAGAAGCCCGGGGGGATGTCACCAATTGGCCGACCATTTGGTCCATCTCCAGATTTGTGTCTCGTTCACTCGAGGCCAGGCCGGTGTCTCATGTGAAGGGGCCAGTATTTTTGCATAACATGGACGGGAGCCAGACTGGTGCCACCCGTGTGTTAGCAGGATTGTGTCGTATGGACGGGAGCCAGACTGGTGCCACCCGTGTATGACCTGGACTGTGTTCTATCCATGGGATTGTCACGCCATAAGAGCCAGTATTTGTGTCGTGTCTTGCCTATGGGATTGTCACTCCATAGGGAGGCTTGTGCCTGGATCTGTGTCTTACCTATGGGAGTGTCACTCCATAAGAAGACCGAGATTTATGTTTTCTGTCGTGCCATCATTGTGTCCGACAGAAATGTTTAGTACTTGTTCCATGAACGGGAGATATGTCCATGATACTGTTTGCACATGCATTCATGTTTTGCATGTTTGGAATTGTTTTTGCATGACTTGTATTCCTGTGTTTGCCTATTTGACGTGCCACTTACTGAGTGGGGACGCCTGCCAGTGAGTCGTGAAGTTTGCTCTGTCTTTTGACGAGTTTTGTTGCGTGTGAACAGGTGGTAAGTGTATTACACTCGTTTATTTTTATAGCATTCTTTTTAACCTTTGTTTTTATAAGGTTGCAGGTTCACACTCATTAATGAGTGGGCACCCTTCCCAATATTTCATGGTACTTTTAGAAGGGTGGGCACCCACGTTTGGGTCATGGTGGGTAAGGGAACCCCTCATGTGTGTGGGGGTGGGTGTATGGCCACCTACCCACCCCCCACCTTGGAACCTTTGGAACTGGCCACCTCCATGCAAGCTAGGGGGGCCGGCCAGCTGTTGGACGTGTGCCCTTTCCATCATTCGTAGGTGATCCTCCTCTTGCCTATAGACGGCTATGCAGATGCCACCTTCTGTCGGATCGGACTGCACAGGCAACCTCTCCATCGCTTACATATAGGCGACCTTGATCTTGCTCACAAGGTGGCTGTTCTCTTGCCTTGCGGGTCCTCCCACTCTTCTCTAGCCAGCAGGCGGTTGCGCCTAGACACCATTCTCTGGCCAGCAGGCGGCTGCGCCCAGACACGCCACTCTCTGGCCAGCAGGCGACTGCGCCCAGACCCCATTCTCTGGCCAGCAGGCGGCTGCGCCCAGACACGCCACTCCCTGGCCAGCAGGCGGCTGCGCCCAGACGCCACCTTCTTCATCTTGCCCTGCAGTCGGCTATCTTCTTGCCGTGCAGGTGACCGTGTGCAGAACCTCGCTCCTCTTTGGCTAGCAGGCGGCTGCGCCTAGACACCACCCTCTCCACTTTGCTGGCGGCTGCGCCCAGGTGTCCTTCTCTAGCCCTATGCTGCTGCACTTAGGCGCCTCTGATATTTGTTCTCCCACTAGCAAGCTACAGGCGACTCTCTCACTTGCGGGCTGGCAGCAACAGCAATAATAGAGACTTCTCCTTTCATACGTGGGTGCCTACTACTTATGAAGGCCATATCCATTATTTTGCAAGGTAAGTGGATTGAGATTTAAGCAAAGGTCTTTGATGTAAATCTTATAAGGGATACTCTCTGCTGCTAACACCCGTTCGGTGCGAGGTAGTCCAAGCTTCTGGAGAACCACGGTCCATGGGTGCCGAGATCGGGAGAGGCAGGCGTTAGTACCGGAGCGCCTGGTGCGTGGTCTTGGAACACCAGTGGGGCGCTCTCTGCGGATTCCAGTGAAGGCACAGGACTGTAGAGACTAGACTTCTTCAAGTGGATCGCTCTCCTTCGAACGTCTACTTCAAGTCCCTTGTTTGGTAACTGTATTCATCTCAGTTGTACATGGACATCATCTGGTTCATTGAACCCATGGAGCATTGTATCTCTTAAATACTCCCAATAATATATCATATATTGAGGGGGGGGTCGGCCCGTTCCGGCCCCAGTGCTGGTGTCCATTGATCAACATTTCATTTCATTTCAGTTTTCAGTTGTTATTGAGTTGTTCATTTATATTGTGAAATTTAAGTTGTGCTATTACGCGTGTGGGTGTCCAACGGAGTCTATTCCCACTTGACGGGATCGGTTTCACCAGGTAGAGGGGATGAGACAAAGAGTCCACCCCGTCATCAAGTTTAGCAGGAGGGGATGTCATGTGCACGCCCGTGCCATGGCTAAACCTGAGCATGAACATCATCAATCCTTGATTAGGACAACATTTTGGGCATCATTAGCAATAGGAGCATTACCATCAGCATCAGTATCATCCTCAGCATCATTACCATCATCGGCATTAGTAGCATCATCATCATCAGCCAACAAGCATCAGTCGGCAACCAGCAAGAGCCTAGGTAGCAGGCAACGAGCGCATGGGGGAAGGTCTGTAAGGTGTGGGCAGTCGCCAGCAGTAAAGAAGGCGTAGCATATAAAGGGGCATTTAATACCAAATTCTTGTCCAAGACGTGGCCGACAGCAATATCTGTTGGCCGACCAACATCTCCAACATCTATATAAGCATAAAGTCATAATTTAGTCAAGTCATTCAGTTCATTCATTCATTCATTATTCTCATAAGTCAGTAGAAGTTATGTAGGGGCCAGAGGTCACCCCTTTGGGGCGGACCAAGGGCCTAACCATGTACAAGCTTTCAACAACCTTTTTGTACCATATTAAATACTGAAAACCTTGACACCAACTATCTCTCTCTTCTTCTCTCTCCTCTATCTTAATTATGTTTAATCAGCATCTTGTTCTTAATCAGCCTTAGAGTTGTGGATTAGTACAGCAAGGCTTCCACACATGCAACACAAGTCTACTGCCCCTTACCTAGACTAGTGTAAGACTCCTCTTGTAGACTGTGCTACAAAGATCCAATTACTTACTGCCAATCTAGCACTCATCCAAGAGCTGAATCCCAATAGGACATCTAGTCTCGACTCTCAAAAGTGCAACAAGCTCTACCATAACAATCCTAGCACAACTCAACTGTCATACCAAATGGCATCTTGCATACTAAACACTAGTCTAGCACAACCAAGTCCTAGTGCCATGTACTTCTTCCTTTACAAGATCTCCCGTCATCTAGGTCTGAACGGAGATTGTGTTTTCACACATAACTAGTAGATTCTCACGTCTATTTTACGGCAAGGATAAAACTCCCCATCAACTTCTGTGTATGTCCCATGTCCTCAAATAGCCTGAAGGCAACACACGGCTTCCAACTACTTTCACCCCACCAAATTGGGATGAACCAAAGGTCCACACAATCCCATTAACAGAGATCTTGAAGGACAATGGTTATAACATATTCCACCTCTAACATGTCCATGGGTGATTGTCACGTGCACACCTTAATCCGGTGCCACGAAGACTTGATTATTCCTTATAGCCGTCTTAAGGGCAAAGTTAGAGGTCGTATATGGGTAGTTTGAAGCCTTTTTGGTGGCCTTATAGGTGCACGGAGGTGCCCAGGACATACACCAGTGGTTGGGATATATTCTGGGCACAATGTGAACACATCTTATGACATTTTTGCCGACTTTTATGGCCTGAAAAGTGAAAACCGACCTGATTACGACCATAGTTGTCAGGTACGATACCGTACGGGAAAATACGGTATGGTATAAAAAAATTACAGACTTTAGTATTTTGAATTTCAAAGAGAAGACAAGTTGTCACATGATGATGATTCAAACCAAAATTCCATTAAAACCAAGTTGAAAACATACATAGATGTTAGGCTAAAGCCTAAGTCATACAATGCGAGGTGCTCTAGGCGCATGTAGCCGTAGTAGTAAGTACAAAAAGTGGTGCTCAACACCAAAAATAACTCAGGCTCTCTCTAAACTTGATTAACTCCTGTACATGCAGCCCAGCCTTGCGACACACACATAGGCTGCCTTGCTGCCCTGTGCATCACACAAGCAGCATGGCCAGTTGCCAGTTTTGCGCACAATTCAGCCTGCCACCATCGCCAAGGCAACTGCCGTGCACTTGCTGAGGTCTAATTACCACAAGCCTGCTTGGTACTAATAGCCCGAACCTAGTGTAGGCCAGAATCAGTCCATTCATCTGACCCCCTTTTGGGGCAGGTCAAGAGTTAGGCCTTCAGATGGTCATAGATTACCTCTTTTGGAGGGCCAAAGGCCACAGATTTTGTACAGCTTTTTGTACTATGTAATATACTGGAAATACAGCTATCTTTCTGGTGACTTGCATTAAGGTTCATATTCAGTTGCTTAGGGCTGAAAGAAGACGCACAGAGTTTCCGCGCATATGACAATGGCTGAGTGAAAATGTCAACTGCAGCCCTATGATCTGCTGTATACTCTTGGCTAGCACTTCGCCTACAGAAAAACGCTCTCTGAAGTCCAACACTGAGACAAACATATGATTATGATGATTTTCCAATATACATACATATATATATGCATCACTATTGCTGGTCAACCTGCTACCCAGCTTGCTGCCCGACCTTCCAGGTCATCACTTCCACATGGCACCTGCGTTGCTCAGTAACCCGCGCTTGCTGCCCGATTCCTACAGGCCAGCTACGTGTACCTAGGGTGAGGTGTGTCGCATATAGAGTACTCGTATAAATGTTCCCATGATGCCACAGCCTATTGTTCACCATGAAGAGTTTTCAGCCACATCTCGTCATGCCACCTATCCTTGGCATGATCCTTAAGATCGATATAAAGATTCCTGATGTATGGAGGGCCATGTTCATGATTGTGAGAAGAGAACCCACAGTTTTTCACCTCATCGTGAAGATAAAAGAATGCCACATGACGATTTTCGCCATAGAGAGTGACTCAAGGAGTTCATCCTTAGGTCTTGGGCACCTGGATGGGCCTGTTTTTAGGCTGCCCAGGCTTTTCAACCCTTGCAAATGAACCTGCCCAATGCTGAAAATTGTCCCACCTTGATGTCAAAATCTGCCATGCTTTTTCTCTGCTGCTCGTTATTCCGTGCCTGTCAGTTTTGTACGCTATTTGCCTCCACACGTGGATTATTCCCATCATGGCATGTTTTTAGTCTATCTTTGTGCAACCGCCATAAATCTTACTGTCACTTAGGCCTTTTTCTCTCAGGGTACAACAGTCACCTAATCACTTATAGTTTTCTAGAAGTACGGCCATGCATCCATGCTGATGGTGATGCATGTGACAGCCTAGGGGAGACTAAGACAGTCCCTTTTACAGGATAAATAGCATTATGTAACAACGGCGGCAACATTTTGAGTTATACGCTTGAGATGATGTGTATTCACTAACATCGTGAATCTCTCTCTGATAGATTGGAGATGAGTTGGAAGCTAGTAACATTAAGTGGGGCCTATATATGAACTATGGATGTGGAGAGGCTGTGCATGCCATGTTCTTGTGATGTGAAAGGGAAGGGCTGCACTAATCATTTGCAATTTGCAACTTTGGCTCGGCAGGTAACGATTTTGTTTGTTTGCTCTTTTTTTATTGCCCAGGTGTGGGGGTGGGGGTGGGTGGCTGGGTGTGCGTGCGTGCGTGCGTGTGTTAAGAGGCGGTTTTCTTGTTTGCATTGTGTAGTGCTTCGAAGCTTCATGCCGAATTTTGCCAGGGATGATGTAACAGGGAACAAAATAACACTAGTATGAGATAGAAATTGCCTCATCATGCTTTGCTATTTAGAAAGTAAGAAGGCTGTTTGCTAAGAACTAAAGTCTAGTTTTGCATCCAATAAAACGATGCAGTGCATCTGAAACTACTATTTGATAACTGTTGTTGCAGAATCCTGTATACCTTGCCCGGAAAATGGAAGATGCCAGGGAGGAGATTTGGAATGTTTTCCTGGCTTCAACAGGCATGGGAAGTCTTGCATGAGAGATCCACAAACAGGAAAAGCTGTTCAAGCAATTGTATGGTTTTTGTTTCGCATTTGTGTTGGCCTTTGATTACCTGCTCTTGGGCATAGAGAACGTGCAGGTGTTGGTTACTTGAAGCTTTGTGGGAAGACTCAAGACTTTGGAAGACTGGTATCAACTGCATTGCGCTGACATGTACCTATTTGTTGGCAGGACAATTATGTGGTGCAGCAAGTTTGTGGACAGTGTAGTTTCCCACTTTGCAAATGGGCTGAACCTGAACGGGTCTGCTTCCACACTGGATTTCTTGAAGTTTGTGCCATACATTAGGCAGGCATGGCCCTTGTGAAACAAAGAGAGCAGGAGCTTTGAGGGGCAATAAGCTTTCTTAGTTTGTTTATGTTTAGTTAACCTCTCCATTCAAGTTAGTGAAAGGTAATGCTAACCAAGATTTCATAATCATGCATAGGTTTACATGTGGTTGTGTATCAGTGCAGCTGACTGTAAATGAGGTTACTCAACTCGTGGAGAAAGCCAGGATAGATCAACAGTTGGGCATTGATCCTGTGAAATTTAAGCTTGCGAGAGAAGAGGGTATGAAAGCTGCCCAGAAAAAGCTCATGAGGAGTAATTCTGACAGGTTTGTGGCTTCCATGCCGGCCCCCCCTGATGGGCAGGGATGGTTGTATATTGCTATGCTTGATTGTAACTTTCAGCACTTCTTTTCTGTAGTATGAGCAAGAAGTTTTTGTTCAACCCTGATGATCTAGGCTGTCATGTTCAGCGTGCTGGAACTGCAGTGTCCTGTTGAGTTGCGGGAGAATTACAAGCCTTATTGGTGTCATGCTCGGGACTGGATTCTTTCCAACTACAGTACTCTTCTTGTTGTTGTTCCATTAGTATGTTACTTTTTGCCTTTCTAAATGCCTTGTTATGTTAGCTTTAGGAGAATGAAGGTAACCATCTACTCGCCTGCAATTCATGACTTGTCCTCCAATTGCAGGTGTTCTTAATGGTAAAAATTCTTGGTCGAGCATATCGTAAACAAAAAGTTTTTAAGCGGGCCGAACAGCTGTATTTACAGGCAAGTAGCATGCAGCATTCGCTCTCCTCTCTCTCTGTGGAAATACATTAGGTTGTTTATGTTTCTTACAGTTGGCTTGTAAAAGGCAGGCTCTTACGAGCATTTTTTATACAGTGATTTAGGCTCAAGTCTTGACACCTTTTCCTTGCATTGTAGGCTATCGAAAGCTCTATGCGTTTCCTTCAAATGAAGCTTATTTTGCCAACTTATTGCAGGTTTGTGAAGCATTGGAAGAAAAAGCACAGCACAAGTCATCAGGAAAAGAAACATGGGTTGTCGCATCACATCTTCGAGATCATCTGCTTACTCCACGTGAACGACAAAATAATGCTGCTTGGTTGCTGGTAGGGCTCTTCGATGTATTGCTTTATTCTCTCCCTTTGCTTTTCAGCCAGTCTCTAATAAAAATTTTACTTTTTACAAATGGGAAAACTGAAGGGGTGGGGAAAGCTTGGCAGGCTAGGTATAATTGGGGCAAAATGATAAAGATGATAAAAACAGACCAGGCCTTTTATTGCATTCAAGACAAATAACATAAATCTAGCTATCTAGTGTCACATCTCTGCTTTGTACAGCACAGCCCAGACAGTTGCGTTGACCGTCTGTACAGCCATGGGGAAATTCACACTATAAAATGTAATGTTACAAATGCACCACAATACACTTAAGATGTTTTTTTCATGCACAAGAGTGAAGTGGAATCAGCCTACAGAGAAACGTAGAAGGTACGACTGTTTATTCCTGAATCCCAGAGTGTAAACCACTCACTGCATGCCTAGTCAAAGAAAAGGGTGCCCATGGTCAGGGAAGTCAGCTGGATTGATTGTCTGAACCAAAAATGCCATGAAGTGTCCTTTGCCACAGATTGGTGGGGGTTTGATGTGTCTGGTAAGCCCATGGTACTCTCATCACATGGATAATGTGAATCAAGGCAACATTGGTAAGTTCTGTTGCAGCGGTCTCTCCTGGGTAAATCCTTAGATCCAGCTCTGAAGAAGGCCCGTGGGGGTGGGGTGTGTGTTTGGTAACTGGTTTAGGGTGGGGAGTGGCAAATTGGCTCATGCCAGTTACTAGGGATCATGAGGTGTACCTTGTTAGGAAAGCAGTTTCTATGGTGGGTTCTATGTGTGATTGGAGAGAGGATTGCGAGCAACACATTGACAGCATATTCTCTAAGGACTAGCTTTAGATGATCCCTTGAAATACCTCATAGCAGAAGAGATTCAGGAGGGTTTATGTCAAAACTAAATAAAAAAGTCCAATAGGATGTAAGGGTTGCATTGAGGCCCTTTGCAGCCTCAATCCCTCCTTTTTTCCCCTAAACCACTTCTGAATACATAAAAGGAAGATCTTGATGCAGTAGGTGCTAGTTTGAGGAGGAATTTCAGTAGAAGCCACCTTTTTTTTGGGGGAAAAAGATCCTTCTATTAGTTATGAAAGACAGCCACAAAAGGCTAGATACAACCACGAAGGGCTAGATACAAACTCGCCTCATATACGGGCGGGAATCAAATGATCATAAGGGGAAGAGACACTTCTCCTCCGGCTGGCCGCTCTGTGAGGAGAAGGCTATCTCATACGGGGGGTGGGGGGGACAACCACACAGGTGGTCTGTAATGCCAAGTGGGGTCGCCACCTCTATCTGTGAGAAAAGGGCTCGGCGTCCAGAGCCTCAAGAAAGCTTCCCGCCGCTTCCGCATGCGGTCAGAACCTCCCTGTAACTTCCCCCACTGACCGCAGAGGGTGTGAATGATGTTGAGCCAAATGCTCCTGATGGACTCAGCAGGCGCAGTGTGGGTACCCTCGATGGCCTCTCTGCATCCAGCTCGCCAAATGTGCCACGCTGTGATGCTACTGCAAATCTCCCATCTCTGGCATGAGCCTGGTCGCCAGTGGTCTGTAGGTGGGGTTGTGACTGGTACTGCCGAAATACGATGGTGAGAGACCTCAAGGGCTAGACCTCCCCCATCCTCCTCATAAGCCTTGACCACCTTAGCTTCTGTGGCCCAAGTGTCAGTGCCCAATGTAATGATCCGGGTCAAGGCCCTATCCATAGTGAAGATGCAGAGAATCCGTTGCCAAATCTGCTGAGCGTTTGGGCAATCCCAAAGACTGCCGTTGAGACTCTTGAGGGTGGCTGCACCGTGGGCAAGCTATTGGTTGACCTCCAACTGCCAGCCAAGTGCCGACCGCCAAGCTCCTGTGTGCCATCAGCCAAAGAAAGAGGGTGATCTTTCTAGGCCGAAAACTATCCCAAAGCCTCTTAGAAATCTTAAAGGAAACGCTATGAGAGGCAATGTGGTTGCCAATGTGCTGCTACTGTCGGGGTGCCATCAATCTTCGGCATTTGGATCTTGCGTCCTAGTCGCGCCGTATATGCAAAGAAGGGGGCATCTAGAGTCTCCTCCCGATCAGCGGGGTCATGCCAAGTCCACTCTCTCGGGTCCCACTGTAGGCGTGTGAGAGGTTGGCACCATAGTCACAGGAAACAGCCATTTCAGTCCCTAGAAGCACGTTTCTCCGTTTCAGGACCCCATCCGTTTCCATGGCCATTTCTCATTTACCAAGGGATATTGTCACAGGAAACGACCGTTTCCACCCCTAAAAACTCATTTTCCCATTTTTGTTCCCGTTTCTCGTTTTTGGTGACTATGGTCGGCACTCCTATATCCATAGCCGCCAGAATCTCTCTGGTCACCTTGGCCGGTGGTGGGTCTATGTGCCACTCCCATGCCTGAAAACCAATCACCCTCACCCTATGCAAGGTGCAGCCATTGAAATCCTCGTAAGGGAAGCTCGGATCTCTCTAGTCTGCCATGGGATCCAATAGAAAAGTGAGTAGACCACTGCCCTCATCTGCACCGTGGACTGCCACGAGAATATCATGTATGGTAAACAAACCTAGCCACAATGGGGGAGTCGGGTTTTGGATAGGAGTCAGCCACTCTCGAGGGATAGCTTAGTTGATGTCGATGCTGAGCCTCTCTACCCCGGACCCTTGCTAGGCCTCTCCTGCACCTCCGGAGGTAACTGCTTGTGTGTGATCCAATCTCCAAGGGACGTGGCTGGTCCTATGCTCAAGGCGCCCCATGATACATGAGGTCGGGCCCCCAACATGTGGCCATTGGGTAAACGGATCGAGGGGTTCTAGACCAAAGGCTGCCGAAGCCGCTCCTCTGAGGTTGCCGGAGCTATTTGCCTAAGGGCCGGCCTGAGGTGATCCCAAGCTCGAAGTAAGCTGGCTGCAAATCTATTCTCAAAAGCTGGACTAAAATCGTTGGCCCGCATCTTTGATACAATCCATCTAGTACTCTGTGGCCAAGGGCCCCCTAGACTCAGGGTGGGGGCTGAAATCCGGGCCAAGATGAAGTCCTTGGAGGGCTCATGTTACGACCCTGTGTTTTTCTCTGGACAAGATGCAGATGTGCACGGGGACATGGTGGACAGTGTGAATGGCATCAGGTGGGAGTGAAGATGGAAGCCCATGTGTGGATAACCCCATGTGTGAAAGGGGGCAAAGAGATTTTAGCTTAAAAGGTTTAAAAACCTTTAAAATCATTTAAAAAGCCCTTCATTAAAGAAAGACGTGGCCCTTATGCTATTTTGGGGCCACGTGTGCTTTTTTGGAAAAAGGAGGGCTAGCAGGCAAAAGAGGCGCCTATCCCTAGATGGGGCGCATGTGCTTTTTGGGGTGGGTGCGTAGAACTGGACTGCATGCTGGCTGCGCACAGGGGATTGCTTGCAGGTCTGTGCGGACAGCTGTACGGACAGGACAGAAAACAGGCGCATACAGGCTGTTGTGCGTGGAGAGTTTTCTGAAAAAGAGGCGCATACAAGCAGGGGCTGCAGGGCTGCATTTCTTGCAGGCGGCTGCAGGACTGCAGGCGCTCATCTGATGGAACTTTCAGCTTCTCTTTGCTTTGGATTCAGGACTGTTTTGGGACAGTTTATGGGCTGTTTTTGTTTGGCTGCAAATTCAGCTATGTGCTTGGGTTTTGGGCTGCAAGTACAGGTCATTTGGTTATGTTTCTTGGCATGGGAGTGAAGCAAGCTCGCATGGCTGCGTGCTCATGGAGCAGATTGTTTTTCTCTTGCTAGAAAGGAACAGTGGGACCTACAGTTATGGGCATCTCTATGTTGCCAGATGTTTCATGAGGGAACAGGTAACTAGATGTATGGAAACAGGACAGAAGTTTCAAAGGGAAACAGGCCTAAGGGTTTCATGTGGAAACAGGTCGTAGGTTTTCTCGAAGAGACATGTTTTTGGGTTTCTCCAGGAGAAAGGTCACATGCAGGCAGAAGGTACAGGAGTGGACACATGTTTGGCACAGCCTTGCTACTGATTAGACAGGGGATAAGGAATCCATGACAGAGATGGATAGTACCCTTGGAAGGTAGAGAGGGTTTGTACAGGTGTGTCAACTGTATGGTATGCTATGCTGTGATGCGAGTTCTCTTTTGAGAGACAGTTTGGGAGTCTGTGTTGTGATGCAGAAGCACTGGATGTGTCAGGGTGTGATGCTGTTCATAGTGTGAGAGGCTATGGATGGTTGTGGCAGCCTTGATCATGGGAGAAAGCTTCTGTATGCAGACTCAATGTGAGAGAGTCTTTCGATGTGAACATTGGCTGGACTCGTTTGTGGATGCCGAGTGGACAAGAAGCCAGATGCAGGTTCTTTGTAGGCTTCAGGGGTTCTACTGTGACGGCTGAGTTCCCAGCCTTATATTGTAATCAAAGCTCTTATATTCAATTAAAGAAATACCGCAAGGGGCGCCACTACGATTCGGGGCCAATCGGTGTCCGTGTACTGTTTGCAGGAGCACTCTAGCTCCCCCTATTTGTTTTCCTTTTCTAGGTCTTCAATGGCGTTGAAGTGTTTTATGTGCAAATGTTTGTTTCACCGCCCTTTGCGTTGTGAAGGCCTGTTTACAAGGTTCCGTTTGCCGGGACACATCGTCGACTTTCTCAAGGAGGCGAGTCCGTGGTTGCTTTGGTCGGGACAATCGCCAACTTTCCTAAGGGGGTGAGCTCGTGGTTGTCTCATGAGAGTCACATCAAAAGCTTCAACATGAGGAAAGTGAAAAGGAAGTGCAGGACACAGTACAGGATTTTGTGTCTTTGCCTATATGAGGTGAAGAGCAAGAGCTGAAGATGAAGCTCAGGAGAAAAGACATCAAGGACAAGAAGTAGTCGGCCAAGAACAAGAAGCAGTTGAAGTGTTATGGTAGTGTCAAAAGGCAGCCATTTATATGGTCAAAAGCCTAGTCTTTGGGTGGCCGTGGGCCAGCCCATGGGCACCCTCGGTGTGGACCAAAAAGGGGAAAAGGTGGACCAATTATTGGGCTGATGGAGGGTGCCTATGTAAAGAGACTTTAAGGGCACGTCTTTTGAGAGCAATCTTAGGGCCAACCCTAGCTCTTGATGCCTATATAAGAGCAGCCAGCCAAAGGCATAAATCATCTTGTAACGTGTGAGCTCGAGGGTCAACCCAAGCATGAAGAAGCAATTGACCCTTGAATAGCTTCCATAAGGGGAGCATAGTGATCAACCATATCTTCATCATCTAAGCGACCACCTCTAGCGGCCTACAGCAGCAAGAGAACGTTGCATACAGGCCGGCCAAAGAGCTGCAGCAACAGGGTGAATACTGAGAGAAAACACACCCCTAAAGGTGTCCCAAATCAACCTCAAAACAGCGGTTCCATTCAGCCCAAAACAGTCCCCAAGGTGTCTCTGTTCACTGTTTATTAGTCAGTAAGTCAATCTTGCACTCTTCATTTACATCTTGCAATACATAAGCAAATACACCTGCAACAGGTGGGGGTCCTTAAGAGGGTGGTTGGGACCCAATCGGGTGTGTTGTGTGCTACCTCTATCTCTGTACCTCTCCTTTATCATTTCTGCAAATTACAGCAGGTACTTTAAGCAATCTCTTCTCTATTCCATTCAAAGAATATTTCTGCACAAGTCGCATATATCACATGATTCAAACTGATTAAGCCAGCCGTTTACCTCCACTGGCGTGGCCTCCTCTGAGAATGTGTGGAAAGGAAGGAACTCTGCTCAGGGTAACTTTGGAGGATTTATCTATGACATACATAGAAGTGGTCTGTCACTGAGGCCTTTGGTGGCAAGCTCCTGATTTTTTTCATCTTCCTGTTATCTCTTCTGGTCTTCTTTTCTTTCTCACTGAAAGGCCTGGCCAGCCAAGCGAGCATATGGAGTGGCCATTGGGCTCCTTCTGATGAGTGGCTTCTCTTTCCACCTAGAATCCTTATCCGGAGAGAGCAAGAGTGCGGCGAGGTGTATTAATAGCTGGTTGAGCAAGTAGTTAGTCTTTTTTGATCTGTATAAGCACACTGATGGGCATTGCATCAGTCAGATATAGATCATGCTACAGAATAAGGCGTTTGCATCTTTCTGCCTGAAGCTGACCACATGGGCTGATTTTGAGGTTATATTCAAATCAACCTTTGTTTCCATCAACAAGATCACAACATTAACGAGTGTCACCTTCAAGATGGGGAACAAGAATTTTGAGACTTACAGACAATAATTTAATTACATCACTAATAGATGCCGAAGATTCTCAGGCTGTGATAGAAATCATCCTAAATCCTTTTGGGTTGAGACAGCTAATATTGGTGTTTACATTCTTAAGTGGAGTGCAACAAAATCCGTAAAAGGGATGACTTCACTACAGACCTACTCAGGTAAGAAACTTGCAGCTGCACACTAGAAAATATGGGTGTGATGCTCACAGGAGCAAGTTACATCCCTAAGCATAGTGAGCTGAGATGTGGTATTCGTTGTTCGAGGAACAACCACGCTGGATGGAGAACGATCTTCCATCATGTAGCAAGCAAATCACCAAAGTATCACAACCTTCACCAGCAACATGAGCTTCCTCGCATCCTCATGGAAGGCAGCCCGCCTCTGTACGATGGCTTTTGTAGGGAGATAGGGTGCTTCACCAAGTGAATCCAATTACGTGCAAAAAATCACTCACAAATAATTCTTTGAATATTCTATTGAAGTTTGGCATTATGGAGTAGCTTCCAATCAATCAATGCTTGGTTTGACTTCCAAAATCAAATTGAAAGAGAAATTGAGGTTAACATGATCTGGAGCATTCTGGAGCGATTCCACACCTAAGCTGTCGAGCAATGTTTTACTAAGATGAACGAGTGAGGAGAAGCTGAACATGGAAGAGGCCACTGCTGAGAATTGTATGTGAGGGGTTTGAGATGGAAATTTTTGTAAGAGAAACCATACCTAATACCCTCAAAGTTGTGACAGTATTAGCCCTAGATAGGCAAAGGTTGACAAACCCTACTCTTGGGCTCTATCTTGAAGACTGATCCTATTGCATGCTCTCTGGTCTTGGCACCACATAGGTTTGAAGAGATGCTTCCGTGTAATGGTTGACAAACCCTACTCTTGGGCTCTATCTTGAAGACTGATCCTATTGCATGCTCTCTGGTCTTGGCACCACATAGGTTTGAAGAGATGCTTCCGTGTAATGGTGCAAGGTGGTACTTCGGTGTTCTAAACATTGTAGACGAATGTAATTGTGTTTCTTGGTAACACTCAAAAGTGCAAAGAGTGGCACAAAGCATGTGAACTTTTCCTTGATGATTGAGAGTGACGAAGGTTCAATATACTCGGATGTGAATTGTAGGGAGGAGAAACAGAATTAGAGTTGAGTGGATTACAAAGCCAGGTGTTATTCAAATCAATGTTTGAACAAATATAAGACCCATTTTGTCATGAAGGGGTTTACAACTTCCACACACAAGACGAGCCTAATTAATGCTACGACCACTAGAATAAGATGTGGTCAAGGAGCTCAGTTTTGAGTGGATAGAGGGTTGAATTCACCATGACTGCATGCTAGTCAGGCTCATCACTGAATAACATGCTAGTCAGGCTCATCACTGAATAACATCTGGTACGAATTTGCAACCTTGCTACCTGGCTTTAAAGGTCATTGCATAATGATATAGACCGATCTGATGAGAAGTGATGGTATTATCAATAACATTATTCACTTCTACCTCTTCAGGAATGTGTCTTCTCTTTCTAGTTAAAGGAGCTTTACGATTGAGGAGTTTGTTGATGTTGGAATATTGCCAGGTGGAGCAGATGGTGTATAGGGACTCTCGCATTGATCAATATCCCAAATTAGTAAAAGGAGAATCTAAAGTTGTATGGGAGTGGCAAGGTAAGATTTCTTGTTTTCATCCAAACAGACTATGATATTCTTGAAAATGCTGTTGGTAAAATTGATATGAAGACATGATAAGACTACATGCTGCACCTGGACAATCTTGATTACATTTAATGAACATCCAGGTGATGATGCCATTGTATGTGTTTATACACACACACACACGTAGGCACATCATCAATGGTACACACGCGCACATATCATCAATGGTACCATCACGTGGACACATGCACGTGTGTTGAAGTGATGGTACCATTGATGATGTGTGTGTGTGTGTGTATGTATACAAGTATGTATGTATGCATATATAAATGCAAGTATGCTTGTGTGTGTGCACGCGCACGCGTGTTTTACTGTTTGTGAGAGAGAATGATGAGATCTGCTGCCGACGCCACCTTCGCCTCTGTGCAGCGCTGATGCCGCCCCTGTGCAGAGCCATCTTTGCTGACTGTGCAGCATCGTCTCTGTTTCTTTGCGCGTGCTTCTTGCGCCTTCGCACACGTGAGTCTACGTGTGTCTCTCTGCTGTGCGTGTACAGGAGTTTGCTGCTCGTGTTGGTGTTTTGACGTGTCTTGTTTCCCCTCTGTCGAGTCTTCCTGCACCCTGACGCCCTCACGCTTCTCTGCTTCCGACCAGCTCTTATTTGCTGTTTTTTCCTCTGCCCAGCTCCTGCGATTCGCTTTCTTCTCTATACAACCCTTTTTGTGTGTGTGTGTGTGTGTGTGTGTGTGTGTGTTATGTGTACAGTGAACAGTTTGTATCTCCTGTGCGTGGTTCAGCATGGCCTCTTCTCCAGACCAGTTGGCTTCAGACCAGAATGTGAATATCAAGGTTGTTAGAGGCGTCAAAGGCGTTTGGTATGAGGCGGGTATGGTACGCGCCTCGAAAGACTAGTATTTTTTCGAGACGTTAGAGGAGTATTAGAGGTGTCTTTTGTATACATACATACGTAATGAATCATGATATATATATATATATATATATATATCATATAGATAGTGATAGATAGATAGATTATGAGAGAGAGAGAGAAAGAAAGAAAGAAAGAAAGATTTTATTAACGTCTTCCAAAAGACCGAACTCGGCCTATGAGACAAATCGGAGTACATGTATGGGGTATCCTCTGTCATCCCAACAAAATGAAAAAGTACTGAATAAAAAAGCTGAATCTGGGTGTGCAGGGGATGGAGCTCTATTACTAGGAGAATGCAAAGCTATATGCATGGAGTATACAATCATGATATGCAACCTAGCTAGCTCCATCCTGTACCATACTGGGGGTATAAAATGGTATACATCAGTGAAGGGGGTGTCCACAGCTCCCTGAAGAACATGCCTGGGTGTGCTCTGAAGCGAGCCAGTCGCTCCGCACCCTCTCTGTGAAACTGAGCTCTGATCTCTGTCATCTCTCTCTGGTATAGGCGTGGTGTCCGAAAGCCAGGTGTCCTCTGTCTCCTGCGGGCTCTAAGTGTCTCTGCTCTCTGGAGAGTAATTCCCTGCCGTGTAGGGGCTGGGAGGGGTATGGATCTCTGAAAAAATGTAGTAATCTGTGTCTGTCGCCCCCCCTCTGGAGCTGTCTGAGCCTGTAATAATGTCTCTCTGTGGCGCTGTATGTCTAGAATGTATCTCCCCAGTATGCGCTGGTCTGCTGTCTCAAAGATCTGGCGTAGGGAATGTGGCTCTCTGAATAAAATGGGATATCTCTCTCTGATGGCTGTATATGCTCTGCATGTGCATACATAATGCTCCTCACTCTCCACCTCCTCTCTGCACAATCTGCATACCCTCTCCTCTCGGGGGATCCGTGCTGCTCTGCCAGTCTCAATCTCCAATCGGTGTGATGAAACTCTGAGCTGACCAATAGCCACTCGGGAGCCGTGTGGTAAAAAGCCCTCCATGTATCTAGGCCTCTCTATAAATCCATCATCAGTGATACTCATGAAGTGATCTCTGTAGTATAGCATCTTCGGTGGAAGAGGCTGTGTAGGCGATATCCATGTCTCTCATGTATAGAGCTGCCATAGATCTTGTCTCAATACTATGTTCCTCTCACTATGAGAGAGACGGATATGTGGTGCATCCCTGTCATATTGGAATGGTGGTAGATGATCCATGTCTAGGCCATGCTGTGAGAACCAATGTGTGACCTGTGCATACCATGATCCTCTGTCTCTTGCCTCAGCCAACTGTCTAGATGCCTGAAAAGCTCTGTATGATAATCTGTCCTGTGGCATCTCTCTGAATCTGTCTAGCAGGCATATAGTCTGAAATATGGCCTCTACCATCATAGGAGGTGCAGCAAACTCTGCTCGGATAATGTCATGAGGTACTGACGGTTTGCTGCGTATCATGCGTGCCATCATGAGGGCCTGTGGTCTCTCTATCTGTGTCCACCAATGGGTAGCAAGGCCTGGCGCCCATACTGCTGCTCCATACATCAATGCCGGTGTGACTAATGTGTCAAATAGCCACCCCTTCGTCCGGGGCTCCTGAAAATGCGCCTGGTGGCACTGTCTCTCTAGCATAGCCAATGCTGCATATCCCCGTGTCAATCTAGCTCTGGCTGCTGAACCCATGGTAAAGCGTGTGGCTGCTGCAGAGAAGGTAACCCCTAGGTACATGTATGATGTCACCACCTCCACCTGGCATCCGGCGAGAGTGAATGTCAGCTGACTCCTGCCCTGTCTCGATGTATGAAAGACCATAACCTTGGTTTTCCCAAGGTTCACAGTAAGACCCCTCTGTGTGCAGAAATCATGGAGTGCATGTAGATGCTGCTGTAGACCACCTGGGGACTCAGACACTAATACAATATCATCAGCATAGAGCATAATATGTACTGAGGTACCTGCTAAATCAACTCCATCTCCGCCTCCCCGTGTAATGAAGTCAGCCACCTCATCAATGTATAACCCAAATAGCGAGGGGGAAAGTGGGCATCCTTGCTTCACACCAATGGTGCTAGCAATAGTCTCGGACATACCTCCTGGACATCTGACTCGCCCAAAAACCTGCTCATATAATGCATAGATGCCCCATGTCATATCTGCTGGTATGCCAAGAGACTGCAGGCGCGCTGAAAGAGCCTCTCTCGTGGTACTGTGTCAAATGCCTTGCGGAAATCCACAAAGCAGCAATAGAGCTTTCTCTTCCTCACTCTGGCCTGATCAATCATACATCTCAAAGTGAATACATGGTCAGTGGTAGAGAAAGCTCTCCTGAAGCCTGCCTGCCCTGATGAGCGTAAACCTGCTCGCTCAGCATATAAGCTAAGCTCCTGCTCCAGCACTGCACCGTAGAGTTTGGCCAGCACGTGGCCAACCATAACCGTCCTGTAGTTGCTCGGATCGAGCATATCCCCTGTTTTGTGAATCGGCACAATGGTGTGCATCGTCCACTCCGCAGGCAAACCCTCTGCTAGTGCCCTGTTAAACAGGTGTGCAAGAAAAGGAGCTAAAGAATCTACTGCATATATGAGATGCTCACCGTGCAGGCCCATATGGTCGGCGGCCCGTCCATGCTGTAGGCGGCGGATAGCTTCCTGTACCATCGAGTGGGTAAAGAAGCTAGCTGTGGTAGGTCGAGGCTCCTGTGTGGCTGAGGTATAGGTGGCTGCTGTGGGGCATGGTATAGACCCTCTGCATATGTGTGCCATGTCTGTGGGTCTGCAATAGGTGTCGGGGTCCGGGGCTCTCTGAAGTGCCGCCATGAGACAGGGCTATCTCTACTCATGAAGAAATGAAAGATCTCTAGCTCCTGCATCTCTTCGAAGGCCCGCCTTTTGCGGCGAGTAAGTCTCCTCATCTCTCTCCTCGACTCCTGCTCTGTGATGGCTCCCAAAGCTCTCTGTATGCGGAGTCGTGAGTATAGGGCTCTGCACTCGTCATCATACCATCTGTTCTGGGGCATAGTCCCAGGTCTCGCAGGCTCTCCTGAGTGTACACGATGTGGGAAGCTCTGTAATGCAGCCGTGTGTAGGAGTGATGCGAGCTGGGCTGTAATGGTATCCATAGATGCCAGGGGATCCATGAGTAGGAGCCCATCCTCTACTCTGCCAGTGTATATGTCTGCCATGTCATGTGTGAAGTAGATGGTAGTGTGTGGCGTCGGTATGTGGGGGGCTGGTGATCCGGCTAGTGAAAATGCCAAGTATGTATGATCTGCCCCAATAGGACGAGGTGGAATGGAGAATGAGGTGACAAGCTGTGATGCCTCCAAAGACCCCATAATGTAGTCTACCACCGTGCCTCCGGTCCGTGTATGACCCCCATGTGGGAAGCATGTCAGCCCTCCTGATCCCGGCCACTGTAGCATCCCGTTATAAATAACGAGACGATGCCTGGCTCCCAACTCTAGTAAGTGGTCCCCATAATGTCCTCTATCTGGTCCAGTGTCCTCTGATGCCCGACTAGCCCCTATCTCCTCTGGATCCACAGGGTGGAGGATCTCCATGTCATCATAGTCATACACCTCACACTGTCTGCTCTGTGTGTGGGCATTGAAGTCGCCCGTAAGAAATACTTCCCCTAGTGTAGCATAATGCATAATCTCCTCTGACAGACAAGTGTATGGCGAGGCTCCTATCTCCTCCTCCTGTGGCATGTCCTCTGTAATGACATAGGAGGATCCTGATGGAGAAAAGTAACATAGAGCTATGTATATAACCCTGTCCTGTGAGAGCTGTAAGCTGATCCACATGTATCTGGCCTCTGGATCCTGTGCTACCACTCTCAGTCTCCCCTGTAGCTCCCGTCTGAATAGGACTGCTACTCCCCCCGACCCTCTCGAGGTACCCTGGCGTGTGGTCCTCCTGTATGCTGACTCCCACTGGAATCCCTCTACTTGAGGTAGCCCTCTCTCTGGGCTCTGATGTGTCTCTGTCAGAAGTATGATGTCTCTCCCCACCATAACATGCTCCAGTCGTCCAGGCTGCACCCATAGTGAACCATTACAGTTCCATAATGCTATGTGTATCTCTGTCAGTGGCCTGGTCTGTGTCCCATAGGCCCCAAACTGCTAATCCATGGGCCGGCCATCAATGATGACCCGACCATCTCGATAGAAGGCCTTCTTGCCTTCTCTCCTCGCGTGTAAGACTCGTGGCATGCAAGTTCTCCTATGCTCAAGCTGCATCCTCGTGAGATCATCATCCAAGAAAATAGGAGCTCCCTCTAAACCCCGTAGTATGACCCTCTTCCTCATGAAGGTGACCCTCTCCGTCTCTCCTGCAAACTGTAGGATGAGGGCTCGCTTGCGTGTTGAGTCTTTCCCGGCTCTCCATGCTTTGGTGAAGGGGAGAGGGTGCTCTTCCTTGTAGCCGAGCTTCATGCATAGAAGTTGTCCATCTTTCTCGGGAGTGGAGTCGGGTGTCTCGGCTATACCTGTGACTCGAATGTTGAGGCGGCGGGCATGCCTCATCTTCTCCTCCTCAATGGTGGTGTGAATGATTTGGTTTTCTTCCCTTTGAGTTTCCTCCCTCACTTCTTTACGGATGTTCTTCTTCACCACCTCGACCCATCCTGACTGCTTGGCGTCGAGCTTTCCCTCCATGTCCTTTGTGATCTCCTTGGAGATCTCTTCTTTGATGGCCGTGAGAGTGTTGTCATTGATCTCCCCTTCCTTCTTCTCAGCATTCTTGATGGCTACCATTTCCACTTTCAATGCACTCACCTCCTCCTTGAGTGCCGTGTTTTCTTGTTCGAGGTTCGTGACCCGTGCTTCGAGAGCTATGATGTGCTTGTGTAGTTTGTTTTCCACCTCATTGAGGTTGGAATCGGATGTCTTCTTGTTCTCCTTGATTAATGCCTTCATTGCCATCTCGAGGGCCTCGAGTTTCTCTTGGAGACTCGGGGCCATTCCTCCAAATCACTCTGCAGTCCTTCCCACAGGTAGGGAGGAGAGAGAGAGAGAGAGAGTTATGTTGCTGCCTTGGGGGCCTGAGCAAGGGTGGGTCGGTGGGTGGGTGCGTGGGGAAAGGGGCCACAGAGCCGAACTGGGCAGCGAACTGAGGCCTAACGCGAACTGTCGGGCATGGAGGCGAACTGAGCAGCGAACTGGCGAGGGGGCAGAGAGGCGAGCTGGGCAGCGAACTGGCGAGGGGGCCAGGCCTAACGCGAACTGGTGGGCAGAGAGGCGAACTGGGCAGCGAACTGAGGCCTAACGCGAACGGGGGCACAGAGGCGAACTGGGCAGCGAACCGAGAGAGAGAGAGAGAGAGAGAGAGAGAGAGAGAGAGAGACTCTGAGAGAGAGAGAGAGAGAGAGAGAGAGAGAGAGAGAGAGAGAGGTGCCAGTTCTCCACAGCAGCTACAGAAAGATGCGCAAACTTCAAAGCCAAAGCCTTGATACCGTGAGAGAGAGAAAGAGAGAGAGAGAGAGAGAGAGAGTCAACTTTCAAGACCTTAGATGGTAGAGTCTAGACTGTAGACGATATCACCATTTAATTTTACAAAAATTAAGAATGATTGAACACTCAAAAGACAATAGATTCATGATTCATACATCAAAAAGATTCATACATATTACATGCCATCATCATCATAAAGATTCACTTAGAGTCTCAGACTCTAGATTCTAAACTATCGGATCTACCACTAGCAGCCTCACTCGAGTCATTAGACTCATCACTACTAGGAGAAGGCTCCTCACTAGATTCTAAATGAAAATCCCCATCTAAGATGAGATTGCCATCATCATCATCATACTCGGGGCTCCGAGCATCATACTCGGGGCTCCGAGCATCTGCATCCTCAAGGGCTCCATCCTCACTAAGTGATGCATCCTCATCTGTAGCATAAGTAGAAGAGCTAGTAGAGCCCCATCGCCGATATACTTGGATGGGTGGTCGAGCTCCTCTCCGTCTAATCTGACAGCCTTGACTCGCTACACTAATGCCTCCTCTGCTCGTGGTGGTGGAATGAGAACCACTAGCAGGAAGGCGCTCAACGACCTCGAGTACGGGTGACGCGCATATCTATCTCCTCTAGCTCTCTATGGAGCTCAGCATAGAGGGCATCTTCCGGTGTCTCTTGCCTCGGTTTAATGCTCCTAAGGTTCTCTGCAGTGAGTTGGATGTCATCGGGATTTACCTACATTCAAGATGACAGAATAATAACTTGTAAGTTGTAACTTCCAGGTTACAAGAGAGTCGAGACTAAATAGAAAGCATTAAAATTACAAATTTTGATTATTAGAGAATCGAGATGCCTACTTGCTTCGGGATATGAAGCTCTTGAAGATTTCACACCATCTGCAAGTTAGCGCGGCAGTATACGAGGCGCTCTAATTGGGATGTGCTAAGCTTGTTCCTAATCTTCGTGTGCACGAGGGAGTATGCACTCCAATTCCTCTCGCATGCACCAGCAGAACAAACCTAAGAGCAAAAAACAAAAAATTTAAATTTTAATAATATGACTAAATAGAATAAAGAATTAGAAGAGGCAATGGCAAATGACCGTCACCTGGGCAAGGATCCTCATAGCAAAAGCTTGTAGAGATGGGGCGGAATAGCCATACGTCTCTCACCATGAGAGTGGCTTCACCATCACCTCTCTTCTTCTAGAAGTAGGACGAGTGTACGATTGCTTGGTCAAGTTGTTGTAGGCAATGAGCTCCTCGTCCATCTTGATTTGTGCTTCATCATCAAGCACACGACGCATGTAGATGTCTGCATTGGACCGGATCTCTTGATCCGAGAAGAGTTCCCTTGTTTTGTAGAGAGGATGGAGGAATGCGGCCATACCATGAATAGGCCTACGCATCCATTGCCACCTCCTCTCCACAATGGTCTTGATCTCATCAAGCCTATTAAAGCACATGCCACATTATACATAGGAAAAATTAAAATCAAGCTTACAAGTTACAAGTACTATGTACACAAGAGTACATGAATTAAAATAACTTGCTAACCTTCTTGCATCAAGTCTCATGCAAGCTTGGAGCTCCTCAGTCGCATTTCTCATAAAGTGTGTGAGAAGGTCCAAAGTGGATCCCTCCATGTCCGACATGCGAAGTACTCGGTACAATGGAGTCATTGCAACTACGACGGTCCGTGCATCATCCCAAAAGGAAGGATCCAAGCACTTGCATTGCACCGCATAAGCCTTGGAGCTTAGATGATCATCCCATTCTTCCCACTCTTGGGACACCACCGTGCGTTGAAGCTCGCTACGAACGGCAAGTAGTCTCTCCAAAACAATCCACATGTAGGCAAACCTTGTTTTGGAGGGCTTTACGAGCTCCAATCGCGAATGAACACGAAAGATGGCCAAGGGTTTCACCTTCTTAGTGAAGAAGGTCACAATGGTGGTTACTTGGGCAAAAACGTCGTTGACCCAAGCCAACTTGCCGATGTGACCACTCCCTACAGGAGGCCTACAGATCGGAAGACAATATACACATATTTAGAACACTTAATTTAACTATTATTAAACAATGGAAACAGCATCAGCAACACAAATACTGGAAATATTGAAAATACAAATGACACCAGCACTGGGGCCGGAAAGGGCCGGCCCCCCTCCCTCAATACTTTTTGTATTTCTTGGAGTATTTATGTTTGTACAAGTGTCACGGGCCTGACAGGCCAGATTTCTCCAGAAGGGAGTGAAAACAACCAAATAAAACTGGTTCAAGTCGATGAAGAGGTGTTGGTCGGAGTAGCCCCAAATCACAGGCTCATTCCCACCTTCACTGGGTGTACACTTGCCTTTCACTGGTCTTCCGGGACTGTGCACAAACGGGCACGCCCGTACTAATGCAGGCAACATTGTACACCGCGGAGGGAATGTTTCCCGGTTCTCCCAATTAAGCTTTGTACTTGGTTTTTCCTCATACCCTCTTGACCTTCACTGGCTCCTCTATAAATAAGGGCGCGGTCAAGGTAGTCATGGAAGAAACCTCTTTCCAATGATCCTCGAGAGTGTATGCAACTGGAGAAGAACTTACCTACATAAAGTTTGGAATAACAGCATTTAACTTGAATTATTATCTAAATTTGAGATAAAATATTGAAATAAATATTTGGCATGGATTTTAATTCAAATCTCAGTAGTGAAGACCATTTCCTTTGTATTGTACTCCAAAATGGAAGCTTCAACAAACAACCAGAAGGTACACAAGACAGGTACAGTAGGTACTTATGGGCAGCCTGCAGGTACAGCAGATACTATCAAGTACACGTGGGCAGCCAGCAGGTACTGATGGGCAGCCAGCAGGTACAGCAGGTGGTACTGTCAGGTTTACGTGGGCCGCCAGCAGGTACTGAAGATGGTACAGCAGGTACACACAAGTACATGTAGGCAGCCAGCAGTTTGCAGGTACAGCAGGGCAGTCGGCTCTGTTTGCAAATACAGCAGCTCCTTGGCAGGTACAACAGGGGCAGATAGGCGGGTACAACCTGGTACAACTGGGCAGCAGATAGGCAGTACAGCCTGGTACAGCTGGGCAGCAGATAGGCGGGTACAACCAGGCGTGGAGAAGGCATGAAGGCCAGGTACAGCCAGGCGTGGAGAGGCGGGTACAACAGCCGGTGAAGATAACAGGCAGACACACGCAAACAAGTCATGCAAAAACAAATTTATGCATACAGGCATAAATGCATGTATACAAATAATGGACGAAATCTCCCTTCCATGAAACTTGTACAAGAGGTTCCTGTCGGGCACAAAACTGGTGCGACAAATATAAATAAATATGTCCCGGTCTTTCTATTGAGTGACAGTCCCATAGGTAAGACACCATCCTGGCCATACACGGGTGGCGCCAACAGGCTCCCGTCCATACAACACGAGGCAAATCACACACGGGTGGCACGAAATTGGTTCCCATCCATGTGACGCAGCACTGGTCGCACACGGGTGGCATTGATCTGGCTCCCGTCCATGTGACACCATAAAACTGGCCCTTTCACATGGGACACTGGCCTGGCCCCATGTGAACATGGCACAAATCTGGCCGCTCTATGGAGTGACAGTCCCATAGAAGTGGCTCCAAAAATGGAGATGGACCAAATGGTGACATCCCCCCGGGCTTTTAAACAGTTGACCTCAACTGAAAAGTCTCAAGATATGCCTGTAGAAGTTGAGGGTAGTTAGTAAAATAATCCTCATCTACCCACTTTGCATCAATTGGTAGTTAGTAAAATAATCCTCATCTACCCACTTTGCATCAATTGGTAAATAATTTTTAAATTTCACAAGGTATCTCCTGGAAAGCTTCCCATGTGGTAACTTTCTGTCCTTGTGGAATACAATCTGCTCTGGTTGAAGGATCTCCTCAAGCTCATCAACTTCTGGCGGATCTTTTGTGATAGGCTCCTCTGGATCTGGCCCCACATACTTCCGCAAAAGGCTCACATGAAAAGCATTGTGAATCTTCCAATGGCTGGGTAAAGCAAGCCTGAAGGACACTTCATTGATCTTGTCAATCACTTGGAAGGGTACATAATATCACTTGGAAGGGTACATAATATCGAGTAGAAAGTTTTGGATATGATCCTTCTCGTCGTGGCCTCTTCCGAAGCCTAGCTTTCTCAAATTTCAGCAATACCCAATCACCTTCCTTGACTTGCATGTCTCTTCTATGCTTGTCAGCAGCCCTTTTATGCATGTCTCTTCTATGCTTGTCAGCAGCCCTTTTATGCTTATCTTGTGACTTTGCTATGGTTGTCTGCACGTGAGCAAAGGCTACATCCAAGTCACGCACATACTCATCAGCTGCAAAAATCTCATCCTTTGTACGAAGGATGGGTGGCAAGATCACTCTGCCATAAATAATCTCAAACGGGGTCTTTCCTGTGGAGGCATGAATTGTGTTGTTGTAGGCAAACTCTACAAGTGGAAGATACTTCTCCCATGCAGTCTTTTGATCTACCACATAACACTTCAACAAATCCAACACGACTAAATTTGCAGCTTCACTTTGGCCATCCGTTTGGGGATGATAAGCTGATGAAAACTCAAGTTTAGTACCCATGTTATCAAATAAAGCCCTCCAGAAGAGGCTCGTAGTCCTGGGATCTCTATCCCCAACAATGGACTTAGGCATACCATGATGCTTGAAGATGTTAGCAAAAAAAGCTTCACCATATGATCAACTTTAATGGTTTTTTTGATGGGCAAGAAGTGAGCTTGCTTGCTAAACCTGTCCACAATGGTCCAAATAGCATCATTCCCATGTTGGGATCTAGGCAAGTCCATAATAAAATCCATAGTAATACTTTCCCATGGCTGCGAGGGAATAGGCAATGGTTGAAGCAAACCTGGAGGCTTTTGCCTATTAAATTTCACCGTTTGGCAAGTAAGACATGCACGTACATATACCTCAATGTCTTTACGCATGCTTGGCCAAAAGAAATATCTCTCAATCATGCGTGTAATAGGCATGATACCTTGATAACCAGCATAAGGTGGAGCGTGACATTCCTCCATAACCTTTGGACACATATCCTTTACCACACATAAGCAGTTATCCTTCATGAGATAACCCTCTTTGATCGCATAAGAGGCATGTGAGTGACCAGCCATCAAATCAATCCATATATGGCAAAAATCAGCATCCAAATGATACAAATCTTGCATGGCAGATAAGTCCCCATGAGAGGCCACTGAAACTGCAGCCACATAAAGCCTACTGGATAATGCATGTGCCATCACATTTTTCTTTCCCGGAGTATGTACAATCTGAAAATGAAACATGGAAAGAAAGTTTGCCATTCTCATCTGCTTCTCCAAAAGCTTTGTTTGAGATAGAAAGTATCTCAAGCTTTGATGATCTGTTCTGACTACAAATTCAGCCCCAAGAAGATAATGTTTCCATATCTTTAATGCATGAATTACAGCCAAGAGCTCTTTCTCATAGATATCCATATGTAGCTCGGCATCATGCAATCGACGGCTCTCATATGTAACTGCATTACCTTCTTGATTTAGGACAGCCCCTATACAATCGCCACAAGCATCACATTCCACTATAAATGACCTTTGCAAGTCGGGAACAATCAATACGAGTCCACATATGATAGCATTCTTGAGTTGCAAGAAGGCATCCTGCTCCTTAGGGGTCCATTTAAAAGTGGCTTTCTTCTTTGTGAGATCATGTAGAGGCGTGGCAATTATAGCAAAATGCCTTATGAAGCGCCTGTAATATGAACATAACCCCAGAAAGCTACGTACCTGATGTACATTTTGCAACTCGGGCCAATTTCGAATGGGCTGTCCTGAATGCAGTTTTGTGGACATCCTGTGGCACCACTCGTATCTGGTGATAACCACTCTTCAAATCAATAGGACTGAAACAAGCTGAGCCATCAAGCTTATCCAAAATGTCATCAATACGCGGGATTGGAAATCTATTCTTGATGGTGAGCTTATTTAGAGCTCTATAATCCACACACATGCGGAATGACCCATGTTTCTTTTGAACAAGAAGCACGGGAGAGTAATAAGGTGAGGAACTTGGCTGAACCAAACCTTTCTCCAAAAGCTCATTAACCTGCTTCATGATCTCTTCTTCTTGTGTGGCACTCACACGATATGCGGGTTTGTTAGGTGGAGAACTACCTCGCACAAGATCTATGCGATGATCCTTGGGCCTTTGAGGAGGTAGTTCACCAGGCAATGCATCAGCAAAACAATCTTTGTATGCATAAAGAAAATTCAGACTATCCTGAGTCAAAACATCCACATTTTCATGACTTGGTTCAATGCTATCACGAACAAAAACCAAGTATGTAGAAAGACTCTTTTTCATTGCTTTATTAATCTAGATGTGAGATACACATGGTTAGTTAGTACGAAAGGTACGATACGGTACGGTACGATAAAATACGGTACTAATTGGTACCTTAAAATTTTTTGAGGTACGGTACGATATTAGTACGTTTTTTTTTAGTAGACAAGAAGTTACAAAATAGTAGAACCATGAACATAATGTCATCATGCCATTAGAGTACAAAATTGCTACAAAAGGATAGGCCAAAAACTCATGGCATGGGCGACCGCCAACATGCGTACATACATGATACTACATACTACAATACATCATCGATGGGCTAGAAGGAGATAGATGCCCAATGCCTAGAGAGCTATAACATATCAAAAGTCTACATCATCACCAACATCTGCATGATCATCAACATGATCACTACTAGAGTGTCCATCAAGAGAGTTCTCTGAAGAGGACTCTTCGAAGGTGGACGACACACTCTGGGGATCATTCTCGCTAAGTAGGTTGCCATCATCATCAAACAAGGGTTCTCTAGGCAGTGGGGTATCATCATGAAGGCGGGGATTGGAGCTCGAGGATCCCCGCCTCACATATGTGCGAAGGCCACCCTTTGCCGATGTCGAAGGCGGAGGCCTATGAACTCCAACTGCTCGGCCCCGTCCATGCTGACTCCTGGTGCTGCGAGTATCTGCTGCCACAAGCTCACTATAGAGCTCCATGAAGATTGCCTCCTCCTCCTCATCAGGTTGTTGATTGACACTTGCAAAGTTTTCACTCGTCAAGGTGAAAGTGTCAACATTCACCTACACATTAAGGCACAAAAGTTAGAGTCTGTACAGTGTACACAAAACTTAAAAGTTATGAGTCATGACAAGTTAGAGTCTAGACTTGTCACTTACTTGCTTGGGACTACCCATACTAAGAATGCCCTGCATGATGCGCAAGTTAGTGCGGCAGTAGACCAACCGCTCCAACTGTCGTGTGCTCAGTCGATTGCGTATCCTCGTGTGTATGAGAGAATAGGAACTCCAATTCCTCTCACATGCACCCGAAGAACAATCCTGGGCTAGGACCCTTAAGGCTATGGGTTGGAGATGCTCTAGTCCATACCCAAAATTGTCCCACCAAAAAAGGGGCTTCACAAGTGACTCCCTCCTCCAGCAAGTGGGAGACGAAAAGGAGGTTTGACCTCTCTGATCAACATAGCAGCCCAACTCCTCTAGAAAGGCATTGTGCTCATCAACTGGCACAGCTCGAAGCATATATGCATCCCGATCTTGTCGAAGCTCCCTATCGGTGCAAACTACTGGAGACTTGTAGGCTGGATGTACCAATGCTGCAAACCCGTGGATTGGTTTGTGCATCCACCTCCATCTCTTCTGTGCAATCTCCATGATTTGTGCTCGCTCCTCAGATGTAATGTCTGTGCAAGCCTACAACTCCACAAGGGCAGCTCTAAAGAAGTGGACAAGAAGGCCCATGGTGGACCCCTCGCAATCTGTCATCCGCAAGAGCCTATAGAATGGAGTCATAGCAATGACAATTGCTCGGACTCTAGTCCAAAATCTCTCCTCTAGGCAAAAGCGTTGCATGGCTTTGGCCTCTTCAGTGACGTGCTCATCCCAATCGTTCCACATGGTGGAAACAACTGTCTGGCGAAGGGCGGGCCTCACATCGTATAGACGCTCCAAAACCAACCACATGTAGGCAAAGCGGGTGGCCGATGGCTTCTTCAAGTCAAGCTTGCTATGCTCACGAAACATAGCAAGCACCTTCACCTTTAGCATGAAGAAGTTGACAATAGATGTAGCTTGTTGCACAATCCTCTTCACCCAGCCGAGCTTCGCCACATCCTCCATGAGTAAGTCAATATAATGACTCGCACATGGAGTCCACACAATGGTGGGGAATTCCTCCTCAAGCAAGCGGCCCATGCGTCGACAATTTGATGCATTGTCGGTGATGACTTGCACCACGTTTTGAGCCCCAACCTACATGGTAGATAAATCATATGAGTTGAGGGCTTTGCACAAATGACAAAATCAGACACACTTGAGTAAAATAATGCTTACCTCTATGATCGCTTGCCTAATATGGCGGTAGATGAAACTCCCGGTAGTCTTTCTCCCCCTTCTCCCGGTGTAAACCGCACGCAAGAAGTATGTGCCAAGCGGGCAAGACACAAGGATGTTGATAATGTCACGCTTCCTTTGATCACTCCATCCATCTGTGAGAATTCCATGCGGCTCGAATCGGGTCAAGGGCTCGATCAATTCTCTCCTTCTCTTCATCAATCTTCCTCGTGCGCATAGCCGTGTAAGAGACCCCCGTCCACCCCTCACATGGGCCCACATTTGCAATCGCCGTCACCATCTTCTTCCATTGCTCCTTTTGGAGTACATTGAAGGCAAGATTGCATTCAATAATGGTGCGAGCAATCTCTATCTCCGCAAGGCGTTGCCGCTCCTTAAGGAATGCAACCGAACCTCTCACACTACCCGTGACTTGGTGGAGAGAGGGTTGCACCCCTTCACGCTCCACCACCCTTTGCCTTTTGCCCGGTGCGGAGGCGGACCGTGCATCCGTGGAAGTGGCAGTGGAGGATACACCAATGAAAGAGCCGGTGGCCGCTTCATCATGTGCCGATGGTGGTGCCGGTGGTGGTGCCGGTGCGCGTGTTGATGATGCTCCTCTACTTGAATTTGAGCCGCCGCTCATCTTCCACGAAATGTCATCGGCAATGCTTTGCGGAATCTCCTTGCATGGGGCAACTTGTCCCCCAATCTTCGAAAGGTGTTGGAGAAGCCTTGTTGTTCCACTAGTGTATGACTTGCCGCAATATCGGCATGTCCAATGATGGGAGTTGGACTTCTTGGTGTCCTTCTCCACATTGAGGCAATGCAAATCAAAAGCCTCATGCTTCTCCCGAGGCATGATGGATAAGAGAAGGGCTGAAGCGTGGAGTAGAGGAGAGAGCGTAGAGAAGATGAAGTATGGGAAGAGCTTGGAGGAAGAGAACTTGGAGTAGAGGCTCAAGTGGGATGGAAGGAGCTTGGAGGAGGGTGGAGGAGGGTGGAGGAGAGGCTTGGAGTAGGGGCTTGGTGCTTGAGGCTTGGAGTAGATGGAGGGTGGTGGAGGAGAGGCTTGGAGTAGATGGAGAAGAGGCTTGGTCCTTGAGGCTTTTATAGAAGGACTCAAGAGAGATGAAGGCAAACAACCAAAAAAACGGGCAGAAAATGGCTAGAAAAACGGGCAGAAAACGGCTACTTCCAACGGGTAGAAACAGGCGAAATTCGTACCTGATCGTACGGATCCGTACGGTACGATTCGTACGTACGGACAGATCCGTACAACGTACGGAACTAAGCCTGGAGATACAACTGGGATAGAATCCCCTTCCTTGCCAGCATCAATAACATGCATGCGGCCTCTATGCATAAAGGAAATCCTGTTTGTCTTGTACTCTTTGCGGGGCTCAAGCCTATGATGCCATGGCTTGCCAAGCAATACATCGCATCCATTAAGTGGGGCAACCAAGAAATGCTCATGATCAAGATAACCCTGAATATGTATGTGCAACTTTCCAATAAATGGGGTAACCTGCACCTCTTTACCAACAAAGGCAGCTTCTGCTTCAATTTGAGGCCCCATGTCCTCAACCTCAATACCCAAGGCGGCTGCCATCTGGGTAGAGATGAAATTATCTGTTGCACAATCATCAAACATAAATAGAGCGGGCTGATCCTTGATTTGACCCCATGCTTTGCATACCATCCTCTCTTTTCCATCATGCTTTGTGTTTCCTTGCACATCGGGAACTGCATGCACATTTGCCTTGGGTTGCTTGTCCTCATGCTTTGGTTTGCGGTTGGGGCATTGTCTAAACATATGCTCTTTACTGCCACAAGAAAAGCATTTTCCCTCTGCATATTGCTCCCTTTGCTCGGGGGTCAAGCCAAATTTGTTCTTCTTTGGCCCATGATCCTTGGATGAAGTATTTTCAGCTCTACCTCCTTTTTGGACATCCCGGAAGCTCTTTTTAGGTTGCTGTCCACCTTTTTGCAGGTTTGGGAGCAGGTTTGGGACAGCCTTCTCTTTGCCCTTGGAACCACCTTGATCTTGCTTGATTTTGAGCACCAATTGCTCCGTAGCAAGAGGGGATGATATAAGTTGCTAAAGAGTGTGTTTCGGGTGCAATTCAATGCCCGAACGATAGGCTGGTTGCAACCCGGAACGAAACTTTCTTTTCTTTTCATCCTCAGAGAGTTGCATGAAAGGAGTAACCTCGAGCAAAACTTTCCAAAATTTGCTCACATACTACTGCACACTCTCATTATCCTTTTGATCAAGTCTATCCCACTTTAATGTGAGTGTATGCTTTGCATTTGTTGGCAAAAATTGGGCATAAAATCTGTCCTTAAACTCTTTCCAAGTGCAAATGGGGTCTTTGGTGGTCTTTTCAGTGATCCACCAATGGGCAGCTGTCCCCTTCAAAAACATGCTTGCATGACGGATCTTGGACTTCTCAGTGAAGTCCTCTTCACTAAAAGCAATATCAAACTGGGCCACAAAAGCAAGCACCTTAGAAGTATCAAACTCCCCATGATAGGCATCAAATTTCACTGATTTGTCCCCGGCTTTGAACTCCTTGAGCTTTTTGGAATGAGGCTCAAGCTCTTGCCTCCTTCTCTTGCCCCTGTCCAACGGGGCAGCTCTCTCTGCATGAGCTTCATGGGCAATGATAGGTGTTCCACTAGCCAAAGTGACATGGGTCTTTGATTCTTGTGGCTCCACTTCATGTGGCCTTGCTGAAAGATGCCTTGTCTCGCCACGAGACAACTCAATATGCAAGGTCTTTTGGCTTGCATGACCACTGTCCCCATGATGTACATACCTAGAATCCAAATGGCCTTCAGCATGCATAAATCTGTTTCCTCCTGTGCCATGAGGAGTGGATGCATGGCGAGAGGTGACTGATACTTCTTCTTTATGCAAATATGATCTCAACCTTTGAGAAGCTGGGTCTCCATGCTGCAAACGGGGTGGATTCGTGAACCTAAGCTGTCCATCCTCTCCCTCTTTAAGGTCACCCTTGCGGATAAGATAAGAGAGTGCCAACTCCCTTGGCTTCTTGCCCATTTCTCGAGCCATAGACTCAAAAGTCATGTCCACTATAGCATCAGCTTTCTTGGCTTCTATGACACTTTGTACATGAGGGTCTTCATGCAAGAATTTCAGCTCTTACTCTTTTGCCTGCAAGAGTCTCTTCATGTGCTCCAACTCAGCCCTCAATGCATTGGGCTCTTTCTCGTGCATGGGTTCTTTACCACATGATGGCTGTCCCATGTATGCACTGTCATAGACTCTCAAGAGGCTTATGCCTTCCATGCAATGCATCGGAATCCCAAGAAGCACTTGATTGGCCCCTCGAATTCGGCACTTCCAGTGGGTTGCCTTGGCTGTCCATTGAATTAAGTGTGAGTGCTTGCTTCCGATCTCAAAACTTCGTGTCTCCTCTTGAGAAAGAGAGACGACGGGGCTCTGATACCAATGTGACCGCTCCCTACAGGAGGCCTACAGATCGGAAGAGAATCTTAGTAACTCCACTCGTGTATTGTTTGCCACAATACTTACAAGTCCACCTATATGACTTGGACTTTCCATCGGCTTTCTCTACATGGATAGCATACACATTGAAGGCTTCATTCTTCTCCCTCCTCATTGTAATAGAGAGAGAGAAGTTAGAAGATTCAAGAGATGGATAGGCTTGAGAGAGAGAGAGAGAGAGAGAGAGAGAGAGAGAGAGAGGCTTGAGAAAATGAGAGAGTGAGGCTTGAGTCTTGACTCTTGAGAGAGAGAGAGAGAGGCTTGAGAGATGGCCGATGGGGGAGAGAGTGGCTTGAAAGTTGAGAGCTGAGAGCGAGAGAGAGAGAGAGAGAGAGGGGGCGGGGGAAGGGGGGGGGGGGGGGCTTGATGGTCACTTGAGCAAGAGAGGGGGGGGCTTGATGGTCACTTGAGTCTTGACTCTTGAGTAATGAGAGCCTTGAGAGAAGCTTAGGTGGTGGGCATTTTATAGGAATGTTCAATGGGCCATGGCTCGTGGCCCATGGCAATGGGCCAAGCAAAGGCCTAAACACATGTGACATGTCACATGTCACATGGGCCACAAAGCAAGCCAAAAACGGCCCTTAAAACGGTCATAAAACGGCTAAAAAACGGCACTAGAAACAGGCAATGCAACAGCTATAAACGGCTAATCGTACCGTTCCGTATTGTACCGTACGAACCAGTTCATACCGGTATGAGAAACAACTATGAATGCAACAAGCTATGTTTTGGTTATATAGAGATTGTATTGCCCTGTGTGTTTTTGGTTGTGATCTTTCATCGAAGTGGACATTGCAAAAATTTGTGCGTCAAGGATGCCCTCTTAGTGCATTGCTCTATGCGATTGCCACACATTCACTTTTGATGTATATGGATCTCTTAACTGCACAGAGGCAATTACATGGTGTGTGATTATCCAATGGTTCGCATTTTATGGTCCAAGGCTCTATAGATGATTCTTTGTTCATGCCTAAAAATGATCCAAATGATCTTGAGTGTATCATGAGAACTTTGAAAGCAGCTGAACTTTATATCAACTTTTCTAAGTCTAAACTGCTTCCGTTGACTTCTTGTGACTGCATCCATTGCTAAATAATGTCTTGTGACTGCCAAGACAAATTATTCCACCAGACCACTTGATTAGACATTTGGAATATCCAATGGCATGGTATGTCTACGTAGGATGCCATTCTTTGGCTATTGAACAAATTGAAGGCCAAGCGAGCATATTGGAAGCTTTCGACATGGCCTTTACATGTGTCTTAGAATTGTTCAATCAATCATTATGGCCTATGTGCAATTTTATTTACCGTTGTTGATTTGGCGTAGAATTGATAATACTTTTATGTCTGATGTGAAAGAATGTGGAATGCGGAGCACCAAGCGAATAGAGGCGTAGCACGTAGAAGACGGGAGCACCCAGTGAACGGAGGCGCAACACGCAGAAGACGACCATCAACTGGCCGGGTCCCTTCTCCACCCAAACATCCCATGAGACCACCACGTGGGGGATGAGGGGAGACCAATGGGCATTTTGCCCTATATAGAGGAGTCAATTTGACCCCAGCCCACCGTGTGGGATAATACACTGCCACATGGTAGCATGAGGAGCAAGAGGGAAAGAATTCATTTAATGGGAGATGACCAATAAAGGTGGGGATGAGGGGAGACCAATGGGTATTTTGCCCTATATAGAGGAGTCAATTCAACCCCAACCCACTATGTGGGAGAATACAGTGCCACATGGCAGCGTGAGGATCAGGAGGGCAAGAATTCATTCCAACATGATGCCTTGGAATTGTTGTGGAAAACCAAGCATCATATGAGAGCGCTACGTCTTTTGAGAGGATCTTTGGTCTACACTCTTGAAATGCATGGTGGATTAAATATACTCGATTTGCGTTATCATCTCTTGGCAAGAACGGCCACCATGAATCTTGCTTTCTTTCAACTTTGGTAGCCATGGGCCATAGTGCTTGCAGGCATGTGTGCTTCTATCAAGACTAGAGCTTATGGCCATTGGCACATATGTCACTAGGAAACAATGCTTAGTAAATTTGAAGGAAAAATTCCGAGATGCCTTTATGCATCTTCCCTTCTTCATGATTGGAAGTTAGATGTGTCTTCTATTCTTTGGCATGGTAGAGATGCGCTGTTTGGGATTTCTTTTCGTTTGGAAAGCATCCATTGGTCTTCGGTTCTATCTTCTTTGGCATTGCACAGAGTCCAGGTATTTCTTGCAAGCATTGACTAACAACCTCCGAGGACGTTTCCATCGTTCAAAGGAGGAAAACCCTTCTGGATTTTTGTGTTCTGCCATCTTGCATCGCTGGATTTGACACTTTCATCATTTGGATGAGATTTTAGGCACTCTGGACTATTTGGAAGGCTAGGAACCATATTATGTTTCGACAGCCTTCTCTTTTTTGGTGCCAATCTTCGCCAGTCCCTACACGAGTGCTGATAGCTGGAGGGTATTGACATCCCACAGTTTGAAGTCTTTTCTACTGTTTTTAGCTTTCTTCCTTGGATGACTTCTCTCTGAAGTACATCCTCCTCATGTATATTGTTTCTTTGGTAATAGAAAGCTGGTTTTTTACATCCTCATGGATATTGTTTCTTTGGTAATAGAAAGCTGGTTTTTACTAAAAAAATGTGTGTGTGTGTGTGTGGATTCTAGAGAGAGAGAGAGAGAGAGACTGCTTTTGTATCTTTTCAGTTTTCTGACTAAATAAGGTTTTGTACCTCAGTTGAAGGTGCACTAAGGTCACCAACCCCTAAAGTAGTGAGATGAAAGCCTTCAGAATGCACACTGCAGTATAGTGCCTTTTCAAAATAGATCAAGAAGCTTGGGCATATACAATTAGGCAAGGATGTTGGATGTTTTGGAAGATGCACAAGCTCTATTTATAAGAGTCTTGCAAAGGTCACAATGATCATAATGGTCCTAGTGGCATGCAAATGAGATCAGAGCATACTCCATGGTCTATACAAACGAAGTTAAAAACAGGTGCTATATCCAATTTTCTATTCACTCTTTATCTGTAAAAGCTATCTGTTCTTTTCTTTTCAGGTATTTGTTGAGTTTTATTGGGTCATTTGAAACCAGATGTAGTCTGCGAAAGCTATTCATAGTGAATTATTTTCGGCTTGCAATGTTTTTATTCACTGATGTATAGTTAAATGTTGATATTGTGGAGAGAATATTCATTAGACTTGTTATGCTCTCCAAATACATAGCTTTCCAAGGAGGCACAAGGCTTGCTGTGAAAGGTTATGTATACATTTGTAGGCTACGGCATTGTCTAGTAGTCATGCAATCATGTCTGTTGACCATGGGCTCTCAGGCAATGATTTAGGGCCCTTCTGTTTCTAGCCAGACGCATGCTAACGATGGTGGAGGTAGTGGAAGGACCAACGTCTACTCTCGCCCTCTTATGTGCATTTTTAGTTGATCACACTCCCTTTTTCATATGTACATGGTCGATGTACACATGGATAGTCCTATCATGAGCACAGATTAGTCTACAGGTTTTAAAAAATCACATTTTGAGAGTTTATGTAGTGTGATCTCAGAATTTGAAGGGGTGACGTGTCTATGGTAGTATTTATTGCTTTCCTAATCCCCATGACAATCCAATATCCAGCCTCACCACTTTTACAGGCTTCTCTGCAGTCTTTTCTTCAGATTACTAGCTCCATATCTAGCTCATCAATATAGCACATTCTGAGCGCAAGCTTAAACACGACCAGCGTGGAAAAAGTATCATAGCAATGAAGGCCAAGGTTTGGTTGTCTATCAAAAGAATAGGGCTTTCTTGAGGAAGCTTGTCAAATACATATTCTTGGAGAGCATGCTGTATTATCTGAATACCAAATACTTGAAGTTTTTGGATTCGTGTCAATGTTGGAGGATCCTTCCTAAAAAGCCAGCTCCCCACAAACTACTACACAGGAAATCAATATCGAGGTCCTCAACTAGCGATCAATAGATTTCTTACACGCCCATATATACTACATATGCTTTGTTCACCACCGCTACTGTTACCGAAATGCTAGAATGTGAGCCACTTACGGATTGGTAATGATTGCTACTTCGTTCACTATTTGAAGAATTACATTCACCATCCTAAAAATACATAGAGAAGCCATACGTGAGCATTGAGGTCCCCTGTGATCTTTGTATATCAATGGTCCTTGTTTTGAAACATGCAATGCATATGTACATAAATACCCAACAGGATTCGTTCCTATGCAATGATCATCGGTGGCACATTACATGAAACAAAACATCCTACATGTAATCTAATGTGTCGCTGCTACATGAAGTTTCTGCCACCATCCAAAAACAAGCAATAGTTAGATTGCGATTTCATACCCTTGCCTCGTTATCTCGTGATCACACAATTTTATAATAATTCACACATGTTATGAAACACACATTGAAAGTAAGTGAATCAGCCTTACATGCCAATCAATTATTTCACAATATATACAATTGTTTGTCCAATAATACACTCATTAAAGTCCAAACAAGTGAATTATAATGCTAGGTGCATATAAACTTTCAAGAGAAAGGAAGTCATGCAAAAGAGCAACCTCCTTCAAAACCTTCGTAGGGTGTAAACACCAATGTAAATTCTGGAGGGCTGAGAGTCACACCGAAATGCTCCTTGCCAATGGATTGAAGAAAGAGATCTCTCTGCTTAGATGTAGGTGAAAAGAGATTGGTCTTCACGGTGGTTCTCTCTCACAAAAGACGGGGAAGAAGAGGAAGCTAATGCAAGAGGGAAACCTACAAACAAACCTATCTAGCATGGTGCATCCATCAAGCAATCAAGATTCAATAACATACAAGCAAGAGTAGAGAAAAAGGGGAGCTCATAAGTATTCTATTTTTTTCACAAAAGTAGGTTTTTTTTAATGTTTGACATGAAAGTGTGTCTTCTGTTACGATAAATTTGAAAAAGGTATATTTTTGGGTCTTTTTTCAAAAATGGAGTTGAGTTGTCATTTGCATGATTTTGTTGTCATTTTGTTGCCTGTTAAGAATGGTTTTTCAATTATATATAGTTTAGACTCTAGAGAGTAGGGAGTGCCATCTATAGAGTACTCTAAGAAACATATGATTCTATAGACTCTAGAGAGTGGGGAGTGCCATCTATAGAGTACTCTAAGAAACATACGATTTTGGAGTTTCGGATGTGTAATTTGGTTTTATGTTGTTTTCTTGTTTGAGTTGAATCTTGTTGCATTCTTCCCAGTAAAGATTTAATCTTCTATAACATGGCCTTTGTCAAAAAGAACTCTTGCATCTTGTCCAAAAGCAATAGTTTTATTGCTATAAATTGTGCATTTTTTAAATATTTTGTGTGTGAGAGGAGGTAAGACAAATAATGTAACCATTGAGAAGCAACGAGAAATGTAACCCCATTGTGGAAAGATTGATCACCATCTAGAAATAGTTTGTTGGAAATGAAAAACTGAAGAACCATGATACAAACCTTGTAATAGAGAAAATAGAGAATGTATTAGTCCAAGCCAAAGGGTTCTAATTGTGAGATTACTAAGTACCAAACCTTAATATTCAATGAATGTTGACTCAGGGGATAGATTTAAAATATATAAAATGCATGATTTATAAGTTGAAATGCTAGATACAAAGATAACAAGTTAAGCTACCATCAATTAGATTGGCAATAATATATAAACCATGACCTTCTACTACTGAGGTGAAAAGATAGTTACAACCTCTCTAATCTCTCTCACAATCCGTACATAAGGTTTAGTGAGGGATCTTTTCTTAGAATAATCTACACCAACATTAACATTTTCACCATTGTGAAAATCTGAACTTTTCCATGATATTAAAAACTACTAGTGAAAATCATCATAAAAGGGAGATAAAGATGATGGGCATTTGTAAATTATACTTATCTCTCCCCAGCCTCATCATCAATTAAAATCCACCCAAAGTGACTTGCATGAGATTTTCACGTAATGAAAATTAGCTATGTTTTCATGGTCATGAAAACTAAATTGGTTTTTCATGCCATCAAGAAAGACATAAAATTAGTTATGTTTTCACAATCATGAAAAACTAAGTTGGTCTTTCACACCATCAAGAAAGACATAAAATTAGTGATTTAAAAAATTAATATGCTAGGGGGATAATTTCACATCTCATTCAACCAATTTTATAAGAACTTAGCATGCATTGTGAAAAACTATGGTTTTTCATGCTGTGAAAAACTACCTTGGTTTTTCACATTAATATCGATCATGGAAGAAACACCAAAACATTGATCTATAACTTCTATATAAATTACTTGATGTCAAGCCTAGTCAACAATTAAAACGTGAAGAAGTCTTAGCACTCTAAAAAACTTTGGGTTTTCTCGAAAAACTACCCTGGTTTTCATGCCACTTAAGCTTGATGTTTTGATGCTTGACATATCCACACACTGACTTATCATCACTAGTAACATGACATCTTATGCAAATATAACCAAAGAAAGGGATTGGTTCAATCACTCTGAAAAACTTTGTTTTTTCATGTCGTGAAAGCTAAATTCTAGTTTTTCACATCACAACATGGTAGTCATTAAGCATCAAATGTGCATCTACATGAATATGTCACTTCATCATGGGTGCCACGAAGGCAAAATAAGCTTAACCAAGCTTGACGTTGTGAAAAACTCAATTGGCGCTTCATGCCACAAAGGGTTATCCAAAAAAATCACTATGGTGCACCAAGGAGGCTATACAACATCATCTTGTGTACAACAAAGCCCGAACAAGCTTAAATTACACACCATGAAAGTCTTCACGACCATGGAAAACTCAATTGGTTTTTCATGCCACACAAATAATCTTTTGAAAAATCACCATATGGACCAAGAGGAGTAACATCATCAAGAAGCCTCCACATGTCCTACCCAAGGTGAGGCGATCAATATCTAACCACATGATAGCACCGTCTAGATTTTCACACTCATGAAAGTCTCTATATTTTCATGCCTATGAAGAGGTCACTTAGACCACAAGTCCCAAATAGGAGACAGGAGTAGATCACATACTGATCGAATTTTTACCAAGCTCCTAAATTAACATCTAGCCATATCAATGGTTGAGCTAATTAGCTTGCCATTGGAAATCTTTAGATTTTCACACCCGTGGAAGTCTCTAGATTTTCACTACAAATATCTTTCATAAAATCACCATACGGACCAAGAGGAGTAACATCATCAAGAAGCCTCCACATGTCCTGCCCAAGGTGAGGAGATCAATATCTGACCACACGATAGCACCGTCTAGATTTTCATGCCCATGAAAAAGTCACAAAGTCCCAAACATGAGATAGGAGTAGATCACATACTGAACAATTTTCTACCAAGCTCCTAAATCAACATCTAGCCATATCAATGGTTGAGCTAATTAGCTTGACATTCTTCATTTCATTGTGGGAATCTCTAGATTTTCACACCTGTGAAAGTCTCTAGATTTTCAGGCCCATGAAAGAGTCACTTAGACCAAAACTCCCACATACTCATCACAATAATCTACCAAGCTCCTAAATCAACATCTAGTCATATTAATGGGTGAGTTAACTAGCTTGTCATTCTTCATTTCAACTGTGGTAGCCCCTTCGTGAGTAATACAAGCATTTACTCACCCATATTTACTCATCCATTAGTAAAAGAAAAATAAGGTTCAATAGCACCATAGCCTCACCATCAACATCTTGGTATATCTCTAGATTGGGGAGGCATGGTCCATGCTATGACCTATCGTGCCTAGATGAAAGGTGCAAGCCTAATAACTTATCCTTTAGCACAATTAGTCCATACTTGTTTGCTAACCGAAACCTCACCAACAATGGGGCCCACCAAAGAATGGTGAAGAAGTTATTCAATAGCCTCATAAGACATCAAATTCTTTCATTAGCCTCTCCAATGGCTTTGACTTCAACAATAGTTACATCAAGAGTATGAATGACTTTCATGCACTTCATTGTATATGTATTTGTAAGAGTACTTAAATATAAGATCATTTAAATAAAACACTTAGAAATAAAAAATCACATGGGACAAAGAATGTAGGGACATATCTTCCTCAATGGTAGTCCTGCCAATAGGAAAATCATCAACCAAAAAGGTACTATCTTAAATTGCTTCAATGTATCAACAAATGAGGAATTGAGATTCACATTCTCGTTTTGATGATTTTGTTTAGGTTCCTCCTCCAAACTCCCCATCTCTTCCCCTCCATTTCTAACAACCCTTAGAACCTTGCTAATCTCAATAATAAAACATTGCCAAAAAATAAAGTAAGCATATATATATATATATATATATATATATATATAAAATTAATAGAGCTCATCAAAAAAATAAAAATAAAAACAAATAAAAAAATGCAATAACTTTCAGAGGTCCCCACCATGTTTTGGAACTCCCTTCTTCTTTTACTAACAAGCCCAATAACTCTATGATGACCAGAATCAAGTACCTCTCTTAGAGTTGACTTCTACTACAAACACCAACCTTCTTGGAGAACTATAAATTCATCTTCATGCAAACACCAAAAAATCCAACCAATCCTTCCTCTTGTGTGATCACTGAGCAATAATTTTGAAAGTAGTGGAGTGCCAACCATTGAAGACTTACATCAAAAGTAGACATTTGCCTAAGGGCTTCACATCTCCACTATTGAATGGAGGATCCAAACTATAAAAAGAAATTTTGGAGTATCATATTTCCCATAAGTAGGTAAACCTTATAGCTATAAAAATCCTTGTCAAAAGGGCCAATCCTCTTTCCCAAACGGCCAATGAGACTAGGACATATAATAGCCAAACACACTTTTACACCATTTAGATAGTCTAGATCACATTCTTCTCAGTGTAGGATAAGAACAAATATTTGTTAGATTATTTGGTTTTTAAGTTGTTACTCAATTAATAGCTTCTTCATGATGTATATGAGATACCCATATAAGTGTTTAAAAACCATTGGGGTGGTAGTGAACCTACATAACATTGTTCCATATAAGATACACATATAAGTGTTTAAGGTCCATTGGGGTGGGAGTGAACCTAAGCAACCATGTTCCACTTATTTTGAACATTTATCACCTCTAATTGTTATCTTGTAATCATTAGAGGCTTCTCATTATTTTCTTTAAGGTCTAGATATGGATAACTACATCATGGTCATGAGCTTTTAGTTTGGGCCTTGGCCTCACTAACGAAATTGCCAACTATATTTATGAAATAGGTTGAAATAGGTAGTGTGAAAGAAGGTAAATTGACAATATTTACGATGTAAAAGACTTCATTAAGGATTTTTGCAAACCAAAATCAACCAAGCCTCCACTTGTAAATGATTAAAATTCTCATCTTAGAGCCTCACCACCCCCAACATCCAATTTTTCTTTCCTTCTTATGTTTGCTTTTTGGTATTATAGATTATTCTCAAGATGTCTAAGTCTTCAAGTGTACACATGGTCTCATATGTCATTTTGGCAATTTCTTTCTTTGAATATTCACTTAACTGATTTCTAAATTATTTACGAATTCCAATGAGAAATAAATTAATCTTTTATCTGAATATTTTGATCTCGATAGATTTCTTGAATTTTCTTTTTACAATCCGTGTGAATATAAAATGATATAAATTTCTCTCTTAGAGTATTTAATTATTCATTTAACAAATACTCATAGAATTTAAACATAGAATTCTAATTTTGATATAAAAATTCTTTATGCATCTATTTATGCATAAAAATCAAATTCAATGGGAATAACACTTTTATTTAAAAAAAATCTTTTATGCATCTATTTATACATAAAATCAAATTTAATAGGAATAACACTTTTTAAAATAAAGAGAATTTCTTTATGCATCTTTCTATACATAGAAATCAAATTTAATAAGAATAACACTTTTATAATAATAAAAAAATTCCTTTATGCATCTTTCTATGCATAAAAATTAAATTTAATAAGAATAACACTTTTGTAATTAAAAAAATCCTTTATGCATCTTTCTATGCATAAAAATTAAATTTAATAAGAATAACACTTTAATAATTAAAAAAATTTCTTTATGCATCTTTCTATGCATAAAAATAAAATTTAATAAGAATAACACTTTTATAATTAAAAAAATTTCATTATGCATCTTTCTATACATAGAAATCAAATTTAATAAGAATAACACTTTTATAATTAAAAAAATTTCTTTATGCATCTTTCTATGCATAAAAATTAATTTTAATAAGAATAACACTTTTATAATAAAAGATCATTTATGCATCTTTCTATGCATAAAAATCAAGTTTAATAAGAATAACACTTTTATAATTTAAAAAAATTTCTTTATGAATCTTTCTATGCATAAAAATTAAATTTAATAAGAAAAACACTTTTATAAAAATAATTTTCATTATGCATCTTTCTATGCATAGAAATTGAATTTAATAAGAATAACACTTTTATAATAAAAAATTTTCTTTATACATCTTTCTATACATAGAAATCAAATTTAATAAGAATAACACTTTTATAATTAAAAAATTTCTTTATAAATCTTTCTATGTATAAAAATCAATTTTAATAAGAATAACACTTTTGTAATAAAAAAATTCCTTTATGCTTCTTTCTATGTATAAAAATCAAATGTAATAAGAATAGCACTTTTATAATAAAAAAAATTTCCTTTATGCATCTTTCTATGCATAAAAATTAAATTTAATAAGAATAACACTTTTATAATTAAAAAATTTTCATTATGCATATTTCTATGCATAGAAATTAAATTTAATAAGATTCTAACACTTTTATAGTAAAAATTTTTCTTTATGCATCTTTCTATGCATAGAAATCAATTTTAATAATTAATATCAGTGATATCCATGTATATTCATAGGTGAATATGTGCATGGAGTAATTAGAATATTTCTTTTGGATGCAAAAAAGGTAAAAATTACTCTTTTGGAATAACATGAAAACAAACTTTCTTTTCCACAAAATTCTGAAAAATTTTGCCATAACCTCCTTTGTATGGCTGACCATTTCTCATTTTTATCTTTCTTTATTTAACTTAAATTAACCCAAATTAGATTTATAGAACTCTAATCTACACAATTTTCTAAATTCAAGTAGAGAGTAAACAATAAGAAGAGTTTAATTAATCTTTTAGTTAATCTTTCTAAGATTGAGAAAGGTTGGAATGTAAAGACGAGAAGAGAGAGGCCTTTTTATCAAAGGCATAGCATTTGAATTTAATTCAAACATTTATAAAACATAAAATTTAAGAAAACCATAGATTTTTCATTAAACAAGTAAGAAAATTGGCTTACATGAAGCTTGTAAGCTCTCCTTTGGCTTGAGGTATTGAGGGTTCTACTCTGTTTTGAAGCAAGAGTGGACACCAATTCACTTTGGAGAGGATTAGGCCAAAAATAATTGAATTATTAAAAAATTCAATGTAGATGGCTCAGGGCAGGATTAGAATAACATTGCATAAACACCATTAAGCTTTTACAAAGGGGAAGGATTCTATATATAGGAAAAAGTGAGTCTCTAACAACTAAGCAAACTGATTCTAGAATTTTCCAGATCAATTTGGTCAATTTTTGACCATTTTTGGGTCAGTTCAGCTTACTTTTTGGATCTAGTTTTGAAACATGAGAGAGTAGAGATGAAAATATCTCATTTTATTGATTAAAAATTGGAGGTAATGATGAGAAAAAGACACCTACTTCATGAGGGGAGATCCCCACTCTGAAGAGGTATCAAAATTCAGTTTTTTAATTCTTTTCTTTGGTCCTTAGTCCACCACTCTTCATCTTATGTGAGCATTTACTCATTTTGGGGAGGTTTTCTTTTATTCTTCAATTTATCTCCTCCCTACATTTGGAGTAATCTTATTGGTCCATAGGAACCTTTGACGGTTCTCCTCCCAAGGGTTTTGTTGAGGGTGAGGGCATGTGACAATCTTGGGTAGCTAGATGTGAACGTTGCCCTCATAATATCCTTGGGCTTGGAACAACAAATTTTAAACCAACCACTACTAAAGATTGTTTTTGGCACACATTTTATCTTTCTTAGTTTTCCTAGATGGCCTCTTGGGGATCTAGCATTTAGAATAGCCAAATCATAATAGCTTTGGGCACAATAACTGCTACATTCTCATTTGATTGAGAGAATGTGCCATGACAACTCTATGAATCTTTGCACATTTAAGATTATGTCATCAAGGTGCATCAAGGTTTTCCTAGGGACCATATCACATTATGTAAAGGGGAGTTCCTGATAAATGTATGAACTTCCAAACAAGAATTACAATGGCATTACACATAGTTCCTTTTCATCGCATATACAAATTTTTGTTTGATCTGTAATGCCCTAGCTTTTTGATGGTTATGGTTTCTTGTGTATAGACAATGTTGACCACATGAAGTGGATTTTGTAATCTAGTTAGTAGTATGAGGAGGAAATAGTGGAGGAGGGTGCATGCATGAGAAGAGAGTAAGTGACTAGCAGAGGGCAACAAAGATTGGTAGAGATGAGTGGTTGACTGTCAAGAGGTGCCTACTAGTGGTAGAGATGATTTGAAAAAGCTAGCCATGAGGTCTAAGGAGGTATTCCTTAGACCTTCTCTCTATGTGTAAGTTCCACCCAAAAGGAGTTTTAATTTTTCTTACTTCTTTTGAGCACTCCATTTTTATATTTAAAAATTTGGTTTATTTGGGGGCACTACTCTAAAATTCTACTTGTATAGCATTTTTCTCAAGTAAAATTAACATGTCTATCCTTGGGTAATCATTGTATATCATGCTGATGGGTTGGTATTGTGGGTGAGACCACTTAGTACAAATAACTCAATGTTGGGCCATGCTAGTGTTAGTATTGTGGGTGATCTTCATGTTAAATACTAAGGTAGTTCATTATTGGTGTATGTGTTTTAAACTATACCTATTTTACGTTGTCATGTTGGAATTGATTGTGTAGACTCCAATTAATTATTGTAATTAACATGGTTGACATTTGTCAGATAGGTGATAAGCAGTGTGATAGTGCTGATATTTAGGTGTTACATTGATGATGGGGATAACACGTGAACACCTATTATGGTGTCGTACAAATCATTATTTTTGTTGGCCACGTGCCATAGTTTTAGATTTTATATTATTCCAACTATTTTGTATGGTTGGGTGTTGATTTATAATCTTACATGCTTTAGTTATTCATTTTATGTAAAAACCTTATATGCATGTACATATGGTTATTTTTGTAAAAAGTGGCACAAATTTAATGGCCAAACTTACTAATGGGTCCTTAGGCTAATTTTTACAATATAATTATAAATATCCACATGAGAATAGGGAGCCTCTCACGTCTCAGAGGTTGGGAGGAGGGGATTAGTTTCGTCTTATGCTTTTGTTTATACATTGCCTACTTTTTGGATCTAGTTTTGAAACATGAGAGAGGAGAGATAAAAATATCTCATTTTATTTATTAAAAATTGGGAGTAATGATGAGAAAAAGGTGCCTACTTCATGAGGGAAGATCCCCACTCTGAGGTGTCAAAATTTAATTTTTTAATTCTTTTCTTTGGTCCTTAGTCCACCACTCTTCATCTTATGTGAGCATTTACTCATTTTTGGGGGGTTTTTCTTTTATTCTTCAGTTTATCTCCTCCCTAAATTTGGAGTAATATTATTGGTCCATAGGAACCTTAATCCAAAATTTTCAGAAAATCTTGACCCTTAGGCTAAGGTCTTTTGTGTACATTATATTTTATTTCTAATGCACCTTAAGAATTTCTTTTTAAACTTCTGTTTCGGGGGAATTTATTTTAATAAGAAGGGATATTTTTCCATCCAAAGATATCTAAAAAGTGAATTATCTCTCTCTAGGCAAAAACAAGTAGAAACAAGATCTTTTATTATTTTGAAAAAGGGATTGATTACAAGGGAAGAAACTGACATCTTGAGGGGCTGGGAAGGAATCTTACAAAGCCCATTAGTCTACAAGAACTCCACTTTTTATGTTTTTGGGGGGACAGTGTGTGAGTAATGGCCAAAGAATATAAGTGAACTATCACTATTGTATGGTACATTCTTATATTTGTTAGCATCTCCCCTTCCTAATGTTGATCACATCCTCCAGATTCAGTTGAAAATGTTGACCCAGAGAAGTAGATCACTTGAGGTGGAGAATGAAATATTTAGAAATTTTCATTATTCCTCCAAAAGAGATCAGGGTGGGGATGCTATTGTGATAAAAAGAAGTTAGTGAAATATTGGTGTGTCAAGTTAGTCTACACAATGGGAAGGTCTCAAGGTTATGTATTTTGCTAATTAACCCTTTCTGTACTCATTGCTTGATTTTTTATGTGTTTCTTTTTCAAGTTTTCTCATTTCTTTTTGCGTTATTTTATCCTCTTTTCAAATGAGTTTGAGTACTATAGACTAGAATGAAACACCTCTAATGGAATGTATGGTGAAAATACAAAGTTAGTTAAATAAAGGTGGTAAGCCATAGGCAAGGGGATCCATAGGAATGAGGACACAAAAATCAAAGTGCATGTGGCACTCACATAAGGGATGGTGAGATTTTGTTGAAGTGAAGAGATTTCACTTTTCCTTATGTTGCACCTCATCTAGTGAGGCGGTGGACACTGAGATGACCCCCCTAGGGGATAGGCCCCCCCCTCTCTTCTCCCCTACATCTTTTCAAGGTGGAACATGTTCAAGCAGTCGAAACCCATGTCTAGCATATCTCAGGGAAGATACCTCAAATGAATCGTATATTGCCATGTCTCTCACACCGAGTTAACGCCTCCTTAGCTCGGGCAAGATACATGCCCCACCATGCATCTCTGGGCCTGCACGTCATCACCATGTAGAACACAACTAGATGCCACGTCGTTTCTCGAGTGAGATATGTGGCCATGCCACTGGGTATCCATTCATCATCACTAGATATCTCGGGCATGATACGTGGCACTAAAAAATGCCACAGTGGCTCTCTCGCATGATCTAGAAATATAATAAACTGTATCTTTGTGAGATATCTAAATTTAATAAATGTATCTCAAGCAAGATAACTAAATTTAATAAATATATCTCAGGTATGATAGACAAATTAATTAACTCAATCTTAGACTTGATAATTAAATAGGATCAAATATTTGGGGGGAGATACATGGCTAAGAAAAAATGTTATCTAGAGTAAGATAATTTTTACTAATAAATTAACTGGCATGAGTTACCTAAAATTCTAAAATCCCTAAATCTTCTCATTTCTTTAATCATATGTCAAGAACAAAGTCGCTTCTTAGGCGAGATCAAAGTCGCCTATCAAGATCACCAATCTAACTCCTAGGTGCCCCCTTATTGTCCCTCTTTTCTCCTCCTCCTCCTCCTTCTTCTCTCTCTCTCTCTCTCTCTCTCTCTCTCTCTCTCTCTCTCTCTCTCTCTCTCTCTCTCTATAAAGCAATGGCTCTCAAATCACGTGGATCGAATGGAAAATGTAGAGAGCCAATGTTGGTGACATGACTGGCTAGTCCTCCTAAATCAAATGGATAACCACCCATGTCGATGACGTAACTTACTATGTATCCGACTGGGTGAAATGGATAGCCAAATTGTAGACCACAAAATCATGGAACAAATATGACCACCAAGATTGAGAAAGAAGTATCCAAGCCCCTCGTCCAAGGTAAAATGCCCACCAGAAATACCATCAAATCCATGGCCCAAATAACTGCTCGAGTGAAAATCTAGATGAGATGTATGTAAATCCACATAATGTGCCCATGCATCCCAAATGACATATTCTACATCCAAAAGTAAATGTCCTAGATCCAAAGAAGATATGATCGTGTCGACACACCCATAGGAGCCAAAAGAACATTTAGCACATACAAGCAACTCTCTCTCTCTCTCTCTCTCTCTCTCTCTCTCTCTCTCTCTCTCTCTCACACACACACACACACACACACACACACACAAACAAAATCAAAATCTAAAGCAAAATTGGTTCTCTCTCTCTCACATGTAGTCACACAAAATATGTAGTAGCATATCATGAAGTGTGTGTTTGGAGAGCCATGTATAGAAACATACATTTATGTGTGTGTTTGAGAGAGAGAGAGAGAGAGAGAGAGAGAGAGAGAGAGAGAGAGAGAGAGAGAGAGAGAGAGAGAGAGAGAGAGAGAGAGAGAGATTAGAAAATTTATAGCATGAAGCATGTGTGTGTGTGTGTGTGTGTGTGTGTGTGTGAGAGAGAGAGAGAGAGAGAGAGAGAGAAAGAAAGAGAGGGAGAAAGATAAAAAATGAGAGAGAGAGAGAGAGAGAGAGAGAGAGACAATGACCTTTAGGTCATGTGGCACCCCATAGGTTTTATCATGGCTCGTGAGGCACATCCAGAGAGACTATCCCCGAGATTATTGTGCTCTTAGAGCCTTCATGCAGTTGTCTATGTGGGTCAAAGAGATCCCCGTCCCTCCGCCATGCATCTTGTTGCATCATTGGAGACTCTAGGTTCCCTCAACAATGTAGAGTCTTTGATATCATGGTGGTTAGAGACCCAATAGGGTGGATGTGTGTATCATGGCTTGTCACATCGAGAGGTTTCAAGACTTCCACATATCAGAGATCGAATGCTACAACTGTTCGTTTGTGAGGATGGGCGAGTGGCAAGACTATAGGGTTGCTTAAGGTGGCTTGGTGCACTCATACAACTATGGCAAGCCACATTCTCCTATGATATGTGGAATTCCATGGTGCCATGCCCCATCATCATGAGATTCTGATGCTGAGTTTGTTTTGGGCTTGGAGGTGGACTATCATTATCGATCGACCCGATGCAGTGGCAACAATATAGGTCATCTTCAGGACCCAAGAAAGGAGGCCCGAAAAGAAGTAAGCAAGGCATCTTCCCCCTGCATTTTGAACACCATGTGGGCATGAGATGCTTCCTTTTGCCACACAGTGCATGAGCTTGGTGTATAAATTGGTTATCAGATATGTGATGTTGCTAAGACCATTCGACACGTGGTGGGTCTTTTCTTGGAGCAGATCACTGCCATAGTATTCCCCCAAACCCTTCTAGAGTAATATTTTTGTGATTTGTATTTCTAGGTAGAGGAGTTATCCACCAAGATTTTATCTTGTTTATGTAGGAGCCACACCAGTGTTAGGGCGACTGGCTAGGGTGTAGTTTCAATGCATTTACATGCTTCTACTTTAGGTTAGGCCGTGGAGTGACTTGGGGTGGCATCACGTTCCCCTACACCCTCTATCTATGTGAGTCCATTATTTTGGTTGATTACCCTTGCTCAAGTATGATTTCCTATATTTGCCTTAAAACTAATCACTTTCACTTTTTAGGATGTCAATATAGATGAGCTTCATCAACAGGTTACTCATCTCAGGAGCTAGAGTACAATTGGTCCCTAAGGTGGATATGGAGAGATAGATCATGTACTATCATGCATAGACCACGATATGAGGGAGTGGATGAAACCTGGTAGAGATGCAATGTGCCAATGTGTTATGCCTAGCATCGCAAAATATCCCCTATAGTTAGACTCGGTGCTTGTTGGGAGACCACATGCAGACGGCTAGACAGAATATTATGATGTTTGCCTTGGTAAATTTGACACATCTGGGTGGTACACATTAGGGTGACACCATCGCTTTTGTTTCTATTACCTTGTCCTCTCACAATGACTACTACTAGGTGTCCCGCATGTTGCCATGGTGTAGGCTTTGGTTTATATCGCCTTTTGGGGGATAGATGACCTATACCTTGGTCAATAGTGACCATAGATCTTCACATACAAAGATCGATTAGTAGCCTTGACCACCATAGATGGTGACATGATATATTGAATAACAATGCTATGGATGGATAAAGATTTTCCAGATGACTTTGAGATAGCAATACAGATGGATATGTCACCCGCGAGGAGGAGATGACATAGAGAGTATGATGGGCTCACATAGATGAGTTTATTTGAACACGGGCTGTTTCGCTACTATGAGGGTGTATGCTGACCTCTGCTTATGGGAGGTGAGGCATGGACGTAGAGCCACCAGGGCTGACCATTGCAAAGCGGGTTACATAGGAGTCGAGGAGGAAGGAATGGGCACGTCATCTAGGAGCTTATCAAGTCCTCTCAAATGAGGATTAGACATGTTTTTCTATATGCCATCCACCAGTTATATCTAACATCGTGGTTTATATATTGGACTATGACATATTGACATTGTGATCTTTTAGAAGTTTGTATTTGTCTTTGATGTCCTACCCAAACCGGATCTTTTTTCCATATGGGACCCCTTGGGCCATAAGCAAAAAGGAGTGGGTTGTACCATACCGCCACACCCATCCGACATCATTTGATGTGGATGAAACTTGGAAAGTGGGTGAAGAGTAACCCCGTGAACCCACTTGCCAAGTTTCACCCCCATTGGGTGTGATGCCCTACCCAAACCCGCTCTTTTTTGCATACGAGACCCTTTTGGGCCATATACAAAAAAGAGCAGGTTGCACCATACTGCCATAGCCATCTAACGTTTGATGGGTTGAAACTTGGCAAGTGGGGGAGAGTAACCCCATGGACCCACTTGCCAAGTTTCACCCCCATTAGACCATCGGATGGGTGTGATGTCCTACCCTTGGGCCATATTCAAAAAAGAGTGGGTTGGACCAGACCCATCCGGTGTCATCCAACATGAGATCATTTAGACCCTTGTGGAATGGTTTGAGTCCTGTCAATTAGTAAAGGATTATGATATAACTTAAAATTCATGAAAGTATACAACATCCCTTGCATGATATTATCAAATTATAGCAATACATCTATAAACATCTAATAGCCATGCTTACTTCTTTGCTTAATGAAATTTCGCTAGAGAAAATAGAGTAACCATAATTTATAGATCATTGGTAATGGGTACAATTAGAGTCAAATTTTGATTTTAGGAATCTAGCACCACCACCTAAGGTGGATGATAAACGTAATGAAGAAGATATGTCTCCACACTAATGTACCTAGTGAACCAACCTCTAAATATTAGGCTAATCCATTCCTACCCCACTTAGGCCTAACTCTCCTTCGGTAATGTCACTAACATAAAACATACTTCCTCTCCTCCAGACTTGGATTTCTCCACTAACCCTCTAGACCCCGAGGAGTTATTGGCTCAAGAGCTAGTATAAAGATAAATCAATGTGGTGCTTCCATGTGCAAGAGAAAATTCCTCTACAAATGGAAAGGGATCACAGACAATTAATAATACAAGCATTATCAGATATAGATTACAAGGAAATAATCAAGATAGGCAATCCTTTGTTGAATCCAAAATTGATGTGTAAAGCATTATTGAAAATTACTCCATTCAACTTGGCAACAAGGATATAAGATTTAGACTGACAATCAACAGAAGAAACCTTGGAGATGACCTACTTAATCTGTGCACCACTACATGAAGTTGATGCCCATGGAAACTTTATGGGAAAATGTGACCAAGCATACAAGGTTAGTAAACCCCCAACTGTAGGACTTATTGGAAACAAGCTTAGTTACATTTATTCTTTTGCATAGCTAAGAGAGTAAGAAAATCGAAATCTTATACATATAAGAGGAGGATATGTAAGTATTAGCATTTGATGGTGTGAATCTGCCACCAATAGATGCATTTGGCACACCATTTGTCTAGCAAGAATAGAGTTCTTACACATTATTGAAGAATATGCCAAAACTTATGTACACAAAATCCCTAGCTTGAGGGTAAATCTGACATATATGTGCCAACAAAGAGATGGTTTACTCTGCTAGAGTTTCAAGGTGAGTAAGCATGTGACTCACATACATAAGCAAGGTGAGTTTCAAGGTGAGCAAGCATGTGACTCACATATATGAGCAAGGTGAGCAAGCACATGACTTACTTATATGCTATAACTTTCCTTTTCTTCTAGCCAAACAATCTTTGACTTGTTGTAAAAACAAAGGAAACAACTATTATTGTGGATTACAGCTTGGAAGAGGATACCCAAGTCTGTCAACTATCACAAAAATGGAGTTGTAATCTGATTGCACTGAAGGTAATCCAGTGACAAAGTCCATAGTGATACATTCCCACTTCATCTGTGGAATGTCTAGAGGTTGCAGTCTCCCTGGCATCTTGACTCTCATTGTGCTCAACTAAATAGTTTAAATACATAATTGAAAATACTCTTAGCTCAGATCAGCTCGTGTGTGTGTGTGTGTGTGTGTGTGTGTGTGTGTGTGTGTGTGTGTGTGTGTGTGTGTGTGTGTGTGTGAGAGAGAGAGAGAGAGAGAGAGAGAGAGAGAGAGAGTGTGTGTGTGTGTGATTAGGTTATTATTAGGTTAAATGCAATGTGCCTCTTATTTGCTTGTGAGAGTGGGATGAGAGTGATAGAGTGGCTATGCATTATGCTTCTTATTTTCTTGTGGTGGGAGTGGGGTGAGAGTGAGAGAGAGTGATCAGACGTCTATTGATGTGGAGCAACCATGGTTAGTGGCACACTGAACAAGCTTATATAGGAGAGGATCACCAAATGGAAGTGGTGCTTTAGAGCTTGTCTTGGCATGGGTAACAAGTAAATTACAATGATAGTTGCATTTCGATTCTAGCCTAGGTTGGGGTGGGAGGTAACACCCTAATGTTGTCTAGGTTGGGGTGGGAGGTTGAAAAGATGCAAGGGGGAAGAGAGCTTGAGCTCTTGCAAGCACACACACACACTCACAAAACCCTAATAGAGAACACACAAGGTGAGAGGCTGAAAAACTTCTTCTTCTCTACTCAACACTCAACACACATATACAAGAATAAGAGTACACACAATATGAAAGGTACTCAACCAATACATACACGGGTTCTCTATAGTGTGAACCCGACTAAATGAGCTGGCGCTATAACTATGCCAGTCTCTAGAATGGCTGTCACACAGCCTGTCATCCCACTGGCCGCATATCTCCCATGATCTCACCAACCATGCCAGTGGTGTAAGTGTGGGGCCTATCCCCCAGGCGGGTCATCAGTGGCCACCGCCTCACTAGACGAGCTCGATATCTCAACACTCCCCCTCGAGCTCAACTCCATCTCATGTACACCAAGCGAAGCTCTGAATCTGCGGAGCTTCTCTGTACACCCAATACTTTGGTGAAGATGTCAGCTACCTGATCCTCTGTGCTGACATAAACAAGGTCAAGGTCTCCTGCCAAGACCCTCTCTCTGACGAAGTGGTAGTGGACCTCTATGTGCTTCGTACGAGCATGAAAGACTGGGTTCCTGGCCAACTGTATACTGCTAATGTTGTCACAAAAAATGACAACTTGTCTATCCACTGATAGACCCAAATCTGTAAGTAGCTTCCTCAACCAAGCTACCTCACATGCTGCCATAGCAGCTCCTCTGTACTCGGCCTCTGTACTCGATAGAGCAACCGTAGGCTGCTTCTTGCTGCTCCAAGTCACAGCAGCACTCCCCAGAGAAAACATGAAGCCACTGGTAGATCTTCTATCTGAGATACTACCACCCCAATCAGCATCTGTGTACCCATGTACACATATCTCTGTCCCAGTCTCATAGAACAGTCCACAATGCAAAGTAGACTTCACATACCTCAGTATGCGTCTCACTGCATCCAAATGCGGTTTCCGTGGAACCTGCATAAACTGACTCACCAACCCAACAGCATAGCTCAAATCTGGTCTGGTGATCGTCATGTAGATCAAACTTCCTACTATGCGTCTGTACATAGTAGGGTCCTCCAAGATCTCTCCTGAATCTGCACTCAACTTGCCATTCTGATCCAATGGCACAGAAATAGGCTTACAGCCTGTCACATACCATACTTGGACAACATGTCCAAGCCATACTGTCTCTGCAGTAATCCAATACCATGTGGTGACCTAATCACCTCAATGCCCAAGAAATATCTGAGCTCACCCAAATCCTTCATCTCGAACTTCTGTCTAAGCAAGATCTTTACATCAAAGATCTCTGCATCATGGTCCCCTCTTCTTGCAACATATACACCTCTTCTTGCAATTCCCCATGCAAGAATGCATTCTTTACATCCATCTGATGTAAAGACCATTGCTTTGACGCAGCCACTGCTATCACAACTCTCACCGTTGCCATCTTGGCAACTGGGCTGAAAGTTTCCTCATAATCAATCCCATATGTTAGCGCATATCCTTTGGCTACCAATCTAGCCTTGTACCTGTTTATGCTTCCATCACTGTTATGTTTAACTTTGTACACCCACTTGCATCCAATGGCTTTCTTGTCTTCAGGCAATTGCACTAAATCCCAAGTCTCATTTCCATATAGTGCATCCATCTCCTCATCCATGGCTTTCTCCCAATACACATTTCCAACAGCCTCATCAATGCATGTGGGCTCTACAACTTGCACAACCTTTGCCATATATGCATAGTGATGTGCCACATAACCATCATTTGTAAATCTCTGCACAGGGTTCTTCACTCTCCTTGATCTTCGCAGCTTTTCATTCATGGCTTCCATAGCCTTCTTTACACCAGGTGTTCTCATAGCTGGGATCCCAAGCTCCTCATCAAGGCTCATATCTGAGCCACTAGACTCTCCATCAACATGAGAATGCCCTGCAGAAATGTCAGGCATACCAAGAGGCTCAACCACTTTCTCTTTTCCTTTACGTGATGTAGTAATCACATTTGCAGGACTGGTATTATGACGCAGCCTGCCACTCCATGGTCTATCAACAGACCCACTAGATGAGGACTCTCCTGGTCCACTCAAAGACTGTGATTGCTGACCTGCATTCTATGCAACCACACTTCCACTCACATCAGCCCCGACAGCTTCTTTTTCAGCAGCATACCAGCTGCTCATCTCATCAAAGACAACATCCCTGCTTACCCTCAACTCACGTGTAGCAGGGTTATAACACCTGTATCCCTTTTGCTCAAGGGAATATCCAATAAACACACATTTTTCAGCTTTCGGATCCAGCTTGGTTCTCAGCTCATCTGGCACATGCACATATGCAATGCATCCAAAGACTTTCAGATGAGACAAATCTGGTTTTCTGCCAGTAAACCTCTCCTCTGGAGTTACATCATGTATGGCTGCAGTTGGAGTCCTGTTCATGATGTATACTGCTGTAGAAACAGCCTCAGCCCAATAGCAATGCGGCATATTCTTCTCTTCCATCAATGCTCGCGCAATCTCAGCAATGTGCCTGTTTTTCCGCTCAGCAACTCCATTTTGCTGCGGAGTGTATCTGCATGTATACTGTCTCCGAATACCATTCTTCTTCAAATATTCAGAGAACTCATTGGAGAAGTACTCTCCCCCTCCATCTGACCTTAGGCACTTTACATATTTCCCTGTTTGCTTTTCAACCAAAAATCTGAAATTTTGAAAGTGAGTGAACACCTCACTCTTCTCCTTCATGAAATATACCCACACTTTCCTTGTGTGGTCATCAATGAAAGTCACATAATACCTGCAGTCTCCCATAGATATGGTCTTCGTAGGACCCCATACATCTGAATGCACAACATCTAGTGCATTTCTGCTCACATATCTGTTACGTGGAAACACATGCTTCGTTTGCTTCCCAAATTGGCATGCTTCACAGATTTTATGCATACCTTCCACTTTAAATTTTGGCAGCCCTGTCACAATTCCTTTTGTCTGCATAGACTTCAATCTCTGCACATTCACATGTCCAATTCTTTTATGCCATATGTCTGTGTCTGCAACAATTCCTGAACCATTTGCAAACATCGCAGCACTCATCTCAGGCATGTCTCCATCCAACGTAAACATTCTGCCCACTCTGTTGCCTTTTGCAACCAACCTGCACTTGTCTTTAAAATCTTCAACATAACATCCATCAGGGTTAAACCGAACCTGCAAACCCTGCTCAATCATCTGGCCAACTGAAACTAGATTCTTTGTTATGTTCGGTACATGAAGTACATCTGCAAGGTACTTCACTTTGCCATCCTGCATAGACAATGGCACATCTCCAATGTGGGCAATTGGATGAGCGGTGTCATCCCCTGTTTCCACAAAACCTGGTCTTTCCGGGTTTTTCATCTCCTTGAACCACTCCCCATGACTCGTCATGTGGTTCGAAGCGCCTGAATCCACATACCATACATTATCTTTTTTTGCTGCATCAACATTTTCAGACATGGCATTCACGACATGCTGCATAACAAACAACCTTTCATTATCCTCATTATTTCTACTTGAGGATGTATAGTTGTTTTGCTGCACTTTCCCATTTTGCATGTCAGCCTGCTTCTTATAACATTCTGCCTGCACATGTCCAGGCTTACCACAATAATAGCATTCACGTGCATCATTATACTGCCTTTGCCAATTTCCACGGCCTCTTTGACTCCCCTTGCCTCTGAATTTGCCTCTTCCACCGGCGTGTTGTTGTTGTTGATTCTGGGACTGTTGTTGTTGCTGCTGCTGCTGCTGCTGGCCATAATTCTGATTACCTGTTCGGCCACCTCCTTGAGCGCGTCCACGGCCTCCTCTACCTCGTCCTCTTCCTGAACTCGTGTAGAAGGCCTGTTGCTCTGAACTGTTTTTGCTTTGTGAAGACTGTTGGTCTTCACCCAAGTTCTTCTCTTCGATAATCAGCATAGACACCAAATCTGTAAAGTTGGGAATGTTTTCCCGAGTCTGAATGGACGTCTTGAACGCCTTGTATTGTGGCCCGAGACCACGTAGACAGACTTCCACCTTGTCATCATCATCTACTGACACAGCAATAGATGCAAGGGATTCCACAATACCCTTTATCTTCAACGCATAGTCATTCACAGACATGCTCTTTTTCTCCACAGTATGAAGTTCATTCTTCAACTGTATCTTACGTGCCTTGGTATTTGTTTCATAAAGCTTTACCAAGGTGTCCCATGCCTCCTTGGGGGACTTGGCATCCTGAATGTGCCCAATCATGGTGTCCTGTATACTAATGGAGAGCCAATACATAACCTTCCTGGCTCCTTGGTTCCAGTCTTTAAACTCTTTCACATCTGCAGCAGTCGGATTTATATCCGGTATCTCTGGTGCCTCTTCATGTTCACCTTCTATGTAGTCCCAGTAACCTTTTCCCATTAGGAAATTTGTCAACTTGAACCTCCAAGCATGGAAGTTATTCTTGTCAAGCTTCTCAGCCACAATCTGAGTTATCCCATCATTTGACATCTTGCCAAACACACAATTTTACTAGAAACTGCACTCTGGTTTTTCCTGCACAACTGCTGTATTTTCTGCACAGCGGTACTGCAGTCCACTCAAATGTCACAACCAGTGACCTCAATGTGCATACATACACCCAATGGCAACTGTAGACCTCTTTGTAGCACCCACAGTGTCTGCACAGTCAATCTGTCTTCCTGCAGTTCTTAAAACAGAGTTCTGCAGAGAATCGATGACTTACTCGCAGTGCTCGAAATCGCCTGCTTTCTGAAAAACGGAGGTCCATACTCGCCCGAAACGCGTTTTCGGCCCGAAAATTTTAGTCCGAAGGACTGTATAGTTGCCCTATAGCTTTACTCCCGCGAGGAAAGCTCCTCAATCAGAGACCGTTTGCCGGTGCCTCCCGTAGAGCTCCCGACAAGGGTGTAGTCACCAACACAATAGGGAAGAGTAGTTGAAGCTCTTACCCTCGTACCGCTTCCTGTGGTTCTCTTGCTTGCAGCTCAGCCCTTAGCACGAACCAGGCTCTGATACCATGAAATGATGCAGGGGGGAAGAGAGCTTGAGCTCTTGCAAGCACACACACACACTCACAAAACCCTAATAGAGAACACACAAGGTGAGAGGCTGAAAAACTTCTTCTTCTCTACTCAACACTCAACACACATATACAAGAATAAGAGTACACACAATATGAAAGGTACTCAACCAATACATACACGGGTTCTCTATAGTGTGAACCCGACTAAATGAGCTGGCGCTATAACTATGCCAGTCTCTAGAATGGCTGTCACACAGCCTGTCATCCCACTGGCCGCATATCTCCCATGATCTCACCAACCATGCCAGTGGTGTAAGTGTGGGGCCTATCCCCCAGGCGGGTCATCAGTGGCCACCGCCTCACTAGACGAGCTCGATATCTCAACAGAGGTAACACCCTAATGCTGTCTCACGGGGTTTGCTTGGCTAGGCTTGGCATAAGTAACAAGTAAATTTACAACAATAGTTGCATTTCCATTCTAGCCTAGGTTGGGGTGGGATGTAGCACCCTAGTGCCGTCTATGAGCACCTAATCGATGCACAAGGCGAATGGTGTGGTGATGGTGCTTGTAATATAAAATCATCTTATTGGTGGTGGATCTTACTTGAACTTTATCCATGTGTTGCCCTTGGCATATCAGACACATTGATAGTGATATAATCTAAAATTGAACCCTCAGTTCCATGTGTATGTAGTTTAACATGTGAGATTTTGAAAAGAGTTTTAGCTTTTAGGCATCCTTCCTTTGTAAAGTACCATAGTTGCATGTTATTTCTATACTTACTAGAAGTTCCATTTTAAGATCTCCATTTTGAGATCCTAATTTTCTTCCACTTGAAGAACAAGTAGGGAGCTACATTAACTAAGCATAAGAACCATATTTGCAAACATATATGGAAGAAGAAAAAACCTTCTAGCACACTATTCGAGTTGAAGTAAATTGAGAGTCATTTGTTCCATGTACTGGGGACCTTGGATTATTTTAAGCCAATGTGCACTCAAGTGAAGGGTATAAAATAATGATTTTTAAATTGAAAGGTTTTTTGAACAATGTTCATCAAGCATATGAACATGCTTTTCACATTTCTTGCATCTTTTTTTTGAAATTTTAGAAGGTTAAGCTATGCGATTCTGAATATGATATGATACTACAATATGATAAATTATGAATATACATGGTAAACACTTGGTGGGAACATTGCTTGTAGGTTCTTCCTTTTAGTTATTTTCATACAAAAAACGATGATGTGCCATACTACAAGAAAGGAAGATAAAATGAGACCCCTTTTTGTTTAAGATATCATGGAATTTTTAATATATGGCACATGAATACTATTATTTTTTCTTTAATAGTGATGAAATCATGCATGTTTCTTGTTTGTCACATAATATTTCTTGTCTCGGTTTTATGCTTATTGTATAAACCTATGGAAGCAAAAAATGCTTTGAAATCATGATATGGAGCCCATGTTAGCGGTGTGATTTAGTAGTGTATATGCATATGGGAATTTTAAATATTACAATAATGTGCCCTGTCTTATATAAAGACAATCATTGGGGATGGTCATGACCATCCGTGTACATGGATTATACATTAGGCAATGCGAGCTCTCTAGAAACATATTATACGAACAATGTTGTTACTCAACATCGACATGTGTGAGAACCCAGATCAACATGACCATATGGTTAACCTTAAATATGCTAGATGTGATGGTTAAAATATGCTTGTGTGGACCAAAGGTGGCCATTGGTGGGGAAAGGTGGCCATTGGTGGCATCTTCTTTTTGGAGTTTAAGAAAATGGTAGTCTATAAGAGATTTGCCACCAGTATGGGACCAAAAGATTTCTTTGGTATTAATTAACTAGTAGTATATACAAGTGTAAAATAAAGAGGGTGTCGGCCACTACTTTTGTCTTTGGAATTTATCTCCCAAATGCCATGGCGAGAAAACCTATGGTTTATTTAAATAACAACTTAGGAGTGCGTTCGCATGCATTGTATAACTTGCTCTCTCCACCTCTTACCATTACATATTGATTAATGCCACCTTAATCTTACCTTTATATTGATTAACACAAAAGCTTGCCTCCTTAACCTTTCACAGAGCCTATACTAGCTTGCTTATCTTACATTAATCGAAAACTTCCAAAGAAAGGAGCCCAAAATGAAGCTGATGCTTGATAAAGATAAAGCCCAGCTTTCTCTTGGAATCTTAGGTGATGATTCAAGTGAATTTGCGCTAATCTCATTGCATTTGTGCACTAATTTTCTGGCTAAGCTTCTAATCACCACCTAATCTTATCTCACGGCAGGCAATATTGCCAACTTCGCTTTCTTCTTCTCATCTGCGTAAGTACTCAAATCTTAGATCCAATACTTGATTAGCTTAATGCTCATGCTAACCGTACTTGATTAATCTTAATGTTCATGCTAACAATACTTGCTAACAATACTTGATTAATCTTAATGTTCATGCTAACAATACTTGATTAATCTTAGATCCAATACTTGATTAGCACTTTTCAAAATTAAGCATTAGATCCAATCTAGACCGTTGGATGTTACTTTTGATATTTTTGTAATTGGCTAAAAAAACATAGTAGGACTTATTATATGCTTATTTTGCATTAATAATTACCTTGCTTTTTTTTAAATCACAGGCCAGTGGCTTATGGTATGATAAAGAAGAAATCAACTGGAGATCTCTCAGCTACCCTCTATGTATTCAAGCTTTTGAATTGTTTGCTATGGTCATTCTATGGGTCACCATGGGTTCATCCAAATGACTTCCTTGTGTTCCTCACCAACTTCATTGGAGTCATGGTTGCATCAGTTTACCTATCTCTCTACCTATATTTTGCTTCAATTAAAGATAAGGTGCTCACTTTGGCCTTCTTGTCTTCTGAATTTGAAAATTCATATTTCACTCTTAATGACATAGACTGTCCACCATCATGCCATGTAGTGGTTGGAAGGTCAATGTCCTAATGACGAGGTTCAGGGCTTAACCCCATCCACACCACTATCGAGAGCTATGCATTGAATAAAGTGAGGAGCTAAATAACCCGTGGAGAAATAACCTTCTATGGAAAAACGAAACTCCACCATCATTCATGCATACAATATAATGTGATTTTATTTTATTTAACATTATATGTATATATGCATGCATGTGTGTACACAAGTGCATGTCTATGTGCACTTGTGCACATGTGTACATGTGGTATACATTTATGTATACCACATTGTATGTATATATGCATGCATGTGTGTACACAAGTGCATGTCTATGCACACTTGTGCACATGTGCACGTGGTATGCATTTATGTATATTTTACAGCTTCAAAGTCATAATAACATGTATATGTTGGTCACTCATACAAGCAAATTCTGTCATAGGTGAAAGTTATTTGCCAACTTGTGATCGTTGCATCCAGCCTTGGAATCATGGCACTACTTTTGGTAGCCTTTGATCAGACTCATAGCATGAGAATCACACATGTTGGTTTTCTATGTGCCGTAGTAAGCAGTTACATGCATCTAGCCCTCTTATCTCAACTGGTAAGTAATTCCACTTTGTTTTGTATTTTTCTCAATTACTGCACAGTAAACAAGATGTGTCTGAGCATGCATGCACTGTTTTGATCAAGGTGTGTTTGAGAAATATAATCTTTGTGTGTGTGTGTGTGTGTGTGTTTGCTTTTTACTGTTTGAATACTAATATGTTAATGGTCATCGGCGTAAGCCATAAAAACATGTCATGATTAGACTCCCTAATGCATAAAAAATCATAGCTTAAAATCCTTAAAAGGGTTCGCCAAAGTGGATGGGGATTGTAGTACAAGCGATTAGAGAGGGGAGGGGGCTCACATAAAATTTGTGAAAATTTTGAAAGGACATATTATTTATTTTCTACAACACCATGACTTTCTTGTAAAGATTCTACCCTTCTAAACCCCCCTTTTAAGGGTACTCCAAACTTCAAGTTCTAGGCTAAACAAGTGTTCGAGATAGGGTAGCCTCCTCATCCTTCATCCGGTTCTTCATCCGGTTGAAAATACAAAATGGCAAAATGGAAACAAAAGAAAAACTTCTAAAAGTATAACTATTTTCATCAATATGCATGCTTCACAAAACATTGAAGAGGAAACGTGTATGCTTCCTTAAAAATTCTAAAAGTAGAACTATTTTCATCAATATACATGCTTCACAAAAAATAAAGAGGAAATATGTATGCTTCCTTAAAAAAAGTTTCCTAAAGACATGAGGACTGCCTCAAAAATCGAGCCAACTACCCCAAATGTGAAAGAACTCCTTTTAGGGCATTCTCATGGCCAAGTTTACTTGGTCGGAGCTTATTTGATCCGAGAGCATTAAATGAAATATGAGGTTTAACTTCCCACGCCAAGGTGATAACATCATGATGACAATTTGGCCAAGTGTTCCCAAGTAAGGGGTATTTGGTTTAAATCTACCAAAAGTGGCATTTAGTCCTTATATATACTCTCACATATATAAAAAACTTGACTACCACACCACCAACTACTAGCGACAGTGAGAATGTAAATAATAATCTACCTTAGATGTTTCAAGCATAGTTACTTGTGCTTATGGGAAAAGACTACTATTTGCATGGGGACTATGATGAAATCATGTCATAGTGTGGCATATCATGGCCTAATTATAATCCACATGCATGCCACATGTGGAAGAACTACAAACATGAATACTTGTGCTCATGGGAAACGACTACAATTTGCATGGGGACTATGACAAAATTATGTCATAGTGTGGCATATCATGGCCTAATTATAGTCCACATGCATGCCACCTGGAAGGACTACAAACATGAATAATTGTGCTCATGGGAAAAGACTACTATTTGCATGGTGTCTATGATGAAATTATGTCATAGATGTGGCATATCATGGCCTAATTATAGTCCACATTCATGGATGAAATTATGCATGGGGTCTATGATGAAATTATGCATGGGGTCTATGATGAAATTATGTCATGGATGTGGCATATCCTGGCCTAATTATAGTCCACACGCATGCCACATGTGGAAGGTCTACAAACCTGAATACTCAGGGTTTGTGAACTTCTGCATATGGATACATTATATTATGTTAAATATTAGTGTTTATGGCTCACATATTTTAAGTAACATCCCTGGAAACAAATAGCACTCTCCCCTCCACTCCATCACCTGAGTACCTCCTATAGCCTAATGGCAATATAGTAATGTAAATAAAAATGTCAATATATTATTATATATTTTTAAATTTTATATAATTATATATATACAATATACAATATAAATATTAATGCTTCCTATATAGCCTACATTATTATATTGCCATTACTACATTGTGAAATTTCTTTTTTTTAAGCCACCCAATATAAAGAGAGTGTACTTTTAAGTTAAAGGAGATCTCTTGAAATTATCTATTTATTTTTAAGCTTTTATAGTTATGACGATGGATAAATTAACTATAACATATATACACAAGAATAGTTACGATGGATAAATCAACTATAACATATATACACAAGAATAGTTACGATAGGTAAATTAACTATAACATATATATACAAGAATAGTTATTTATGGTTATGTTACGATAGGTAAATTAACTATAACATATATACACAAGAATAGTTACGATAGGTAAATTAACTATAACATATATATACAAGAATAGTTATTTTTATGGTTATGATGGATAAATTAACTATAACATATATACACAAGAATAGTCTCTATCAATGTCAAGCAAATCAGCTAAAAGGCTCGGAGGGTCCACCTAAATATATGTAAGTCTAACACATGAGTTCATTAGAAGGGGGTTTTTTTAATTGATTATGGAAAAGACAAGGATTTTAAAAAATAACTATAAAAATGCCAGCATAATGCATATAGATCTTCATTGGAAGGGATGCCCTTGAGATCTAAAATGATAGAAAACAAATAACTAAAACAATGATTATATTTTTTTCATGCTATAATAAATTTTCATTTATAGAAAAGTTATAATATTGCATTCATGGATAGGATAGTTGTTTGTTTATAAAGTCTTTTCACAAAAAACAGGTGCATTCATAACTATAAAAATGATGGTATTTTTTCATGCTATAAATGCTTATTTTTTAGAAAGTATGATATTGCATTCATGGATAGGATATCCTATTTGTTTATAAAGTCTTTTCATAACATGTGCATTCAAAAAACAAAGTCGCACACACAAACCCTGAATCGGTGTAACCGCAAGAAGAAAGAGCTTGGAACAAAAACATGAAATATTCTCACAAAATCTATTCTGGCCTTGATGACTCATCCATACGAATTTTCTTTGATAATTTATCCATAAGAAAACTCCACCTTATTTTTTTTCCTCTTATAGGAAATGGCTTTCAAGACCATGGAGACAAGGTTTTTACGTCCTACCTCATCCATACTTGCATTTTTTAAAGGAGCCACATGGACTTTATATGGACTAGTATACTTTGACTTATACATTGTGGTAACTCTCTCTCTCTCTCTCTCTCTCTCTCTCTACACACACACACATTATAGTTGAGTTTATGAAGGCTCTTTTGATTGGAGAATCAAAAAGCTATTCTATACACTAAAAATAGTAAACTATACTTGACATTTCTAGTTACCATGAGTTAAAATTCGAGGGTGAAATTTTATCAATTCCCTAAGTTGATCGTACTTTGAAATTTTCACTTTGATTTTGAGAGAGAGAGAGAGAGAGAGAGAGAGAGAGAGAGAGAGAGAGAGATTCCTTAAGATATTCTTGCATTACCAGGTTCCTAATGCAATAGGAGTTGCAATTGGACTCCTCCAAGTTGTGTTGTTTTCAATTATTTTGGTTCTCAATTTTAGAAAATCTAAACAAAACACATCTAGGGTATTTCTTGGTGATCCCAATAGTGGTAATAAGCTACCACACACACCTAAGCAAGACATTGTTTGTAAGAAATCTCTAAGTGTAACATGGAGGGATCTTTTTGAACATAAAGAAGTTATTCTTATAGAAAGAGATATAAAATAATCTATTTTCATTACAAGAAGAATTTTATTGATCAAAGATCACATAGCTTAATTTTAAAAACCACAAGATATATTTTAATCTCTCTCTCTCTCTCTTTGTGCCCCGTGCCCTAGTAGTCCACCTATGTTAAGCCCATGAAAGAAATATCACATCAATTAAAAGCACATGGCTATCGTGAAAGGTTGACTCAACATTGAATCAAGATTAGACTTATTGCATTAGGTTATGGCATGTGATGTGAATGCTACATGCACCATTGCACTATAAATGTGAATGCTACATGCACCATTTCACCACAAATGTGAATGCTACATGCACCATTGCACTACAAATAAGAATTCTACATACACCATTGCACTAAAAATGTGGTCAAGGAAGATAAACTTGAAATTCTAAGGCAACCACGTTACTTATATCAACTTATGGATTATGGAGAAGTTTGCTTCAACTAGGACAAAAGGCATCAAATCTTGAGAGCGTTAAGGTAGTGTGCTTAGAAGTGAAGTGGGAAAATTTAAAATAGGAACAAGCCCTCATTAGGTAGTTTTGAGGTCTAGAGAGCCTATAGACTCTGATGATGTATGCATTAATGATATCATAACCATGTAAAATGTGCCCTATTTTCTTTTTTCATTTCATTAATGAGCTGTTATAAAGGAGATCTTCCATGATCTAGGCTTTATAGTAGTCTCATATGCCATATTTTAGCCACTTATGGATGAGGATGGTCTTCTAGCTTCCTTATTTTTGTGGCATTGGGATCTCATGGAAGGTAGCGTCAAGGCTACCTTCAATGAGATAATGGTTACAAGAGCCATGCCCGAGAGGTTGTCGAAGGGTTTGCTCCACTTGATTCTCAAGGAGGGTGGTGATGACAGTATGGAGATTTGGCACTGGGAGATCCATCACCCTCCTAGGGACTGCCTATAAAATTTTGGCCAAGGCCATCAGATTTCAACCCTTCTCCCTGACTTGATTCATGGTACACATATGGACATCTTCACCTTTTGGGCGGCGACTGTGTTGGCTAGGATGCATTAGTAGGATTTTATTATGCTCCTCGATCTCAAGAAAGCCTATAACAAAGTAGATTGGGGATTTTTGGAGGGAACGATGTGCAGGAGGATGGGTTTCCTAGAGGAGTGGGTCTGAGGTGTGTTAGGACTCTACTTAGCTTCTCATAGCTAGGTTCTTATTTAGGGTGCTAGACATGACAAATTTTTGCTTTCACGCTTAGTCTAGCTGGGGCACCTTAATAGGACTCCAAGGACTACATCTCCTCGTCAAAGTGCAGGAGGAGCTTCCTGACACCAAGTCCAACAACACAGCAACATACATATTGGGTGTCGACAAGAACTTCCAGATATTTGTCGAGGCAATTGAGATTTTTATCGTGCATTGGGAGCATAGATCTATTGGCACAAGTCATGTGGATTTTGGGTTGGGGAGCTCCATTTCGTTGCCTTGGATGCTAGGTTGGCATTGACATCTCCCCTAAGGAGCAGCTTGCCCCCTTCTTTTCAACATTCAAAAGAAGCTCTTATACTAGAGTTCAGCTAGCTTGCTGGGTAGTGGTGGCCAACCAAGTTCTTCTCGCCACCATGTGGTACATTACCTCTTAGTCTTTCTTCGAAGCATGTCTTAGTCAAGTTCAGTGTTTGATCCAGAACTTTTTGTTATGTAGAACTTGCTGTGGTGGGCTGCACAGTGATGGGAGACTAGCCAAGGTGATCTCACCAGAGGTGGCGTGGAGGGTAATCTCACTAGTGACCTCTCCAGAGGGGGCTTGGCCATCATTGCGACCCCTCTATTTAGAGTCGAGCCTTTTTGGGCAAGTTTATTGTTAGAGGTCTTCTTTTAAGTGGTGAGCCTTGGAAGGACTTCCTCCTAGCTAGGATCTCTGCTTGCACCTCGACCTTGGGAGGCCCTTTTCCTCAAAGAATGAGATGGATTTTCATAGAAATGTGGGCACACAACTTTAGCCCGTAGTAGCAACCGATCATTTGCATGCCTAGGATCACCTCAGGCTAGCCCTTTGGCAAGCCCTTTGGCAATCAACTCTAGCAGTAGCCTCTAAGGAGCGGCTCTGCTAGCCTCTAATCTAGAACCCCATGCTTAGCTACCTACTCTAGGCTTGCCCGCATGTATCATGGGGAGCTTTGAGCATGTCCCTCTCTAGGTCACTTAGAGATTATCTCACATTCAAATAGCTATCGTCCATCTGAGGCCCATGAGAGGAGCCTTATTGGGATCCGGGGTAGGGATAGACTTGGCCTTGACATGCAATCAGCTCCAGTTTCCTCTGAGGAGCGGCTCCGCCAGCCTCCAATCTGGAACCCATGGTTTGCCTACCTAGTGGTGGTCACATGCTCGGGGCTCGCCCACACATACCATGGGGAGCTTTGAGCACACGGTCCTGCTAGGTCACTAAGAGATTGGCTCACATTCATAGCTGCCCCCTGAGGCCCAAGAGAGGAGCCTTAATAGGATTGGAGGTAGGCACAGACTTAGCCTAAACATCATTTGCCACCCCCTAGAGTGGCTGGCCCCGATACCGGACCCTTCCTCCCACGTAGTGGCTGGACGTTCATGGCCCAAAATGACAGCCCCCCCTTCTCACCTTTTCTATCAAGCTTCATGGCAATCTGGAGAGAGCAGAGATTCCCTTAGATCACTTTAGGGGATGCACCTTGCAGACGGTGAGGAGGATGATTGGTTTTCATGCACATGAGTGGCACATTGACCCTCCATCAGCCAAGGTGGCCAGAGAGATACTCCGTTAGTTATGGATTTGGGAGGGCTGGCCTCTCATGAGTCTCTAGTGGGACCCAGGAGAATGGACATGGTAGGATACAGAGGCCAGTGAGGAGACACATAGAACCCCCTTTTTTCTTACACTACACGACTAGGTCACAAGATTTAGATGTCAAAGGTAGAGGGAAGTAGGACATTGGTGGTAGTCCTAGGGCCTCCCGTCTCACTTTATATCATATTTTTGGAAGCAATTGTGGGATAGTTATTAGACATGGAAGATTGCCCTTTTCATGTGGTAACTGGCACATAAGAGCTTGACATTTGGCATGTGGTTGGCCCATTGGGGGTAGACCAGCATTATGTCCGAGATGTGGCCATCCCCTAGGAGTGTCAACGTCATTGTCTTTGGGATTGCCTAAAGGCTCAACACATTTGGCAGAGGATCCTATGCATTTTCACTATGGATCGGGCCCTGCTTGTATTGTTATGTGGGGCACAATTGCTTGGGTCACTCATGCCACAGTGAGGAGGAAGGTGGGGGACTAGCCCTTCAGGTCTCCTTTGCATTTCTACAATGCCAGTACAAGCTCCATCCACGTCGTTGGTCGTCACACCAAGTTCTTGTCAGAGATGGGAGATTTGTAGCAATATAGCTACATGGCACATATGGAGACCTCAATGTAGCGAAGCCATTAAAGGCAACCTTACCTTGCCAATGGAGTCCATCCAGAACATCTAGCTTGATATCATTCATACCCTCCGTGGTCAGTGGGGGGTAGCTTTAGGGTGGCTCAGACTATATGCAGAAGCACTGAGAGGCCTTCCGCATCATGGGAGTCCCTTTCTCACTGATAACAGTGGCAAGCCCACTTGGCATTACAAACCACCTTTGTGGTTGTTTCCCCCTCCCCCCATTGTATGAGATAGACTTATCTTCCTAGAGCGGCCAGTCGAAGGAGAAGAGTAGTCTTCCCTTTTATGCATCTTTACTCTCATTTGAGGATGAGTTTATATGTAGTCATTTTGGTTGTTTTCTTGGTAACTAATAGAATGATATTTTTCTCATTAAAAAAAAGATGGGTGTCTAGCCATCATCAAAATTAAAGGGCTTGTAGTGAGAATGGATGGTTAGGGTCATTCATAAACAAGAGAAATCATGGTCTCAACTCATGATCATGGTGATGAGATTATATTTAGTTTCACCTAAATCAGTTAAATGTTGGAAAGCCTTGCATCACACCTCACTTGTATGTGAAAAATTTGAGACTATCACCATAGAGTCAAGCTAAATCAATCAAATGTTGGAAAGCCTTACATTCGGTCTCACTTTTGCATGTGAAAATTTTGAGACTATCGCCATAGAGTTAAACTCAAGCTTATGGAAAGGTATTTAGCACTCAATGAATTTTATCCTTGATTAAGATAGGTAGAAGTCACAATTTTAGAGTTGTAGAAATGAACTATGTATAGTATATCTTAGCTTGCATCCATAATGTGGAATTTGATACAATGGGCCAAAAGCTATAGTAGGACCTTTGGGACTTCACCCAATGGAAGAGGTGCAGAGTAGTGGGTTAAAAGTATTAATAAAACAGAGGTCAATACTTGGGGGTACCTTTGGGAATTTAGCTAGGAAAAATAGGTTGAGATTGGAAGTCATGAGGTAAAAGGGGTTCAACTAGGAAAGGTAAAAGAAAGCAGAGGTAATTCATGAGGTAAAATCTAGTCTAAGAAGAGTTTTTAAAAAATAATTATCATGGATAGGCTTATGCTTTCTTTTGAAATATGATCAAGTTATTTTTTGCAACCTCACAAACACTCATGGATTAAAAAGTGGCAATGGAGCAAAGGATGGATAGCTAATGTGGCCTTGCTAGAGGTTGGCAAATTTCTAGAGTGACTAGGTATCTTCATTAATTTTTATTTCTAGAGTGGCTGGATACCTCCCTTAAATTTCATTTGGGGATTAATTAGACATGGGGAAGAGTTAGGGATTTTCAAGATTCTATAAGAAGCAACAATTGATCCTACTAGAATTGCATTTTTAAATGGTTGTTAGTCCATTAAGCAATTATGGTCAACATTAGGATTGAAAAATGGCTAGAAAAATCAATCATTTGCAAATTCCATGATCCTCTAATACATTTGTTTTGGATTTACCATGTGGTCAAGATGTTTCTTTAAATGGGTCTTTTTACTTTTTAAGAAAAATTAAGATATAGTTCCTTGTGGGGAAAGATTATAAGGAGGAACAAGAAGCATCTTGGATGATCATTAGTTTGCATGCATGTTGGGTTATGTGGTTAATTTAGCAAACTATGCACAAGATAATTGGGCATTCATTGTGCACTGTTGTTATGACCATTCACTCCATGATGTATGCATGTTGGGTTATGTGGTTAATTTAGCAAACTATGCACAAGATAATTGGGCATTCATTGTGCACTGTTGTTATGACCATTCACTCCATGATGTATTCATGTGAATGATAGATCACAATGTCTGGTATTTTGATGGTGGTGCTAGCAAGGACATTACTTCTTAGCATGATTTGTTTTCCTCCCTTGAGTCTGCTCCTTAAGAAGGCACAGTCACATTTGTAAAAAATTCCTCACATCCAATGAAAGGAGTTGGTAAAGTTGTTCACAGTGCTACAAATGATGGGACAATCACTCTCTCAGAAGTCTTGTTTGTGTCGGGTATTAAAAAGAACTTGTTGTTGTCAGTCTATGTCATTGATAGTGGTCAAATTTGTTGATGGCATGTGTACATCTCATGACCAGAGTGAGATGGAGACATTACTATTGGTATATCCAATATTCTAAGCCATCGGCTTTATAGGTATGAGAGATTGGCACATAATGTTTATTTATTTAGCTACCACACGTGCTATGAGTAATGCAGATACTCGCTTTGGTCACTTGAATTTTGGCACTTTATTACACCTTAAAATGTAAGAGATGGTGTCAAAGTTTCCAAATCTTGAGGCCCTTATCAAAACATGTATGTGAGGGTTGCATTTTTAGCAAGATGCAAAGGGAATTATCCCTGAAAGATGGATAAATAAGTTCTATCCAAAAATTATAGCTTATACATAGTGATATATGTAGTCATATGAGGATGACACCATTGATCGAAGGATATCTCTACTTTGCAACTTTCATTGATGCCTACTCCAAGCACACCTAGATATATCTGTAAAACAAAGTCGTAGGTTTTTACATACTTTAGACATGTTGTTTTTCTATGGTTGAAAATGTGTGGCACACTTCATACGGATCAAGGAGGGGAGTATATGTCAAAGGAGTTTCATGTATATATGGTTAAAAGAGGCATAAAACATCAATAAATAATGCCTTACACACATCAAGGATCATACAGATCAAGAAGGGGAGTATATGTTAAAGGAGTTTCATGTATATATGGCTAAAAGAGGCATAAATCATCAATGCATAATGTCTTACACACATCAACAAAATGGTGTGGCTGAGAGGAAGAACATATCTCTCATGGAGATCACACATTGCATGGTTAAAGGAAAATATTTATCTCATGTTTTTTGGTTGGAGGTAGTTATGTGTGCCACTTATGTGCTAAACAAATGCCCTACCCAGGCCTTGCAAACTATTACCCCTTATGAGGCTCAAAATAGTAGGAAGCTCTTTGTGGCTTATTTACGTTGTTTAGTTGTCTTGCTTATGCTCTTCTGCCTAAGCAACAACACAATAAGCTAGATGATAAAGCAATAAAATCCACAACTCTTAAAGCAATCCAGCCATGAGGAGAGTTTTGGTGAGTAGATATGTTGTCTGTTGTGAGAACTTAGTTCAACCCATGCTTTTATGCAAAAATATATATATATATCTATCTACATAAGGAGATGGAGAACTATTTGAAGGCCCACCAATCTAAGATATCTAACCCATACCTGGTTCTCAATCATGTAGCCAAAAGAGCTCTCAAGGAGCCTGAACCAGAGGAACAAATGCACTTGGCACTGCTACCAGACTAGCCTACATTACCAGCAGAGCTGAAGATGTACACGAAGGGCAAGCCATCTTGATGGAGACCAAGGATATAATAAAGCAGATGAAGAAAGATCGTAGAAAGAGAACATATAAAAAGATGAGGGGGGTGCTCACCAATGTTACTGCTGAGTCACAAAGACTTAAGGAAGAAGTGGCCACAGAAATCCGTACTTATACCGAGAGGCACTGAAAGAAAATATTCTCAGCCATACGACACAGGAACCCCAGCAGTAGCAGATCACTCCTCCAACAAGCCCTACCCAACTTATATTTAAAGACTTATCTCCTCTCAAAGACTTATCTCCTCTCAAAGACTCAAGTCTGGCAGACACACCAATAGCGATAGCTCCAGAACCAACAACGCTCATATAAGCTGAAGAAAGATAAGATGTGGAAACAACCATAGCCTAAGTATAGGAACCAAAGGCCTCCATGGAAGCAAGTAAAAGACAAAGAACTCCAAATCCATCAAGTCCAAGCAAGAGGAGAAGATTGGAAGACGAAGAAGGACTACCACAGCTGGCCTCCCTATAGAACATCAATTATCAACAATTCTTGCAGGAAACCGTAGAAGGACTTGACGAGCTGCTCAACCACCTCCTAACAACACATATGCTCCACGAAGACCGAAACACTGCATTTTGGAAGCAAGTCAAAGATACATCAACACAAGTTCAAAAGTTAAAGGCAAACTTGGAAGCAACTGAGACAACCCACAAAGAGGTCATTATGAAGAGTTTGAAAGCTACAAAAGAGAAGGAGAAAAGGTACAACGCAGTGGAGCAAGCAAAAGAACAACTCCAGAAAGAAGTCAACTACACAAAGGAACTTACGACACTCCATGCACAAAAAGTACAGGGCTTCCAAGCCAATGCCAGGGCCAAGGAAGCAACATTGCAAGACCAAATTGTGCAACTAACAACACAACTCAAAGCAGAGGAGGAGAAGACAATCCATCTATAGGCAGGAAAGGGAACAGACCAACAATGCTCATGTCGAGAAGATCAGAGCTCTCAATGAAACAATAAGTGCAAGCTAGGCAAAAGCACACAGAAATGAGTTGGCACACAAGGAAACAGTGACATAGCTTACGAAGCAACTTCAAGACACTGAGAGGTTGGCGATAGAAAGACTACAACAGCTCATCAATGCTCAGGCAAGGGAAGCAACTGCTCAATGAGCCTAAGAAGATGCAACACAAAGATTTGAAGAACTGGATGTAGCGAGGATGGTCAGAGAGAGAACTTTCAAACCTCATTAGGAACACAAAGTCTCGCCTACGAGAATTGGAGCATCAGCTCACAATCCAAGAAAGAACTCAGTGGTCGGAACCTAATGATGATCTTCATCAACTCCTTGAGCGTGCCTCCGAGTTGGGACAGTTGCCAGTAACTCCTCGGGCCCCTCCTCAAACTCTTTCTTTGTTTTTGTCTACACTAACCCTCTCTCTACTTCAATATGACATAAATCTATATGAGGATATAGGTCTAGGAGAACTAACATTAATCAAACAAAATACGAAAAGAGACTATAATCATGGGAATTTTGCGAGGTGACTTAGTATTGACTAATCCCAAGGACATCTTTTTCTATCCCCCCGTACATCCTATCGTGCTAAAGCTTCGTAGTTGGTGTCGTGTTCTCCAAAACTCAGAAATTCTGGACAATAGTGTCAAAAAATTAGACCTGTTTGTCCTAGATGACATTCCAGAGATGCCCATTCCGTCAACTACGAAGTCATAGCACATAGTTACCAATGGGTTATAAGTCATGGCGGCTGGCTAGAGGTATATAACACTCACCAACATCTAAACCTATGTGAGTCCACCCTCTATCATCCTTTTGGAATTCTAAAACTCTACACTAATATCTACAAACATTTAGAAGCCATGCTAACAACTGTACAATACAATTTTGATACTACCCATATAGAGTATCCCACTATAAACAAAGAAGAAATTCCAGACTTATGGGAATTTATTAAGTCTCATAAGCCTAGTCACCCACTCCCTAGCATAGGAAAGGGTCAAGAAGAACCTTCTTCCTCATTCTCAAAATCCACTTACCCTGTCTACTCTAATGTTGATAGTAAGCTACCCAACATCTAAACCTATGTGAGTCCACCCTCTATCATCCTTTTGGCATTCTAAAACTCTACACTAATATCTACAAACATTTAGAAGCCATGTTGACAACTGTATAATACAATTTTGATGCTACCCATATAGAGTATCCCACTATAAACGAAGAAGAAATTCCAGACTTACGGGAATTTATTAAGTCTCATAAGCCTAGTCACCCACTCCCTAGCATGCATAGGAAAGGGTCAAGAAGAACCTTCTTCTTCATTCTCAAAATCCACTTACCCTGTCTACTCTAATGTTGCTAGTAAGCTACTTAACCCATATCCTAACTCACAACCTACTAACACCTCTCAGGCTGAATGCATTTTCTCATCTTTTGATCCTTTCAAGATAGATTTTCCCACTTACCCTGTCTACTCTAATGTTGTTAGTAAGCTACTTAACCCATATCCTAACTCGCAACCTACTAACACCTCTCAGGCTGAATGTATTTTCTCATCTTTTGATCCTTTCAAGATAGATTTTCCCACTAACACTCTCGCCCCTCGGAGGAGGTACTGGCACCTACCCCATCTCCAACAAGGCACTCTCAAGAGGTAAGACACATCATCCCGTAAGATAATCTTGAACCATTTACTGATGATACAATCTTGGATTCTTTGTCAGCTGCTGCTACTGCAGAGTACAAGGGACTCATACGAGCAGGTAATCCTCTTTTGAAGCCCAAATTAATGTTCAAGGTACTCATGCAGATTATTCCCTTTGAGCCCACACGCCGGATCATGCCAGAAGCATACTCAAAATCCACTTACTCTGTCTACTCTAATGTTGCTAGTAAGCTACTTCACCCATATCCTAACTCGCAACCTACTAACACCTCTCAGGCTGAATGCATTTTCTCATCTTTTGATCCTTTCAAGATAGATTTTCCCACTAACACTCTCGCCCCCCCCCCCCCCCCCCCCGGTGGAGGAGGTACTGGCACCTACCCCATCTCCAACAAGGCACTCTCAAGAGGTAAGACACATCATCCCGTAAGATAATTTTGAACCATTTACTAATGATACAATCTTGGATTCTTTGTCAGCTCTGCTCCAGAGTACAAGGGGCTCATACGAGCAGGCAATCCTCTTTTGAAGCCCAAATTAATGTTCAAGGTACTCATGCAGATTATTCCCTTTGAGCCCACACGCCGGATCATGCCAGAAGCATACTCAGAAGTCACTCCAACAAAACAGCATAATGTACCATACCCTCTCGGTGCCCCACGACCTGACTTAGAAGAATTGTTTCCATTGGCGAGAGAGGGCACCTTATGGGGAAATGTGGCCAAGCACCAGCACAATAGTCACTACTGAAGAGCACCCCTGCCTGGAAGATTTCAAAATCCAACCCGACTAGAGAAAAGAGTACCTGGCAATTCCAAAATACAGCCAAGTGTACATTAGCGTGCAACCAACATTGTGGGTCGGTCCATTGTACATGCCAGTTAAAAGAAGATGGACACCGTTGGAGTTTCAAGAAGCCAAAAGGTGTGATTTGCATGTGTGATACAACTTCCCCTTCTTTATACCAGCAACATTTACCCATCTTTATACCAGCAACATTTACCCACATTCACGAACAAAGACACCATATATTGACATGGATCAAGGCATAGCGCAGCATTCCCGACCCCGCTATTGTAGCCAGTGTCAAATTTTTAAAGTTAGTGGTGGTGCTCATAGACCAACCAAAGGAGCCTTATGATGGCTATGGGGTAGAACACCTGAGGTTTGACATGAACCAGGGGCCATCCGCCGATACGTGAATCATGCTTTATTACCACTGGCTTCAATGGCTTCTAGGATACATGCACATCACTTTCGAAGACATGGTGGATACCGGATTTTGGAGATCACATTTGGCTTTCCGACGTACACTCAAGAAGCTCCAATCCAGAAGAAACTTCTACCGACATGAGTTCGGTGACCAGGTCTTTAGACCTTGGTAACAGGTTCTGCGGACAGAACCCACATTAGGAAGGGGAGGATGTTAATCCCATTTTGGATTAACAAACATGATCCTCAATTGAGGACATTAATAAGTGTCATGAAACGGCACTATAAAAGTTGTACATTATGAGATATTGGCCACTAGTAAGTGAGTTTTGGATGCCCAAGTGTGAATAAGGGCCAAATGTATATAAGGCATTTTCTCATAATAATGAAAAGACACAATCCCCTTTGTGCTATAGAGAGCTCTCCCTTGTGTCTTGAGAGAGATGGAAGGAGTGAGAGCATTCTAGCATTGTGCCTCTTTCATGCTTGTGTGAGAGAGTGAGAGAGTTAGAGAGAGAGTGATTGCCTTATGGGACGGTGTGAGTGACTCTACAGTGACAACGTGGAGATGGAGCTTAACAAGTGAGCTTAGATGCCTCAAGAGACTCTAGTTCGAAGCATTGTTGAGTACCCTACGACAGTTGTTATCTATTGCTCATCCTTTAGGTGAATGTGAAGAGTTCCCTCTTGGAGGTGAGGTAGTCCATAATAGCCCTATACTCAACCTCACAAAAGTAGATGTTGCAACAGGGGGGTTGATTTTTGCTTAACCATGATATGCATGAATGTACAAAAAAAAACCAATTCCCACTAGTGGATTGTCCCATATCATAGTCACCAGCCCAGTCCTGAATCACTGTAAGCATGTAATTGCAAGCTGCCCCCCCTGGGATATACCAAAGTAAGATTCAAGGAGCCTTGAAGATAGCCAAAGATCCTCTTCACTGCTTGCCCAAGGCTTTGTACCTGGGCTGTGCATAAATTTGCTACACTAGGAAACCCCAAACTGAATATCCGGGCGTGTGTTGCATAAGTATATGGGCAGCCCACTGCTTGGCTGTAAACACTCATATCACAAGGCTCTCCACATCATACATGGTCAGAGACGAGCTTACAATATTGAAACCCAAATTTGTGCAACAACTTTTGAATGTACTTTGTTTGTTGTACATAAATCCCAACATCTGTCTGCATAAGTATATGAGGCAGCCCACTGCTTGGCTGTAAACACTCATATCACAAGGCTCTCCACATCATACATGGTCAGAGACGAGCTTACAATATTGAAACCCAAATTTGTGCAACAACTTTTGAATGTACTTTGTTTGTTGTACATAAATCCCAACATCTGTATGCACAAATTGTTTGTTGTACATAAATCCCAACATCTGTCTGCACAAATTGTATGCCCAAATAATAATGCAAATTCCCAAATCTGTAATCTTCAATGACATTTGCAATTCAGCTTTGAATGCTAAAATTTTCTCCATATTATTCCCACTTAGTAACATGTCATCCACATAAAGAATGAGCATAATCAAAGTGCCGTGATCCTCTTTCACATAGAGGGTCCTCTCTGTTGGACTATTGCAAAAACCCTGCATGGTCAAATAAGTATGTATCTTCTCATACCAAGCTCAACGAGCTTGCTTGAGACCATAAAGTGCTTTTCGAAGCTTGCATACTTAGTTTTCATGACCATGCATCACAAAACCAATGGGATGATTTACATAAACTTCCTCCTACAAATCCCCATTGAGGAAAGCTGATTTTATGTCCAATTGATGCACTTTCCATCCATGATGGGTAGCCAATGCAACAACACATCTAATTGCGGCCATACGAGAAGTAGGTGCAAAAGTCTCATCATAATCAATGCTCTTTTTCTGGGCATATCCTTTGGCCACTAGCCTGGCCTTCTACTTGTCAATGGTACCATCAAACTTTCTTTTCAATTTGTATACCCACTTTGTGCCGAGCAGGCAAGTCTACCAAATTCCATGTGTTGTTTTTATGGATAGAATCCATCTCATTTTGCATGGCTTTTACCCAATGCTCATCCTCATGAGCCTCTTCAAATGAATCACGCTCATCTGCATCACAAAGTGTACTCATGTAAGCAACATCTGCATGTTCTCTTGCATTACGTGAACCAACCCGTGTCCTGCTACCAAGTGGAGCTGAAAGTTTGCTCTTGTGTAAGGTATGGGGAGTAGCTAATGTGGCACAACCCTAGCCTCTTCCGTTTGTTTTCGCTCTTGCTCCACTGCTTCCTCTACATTTTGAGCTATATAGAGCTCATTTATGGGATGATTTTGAGCACCCAAATGCTATCCATTATCCAAAGTTGATGGTTGATTTGTTATGCCATCAATTCCCAAGGGAGAGAAGTCCTTCAAACATATTAAGTGGGCCAGAAGAAGGTGGAAGTCCAAAAAATTCAGCCAATGGTTGGTCTAAATATTCAGCAAACACGTCTGCTGTCTAAAATCCTATGTCTAAAATCCTATTTGTGGAAGGATTAAAGAGATGGTAGCCTTTACTGCCATTGCTTCAACCCACAAATATACACTTAGCTACTTTGTCATCAAGCTGCAATTGCTAAGATACATATGAATAAGCTATACATCCAAAAAACTCTAAAGTGATCAACTTTAGGTTTCCTTTCGTGCAAGGTCTCATATGGCGTTATGGTTTTCAATGCTTTGGTAGGAAATCTATTCAACACATGTGTAGCACACATGGTTGTTTCCATCTTTAATTTGTGAGGCAAGCCTTTGCCTTTAACCATGCATCCATTTCCATCAATGACCTATTCTTTCTCTCGGCAACACCATTTTGCTGAGGAGAATATGGCATTGTGCATTGATGCTATATGCCCTTTTCTGCCATAAAAGGGTACACACTTTGCAATTTGTTTGATTTTCAGCTTGTGCCACAAATTGCTTAAAAATTTCAAATACATTAAATTTTTCTTTCAAGGGATACACCCAAGAAAATCTGGAGTAGTCATCAATAAAGTTACAAAGTATAGATGCTTTCCAATAGATGGTGTCCGCATAGGGCCACACACATCACTATGCACACACTGTAATTTTCGGATAGCCCTTGTTGATCCATCTTTTGGGAATGCATTTCTATGCATCTTACCCAATATACGTCCTTCATGTACATGTTTTGGTGGCAGTTCTACGCATTTCTATGCATCTTACCCAATATACGTCCTTCATGTACATGTTTTGGTGGCAGTTCTACATGAGGCATATCTTGCACGATGCCTTTGCAATAGCATCAAACTGCCATAATTTACATGCACAAACTTGGCATGCCACAATTCTGCCTCTAGCATGGCAAGTCTAAGAGTGGTAACCACATGAGCATCATGCTCTCTCATGTCAAACCTATTAAGCTGATATAAACCATGGTACAGTGTGTTGGAAGTGATTAATGCATAGCCACCTTCACAATCTTTGATTGTACACATGTCATCCTCAAAGTTCATTGCATATCCTCTTTTAGCAAAAGAGGAGATGGACAACAAATTCTACTTAATCCCAGCAGGCACATAAAAATACATTTGGAAGATATAAGTTAGCACCATCTTCTGTTGTAAGCATCACCTCATCAACACCCTGAACTAGATAAGAAGAATTGTTTACACATGTTACCCGTTTTCCTTCAGGGGCAGCCACAAGCTTCTTAAACAAATTCCTCTGTGAGGTAATGTGTTTAGAAGCACCACTCTCCAAAGTACTATGTGTCGTGTCTTTCATTGACACTGAGAGACATATGCTCTAATGATGCATCATAACTGCAAGTAAGAAACGTCCACTCATCGTGCACAAGATTTACTGATGCATCATCTTTCGCTGCAAGTGATGAAGAAGAATCTACAGCCATGCTGCTTTCCTTTTTCTTCTCCTTTGCAAGCCGCTTTCTACACTCATTCAAATAATGACCTGGCTTTTTATAGTAGTGACATTTTTCCTTTTTCTTGGGCTTGCCTGCGTCATTTTTAGCCTTTTGTGAAGGTTGTCCCAAATCAGCCTTTGGCTTTTCCCTTCCCCACATAATGGAAGATTTGTTCTTCCGATTCTTCTCCTCTTGAGTAACAAGCCAACCAACTCTTTAAACAAGATTGGTTCCGGGTTCCACTATATAGATAGTGTGAGCAATGTGTGGAAGTTCAAATAAGTTTCTAGGAGTGATAGTGTCCTGGAAACTAGTTCCTTTTCAGAAACGACCTCATCAATATTGAGCAACTGCTCCCAAAGATCCAAGATCTTCGTAAGAAGATCAACCATACTGGCACCATCATTCATCTCCAAGTTCTCAAGTTCCTTCTTGAGATATGCAACCCTAGTCTCATTCTTTGCCTGATACATGGTTTCAAGTACATCCCAAGCTCACCGTCGCGAGGTCCTACAAGACCGGATATGCAGTATGATTGATCACTTTACTGACAAAGTAATGAAAGCCATCGCTTGGGCATCACGAGTATCCCATCTTTTCTGCCCCTACTATGAGGGAGAAGTAGGTACTGCAGCTTGTTGAGAGCACCACGACTAGGTGTGTTAGGTGCTATATGTCAGTAGGGCATACATCTTTACCTGATACATAACCCCATAAGCCTTTGGCCACAAGAAAGTTTCAGACCATGAAACTCCAAAGGGAGTAGTTACCGCCATCCAATTTGTTCTCTTAGGACAAAACCCCAAATATATCGGTTATGTTCCTACCCATAATGCTGAAATCTCTTTACCAAGAGATACGCAAACCTGTGTAACCAAGTATGCTGTAAAAAACACCTGCAAGAAAAATCCCAACACACCGGAGTGCAATGCTAAGGCAACCACAAGGTCATGTGCAAAGTTTGTGCCCCAAATACGAGGCTGCAAATAAAGTTTGTAGTGTCCTGATGACACATGCAAGGCAAAGCTTTGCTCACTGCATAAATTTGCAAACGAGGTTTGTAATGCGAAAAGCCCCAAAGTTTTGTTCACCAATGGACTGTTTTATGTGTCAATTACACATAATCACCAAAGCCCCAAAAATCTTTGTATCAATGAGCTTTAATTGTGTGATTAAGCACTGATTTTAGGAAAGCCCCAAATTTCTCTACGTCCTATAACTTGAATTTTGCATTAAATTTTCACTAAACCCTGCACCAAATCTTGCCCTGTTCTGCTGCTTGCACATGTAATTTGCAATGAAGCAAGTAATTCACAAAACCGCATGAAATGAACCAGGGTTCGGGAAAAGACGGGAACTTGTTCAACTTCGGGAAAATCCTTCTCAAATTCTTATGAGAAGAAAATAAAACCCTTTCAAATTTTACAAGTTTTAGTTATATTTTCTAAGTTCACATAGAAAAAAATACCATCTCAAAAATAACAATTTCCTTCTCATTTAGTGGTGAAAAGGATTTAGTTCCTTTTCCCTAAAATTGTTTTCCCGAACCCTGAAATGAACCCAAAATCAAGTACCTAAATGGCTGTAACCATAATATCTATTTGCAGATTAGGGGTGGTGGCCTTGCACACTACAAAGCACGACAATACGCTGGCGCACAAGGACAACAACGACAAACTGGTAGCGCTAACAGCAGCAGGTAGTCGAAACCGACGAAGGTAGGTGGCTGCTAACTGAATGGGAAAAATCGGTGAGCCACGTAAGGCACAAAGTGGGCGGCGAGCACCTGGCGTGGCGGAGGCGGTCCTTTGCACACTAGCACCGCGTGCGGAGGCAAAAATGGGTGGCTGCGAGAGCGGAGAGTGGCAGGATGGGCGGCGGACAGGAGGTAGACGCAGTTGACAGAAACAAGGCACAGAGTCCGACGGCGCCGGAAGGAACGTGCGGAGCAGAACTGCCAGCTGCATGAGAGGCGCCCGATGGACAACGTACACAGAGGATAGTCACACAAACAATAGATTGCATTGGAATGAGTGGAGTTCGAGAGTAAAATCCATAATATCAAAATACCATAAAACTGGAGTCTTGTGGTGTCCTTTTACACCACACATTCAAGGGAAAAAACCCAAAGGGAGAAAAATGACCTTGGTTATTGGTTAGCCCATGTTCACATGTGACATTACTCATAGCATATATGCCAATAATGTTAGCCTACATCCACACATCACTAGTATATGAATGACTACAAATTCCCCCTGTTATGATGATGTGAATATGTACAAGAATCATGTGCCTAATCAATCCCCAAATGGTAACAAGCCCAAAGCTTTGCAAAACAGGTTTTGAACTTCTCTTGTGAGAGAGACTTTGTGAACATATTATCCACATTATCGTGTGCAGAGACATAAGCCACGATAATCTCTCTTGAAACGAGCTTCTCCTTGGCATATCTATAATCCACCTCAATGTGCTTGGTGCGAGCATGAAACACTAGGTTTCTCAAGATGGCTAATGCACTTTGGTTATCAATGAAGATGGAGGTGGGACACTGTTGTCCATAACACCAAGTGTCCAACACCAAGATTTTCCAAAGGCATCCAAGCCATATACACTCCACAGTCTGCAAAAGTTGCCCTCTAAACTCTCAACTTCATAGCTCGAAGTGGCATCATTGGCTACTTCTTGCTAAGCCATGATATAAATGAATCACCAAGATGAAACAAAAAGCCACTAGTGGACACTTGCATGTTATAACATCTAACCCAATTGGAGTCACTAAAAGCACGCAATTGAATATAACCCCCCTTAGCATAGAATAGCTCAATGGATTGAGAGCCCTGTAAGTATCAGAATACTCGCTTTTAGTAGCTGCCAATGCTTTCTTTTGGGACTATGCATAAACCTGCTCAATTATGAGACCCCAAACTGAATGTCTAGACTCGTATTACATATATAGATGACACACCCAATAACTTTCTGATAAAGTGATGTATCAAATGGTTTACATTTGCAACAAGCCTTTCTGAGTATAACCCTTTGTAACAAGCCTTGCCTTGTAGTGGTCACTACTACGAGCTTTATGGTTAAGCTTATAAACCCACTTTTTACCCATTGTAGTGGTCACCACTATGAGCTTTAAGCTTAAGCTTATAAACCCATTTTGTACCAATGGCCTTTTTACCATAAGGTAAATCTATCAAATACCGTGTCAAGACAATGTATTTCCAACTTGCTATCCTACTGATGGTCTGCGCCACCAACCACATTTTCCATTCAGCCCTTAGCAAAAAAAAGTAGTCGATGAAATAATGTCACTTGATAGGCCTCTGACAATGACATTGCTTACTATTAAAAAAGGTAGTAATAAGGAAGGTGTGGATGATGTTATTGATGTTGCGACCCAGACCGACATGGATGGTATTGATGTGGGAGTGCAGACAGATATCCTATCACACCCAACAAGTGTAACTACTCAATTTATTGAATTCCCACTACGGGCCTAGACTCTTATTCCATGACTTGCAAAATGAGAGCATGATTCATAAAAGTATAAGATACATGAGTCCTGCTAGGTAAAGGAGTAGCTAATTTTCTATCCTACAATATTTGCACCAGCCGTTTTGGAATACTCTTGAACACTTGTATGGATGCCCTTTTCTTACTCACTACATCAGCCCAACTGCCCTCAACAATAGGCTAATCTATGGCCTGAAATTTGAGCTAATTTTCAGTTGCCATGGGGACTGATATCTTTGATACACTCCTACCTTTATACGATCCTACCTTTATACAATGTCAGGTAGTCATATGTTAAGTAAATTAATGCTCTTTATGTACTTTTGTTGAGACCCACTCTGTTGTATTTGTCTACTGGCTTTATCTGCATCATTAAAGAAATGGCCCTGCAAGCCTTCTCTGTAGCCTCATCTTGGATATTCTCGTACTTTGCACCAATCGAATTGTAGGAAGGCTTCTTTAGCATGTCCTTCTCAAAGGCATCTTGTTAATGTTGTGTTGGTGGGCCCTGATTGCAACTGGAAGTTGCAGAGCTTCTCTTATTAGGTCCTCTGTTATGAGGAGTCTGTGATGAGGAGTTCTTCTGTAGTGCAGTCTGCCTTGGTGATTCTCCCTCTTTTGGTCCCCTTGTCGTAGGTCTTCAGGTACTCCGCACAGAGTTCTGTGTCCATAGTGCAGGGGAGTATCTGTTGCATCCTTCCGAGATTGGCTTTAACTAATTTTGCCTTAACTTCAGCCTTTTCCAGTATGTGTAGACATTTCGGGTTGTGGTACTAGAGGGCTACCTTTCCATGGGCTATATGAGCTTCCTTTCGGATGATGGTCCCATGGAAAGGTTTGGCATAAGGACCCAAGTAGTTCAGCTTTGGTCGCTGTGTTCCCTATCTTTTCTGGCTAGTTGGGGATCTAGTGGCACTGCTTGCTTGAGTTGTAGATGGGTTCTCGTGGGCTTTGGACTCCGAGGCCGACATCTGTGTATTAGGCACATAGGATCAGTCGAATGACTGGTGGGGTTGATATCTTTCACTTTTTCTTTTTCTTTTCTCTCTTCTTCTTCTTCTTCTTCTTTTTCTTCTTCTTCTTCTTCTTCCTCTTCTTTTTGAGTAAGTAATTTATTGGGAATAGAAGAGTGCGTTAGTGTATGAGCAATATATTGGTCAGCTCATGGCAAAGTAGGAGTGAATACGTGAATTTGCAGGCCGTGAAAAGGCTCTGGCCATGAAAGTGTCGACACAGTTTTCGTGAAAGTGCAGGCCATGAAAGGCTCTGGCCGTGAAAGTGGTGTGCCGTGAAAGGCTCAGGCATGAAAGTGCAGGAATAAATTTCGTGAAAGACTATGGCCATGAAAGGCTTAGGCCGTAAAAAGCTATTTCATGAAAATGCAAGCATAGTTTTCGTGAAAGACTCAGGCCGTGAAAATGGTGTGCCGTGAAAGTGCATACATATTGTTCGTGAAAGTGCACACAATATTTTTAATTATTTGATTACATTTGTTTGGTGTATGAGGAGACGCCAATCTTTTGTAAATTTTTTGATTGAATCAATCGTGAAAGGCCAGATCATTTGTGTTACCACTTAATGTGTATTTTGTGGAGAGAATGGCACCACTACCATTCTACCTTCCAAGTAATGTAATATGGAAGAGTGGCACCACTACCATTCTTCCCCTAAACAAGAAAAGAAAAAACGAAGATCAAGCTCCCACCTCGAAGGAATAGTCGAGAATCGCTGAACAGAGATAGCGAGCTCAGAAGATGCACACGGAAGCGAATGCAAACAATCACTCCACGCACACGATGCAAAATGATAAAAAAAGGAAAGAAAATCAATTTTATAACGCAGCCACCGGATAGGGCGGCTATCTTAATGAAGAATGCCACGTAGCTCTCCGCAATTGGCTGCTAAAAAATTATCGTATCACAGCGTGAATTGTTTTGAACTCTTTCACAGTACTTTTTTACGGTGTGAACTGTTTTGAACTCTTTCACGGCGTGAACTGTTTTGAACTCTTTCACGGTGTGAAATGCTTTAAGGTGGTTCACAGCGTGAACCCTTTTTCTGCAGTTTCACGTGGAATGCATAAGATCAAATTTTTCTCATTTTTTCCTTTATGCTCAAGCAATCAAACATGCACATGATGAGTGAATGATACATTGCTTACCTTGTACCCATTTGTGCAATCATTGGATACCTTTTGTTTATTGCCACACATGAGAACCAAGGAGTCACCTGGCCACTTTTGGGCATTTGTTGATGTAGTCGTTTTAATTCCATGTGGGAGTTTTTTATTATTCCTTCCACCCAACTGAACAATTTTGTTGCTGTGTCTGGTTGTGGAGGGCTTCCATCTGCATCTCCTTGCTAAATTTATTTGTTTTTACCCTTAAGTTCCATGTTCAGTTCTGTAGCCAAAGTGGGTACTTTCATTGCTTTGGGAATTCCCAACCCATTTGGCTGGGGTTGCTTTTTCCTCCACACAAGGGTTGGTATGGTGTTTGCTTGAGTCGGAGTTGATGTTGCACACTTTTACCACCCTCTTTTTGATGACTCGACCTGTTTGTGGTATTGGCCACACTGAGTGGGGTTTGGGTACCCATATTGCTGCATTGCCTTGATAGTATCCTTGTGCTCGCAACAATAAGTCTTTTTGGACCCATTGCGCACGGGCTCCCTGAGGTCTCTTTGGGCTTGGAGTCCTGCCAATTGGTTTGAGTCAACAAGGTCTGACTTTTAAATTGTTTGTAGGCTCTTCTTGGGTTCTTTTTATCATTTGTGATGTCCATCTTGTTTGGTTGATTTGCGTAACAGTTGCCCTAATGGCATTTGGACATGTGTGGATAGCACAACCGCAAGACTTCCTATGTCTCTGGGTTCTTTGGAGATAGAGGGTTCTTCCCATGTAGGTGTCTCGTATTCTTCCATATGGAAGGAATGGATGGACTCCCCCAACCCATTTTCCTCAAACATTATGGACAGTGTGTTTTCTTGGGCCTCCTCTTCTGTTCCTTCTGGAATTGGGGTTGGCATGTCCAATTCCCTATCCCAGGTTGGCTCCTTTCTTGGATAAACTATATCCCTTACCCAGTTGACCCTCAGCTTGTTGGCTTCATGAAGCCGTTGGTACTTTTTGACTAAGGCCTTGGCATCTTTGAGCTTCCTTATTTCCTCGTCGACATTGGGATATTCACCGACCCCCTTAGGAGTTGTTTGTTGCTCTCTTTTCTTTTCCTAGTCTGATCCTCTATGATTGATCCCTTGACACCCATCTTCCTTTGATTGGGTGGATCCGGTATCAATTATATCTTCTTCGAATTCGTCTTGGATTGTGACCCTTGTGTCACCCTTACCTACTTTTTTCACTCTTCTCCTGGCGGCCAGTTCTGGAAATAGTCGCATCCGCTCGATTTCTTCCTTTGTCTCCTAGTTGAGCTTGAGCTCTTGTTAGGACATTGCATGGTGTGATCTTCCCAGATTGTACACTAATGGTCCGGATGGTGGCCTGATTGGTAGTAGAATTAGAGCCACTTGCTCGGTATGGAGAATCCTAAATCATATGATCAATTCCACATTTAGTACAGGTAAGCACTGGCATGTCATTGTTGGGTGAAGCCGCCACTTCTTGTGGTTGATGTGTATGACCCATATTCTTGTTTGGGCACTCAGCAACTCAATGCGGTCCTCCATAGCCAAAGCATTGTAGCGGTCCTCTTCTCAGATTTGAGTTCATGTCCTTGCCCTTCCATTGACCGTGGTTTGAAACACAGGTACTGGTGTGTTATTCTGTAGGATGTAGTATTCCAGCGTAACCTTAGTTGCTTCCTCGTAGTACTCCTTGCTAGGTTCTGTTTCCCACACCATGTCAACATCCTCTGACGGCTCTTCGATAAATACTTGATTGATCTTAGCCTGTGGTGGTAGAACTCGTGGCGGAAAAGGTGAAGTGTCTTGTTTTTTGTACAAGTTTTGAAATGATATGGGGTTTCATCTGGGAAGGTCGAGATTCTAGAGCAATGCCTAGTTCTCTGACCATCCCCCGACCCATCTCTGCTGCCATATTTAGCAGGTCTGGCCTTGTGGCTACATTAAGGTCCATGGTTGGATCTATCCTAGGTCTTTGAGGAATTGCTCCCCCTTCCTAGACCTCGTCCCCTTCCCGTATTGGCTCTTCTAGGTATTTTGGGTCCATGGGATGGTCCAGCCGCCATGTCTTCTAGGAACATAGGCGTTATTGAATATCCTTTTTGGTGTAGAATCAATCCTCTACTTCTCCTGCCATGCTTGCTAGGTTACCTTCTTATTCTATGGTTGTAAACCCTTCCTCCGTTCTAGTTTCCTTGTTTATGGGTTCCCAGTTTGGAATCTCTCCGTCACTTCTACCCATAACTATTTCTGGTTCCTTCCCTCGTGAGACTGGAGTGGGTTAAAACTTCCTTTTTCCTTTTGCTCAGCTCTCGTCCTTCGAGTATCGAGCTCTTGTTTCCTTAAGCTCAATTCTCGTAGTTGCCTTTCCACCTCACTCCGTTTGTCCACCTCACTCCGTTTGAGATCTAACTCTACTTCCTCGGTGGCGGGGAAGAATATCTGACCTGTCCTAGCCGCACTTTCTATGTCTCTTCTTATTTGGGGGTGCCGGTATTCGACAGCCTAGAATTCGACGTTTGGAATGGCACTTCTTGTCATGGAGACCGAGTCCAACACTAGTTGACGGACCCATGCCCGCAGATTGCGCTTCTTCATCATGACTGCTTTGGAGACCGAAAAATCCCCGGGCGATATCAATGATACCACTGGACCTGGTTGGGGAGGCTGGTTTCTTCTCTTTCCCAAACCTAGCGTATCTCAACCCTTCTTCCATGGACTCTTAGTTGTGACTTCAATCCCAAAGTTATGAGTAGATGAGGTGGGTAGAGACTGTGACTATTCTAGAACATTTTCAAATACCTCTTCTTTCAAAGTAAGTGTTGGTTGGCTTTGGTCTGATTGGGGTCCTCTTTTTTTGCTTTGATTCTTTTCCTAGCTTGCCCACCTAGTATTTCCTTTGTGTTGGAAATTAGTATGGCTAACTCTTGTATGGCCTGTGGATTCCATGCTCTTAGTGGCTCGTCCTCTATCAAAAGTTCTGTGATGGGATTGAAGGTAGTTGTTTACCTCTTTGCAAATATAATAGGCCCAGTTGTCCTGCTTGCCTAAATGTTTCTTTTGCAACTTATGCAAATCCACCCTATTGTACATGGTCCACCATCTTTCCATGCTGAACGTCCATTCATTTAGCATGTCATCGAGAGACATCGAAAGGAAATTCCTTTGATATCATTTTCTTCTCGTGAAAAACCAAGTTATTTTTCACAGGTGTGAAAAACTATCAAGTTTTCAAGTTCACATTTTCTTGTTATTTTTTATGTGTTAATGAGTTAGCTAATGGTGGTAAATTTAATGAAGCAATGTTAGGTTGTTAAGAGTCAGTAAGTTGTGGACCTGAAAAACTCAAGTTTTTCACGGCGTGAGAAACCAATTGGAGACAGGTGAGATTGACCATTTGTACAATCATCCATGGGTTAGTGTGATATTTTATTCCAAGAAAATAAGGTCTTCTGCTACATTTCATCAGTTTGGGCCTGGCATGAAAAGTCTTGGAGGTTCACGTCAGGATTATGGCATTAGATTGTTCAATTGTGTGGTCCAATTATAGCATTGTGCAGTATCTAATGGAACATTTAATTGAGGCAAATAACACTTACCAAAAAAAAAAAAACCAATTGGATTTCATACAATGTTCAACCTTGGAGGTGATTTCAAAGCTACTTATATAGTGGTAATTCTTTTAGGCATACTAGAATGAGTTGGGTTTGGAGTTTAATACTAGAACTTTACTTATCAATATTGCAATCACAGGACAATTGATAGGCTAGAACTGCATAAGATTGGTGTTCACCATGATTGGGTGATGATCTTATAGATACATGAAGTAAAATGTATGTAGTGGCCAAGATTGGACATGTCATGTTTTGGAGGCGTCTAATTTGACTCTCCCACACTTGACACCTAGCATGCAATTGGATCTGCAAGTTAACAATAGGAAGCTCGTGGTTTCCTTGATTGCTCTGTGTCTATTAGTTTGGTATTTTCTTTGGATGCATTCATGAACTTTAAAAGAAGGGTTGAACTTGGATTGGTTGCATTTCATTGAAGCCATCTAAAGTCTGAAGACACTACCTTGTCTTCTTTTTACATCTTCATTTACTTCGGTTGACTTACTTGAAATATGAATAGCATACCGCCCTAGACATGGTACCCTCAAGGCAATATGAAGAGGTGAAAGTACTGAGCAAAAAAAGTGAAGGCCTTCAAGTTTGTAAACTTTATGGACATCTCGTTGATCTTTGGCACTTTTTGAGAGAGATTGTGGCACTGTAGGTTTGATTAAAGACAAAAAGATTGACTGCCCAACTATGACACTACCAAAACCTCTCTCAGATATCAACAATTAGCACTTATTCCAGAATTGAGTAGCTTTCGTTTTTTGGATAATACCTATGTAAAACCATGCTTCAATTTGCCATAAGTACAGAAAGGTCACAAAGACTCAACTTGCCACATATATACATTCCATTCTTAACCATGAGCCCCTTTACGACAAACTTCAAGCATATCCATATTATTGTCGAAAAGATTGGTGAATACTAATGCCAGCTGCTGATTTTTGCCCTTCCCAAAATCAAAAGATTAAAACATGTTTGAATGTGTGCACGGGCACGGGTGACAGAAAATGAGATGAGCTTTTCATCATAGCCAAGCTACTAGACGTCATAAGATCCAATGATGGCACAAAAATGCGGGTGCACACACATGCTGTGTGTGTGTGTGTGTGTGTGTGTGAGAGAGAGAGAGAGAGAGAGAGAGAGAGAGAGAGAGAGACAGAGACAGAGAGAGAGAGAGAAAATTGAAATTAGCAAAACTAGAACAAAACTCAACCTGGAAAAAAAAACAGAAACATAACTTCACAAACCAACCTACGCAGCACAGGCTCACATTTTTTGTAAAAATGATTTCAGTATAGCAGCTAAAAGCAATTCTGATACAAAGCTTTGTGCAAAATCACCTTTCTATACACAATAACAGAAGTCACAAATACTAGTGAAAAAGGAGAAAAGTACAGCCCATACAGCCACTTCAACATGTCTCTCCAGGAACTACACTGAAAAAGTTCAGGTTTTGCCATCGGCCCATAGACGAGCATCTCCAAATATGGCTGATGTGTTTATCATTCAAATACCTTTGAGCAGTAATACAAGTAGAGAACGACCGCCCAACTTTATTTATAAACCTCTTCAGCTTATGCAACTATGAATGGAAGGACCATGAGCATGAAAGTCTGATAGTTTAAAGTTGCAGAACCTCTCAGTTGTGTATCCTGTTCTTTGAACTTCTCAGTTAAGCCCTGCATACATTTCACAAGTACCATAAACACTATGAAGCAACTCTAAAAAATGCATCAGGACAAATAGTTAAGCAGCTGTAAAATACCTTGACAAGCAGCCCACACCTGCAAAGTCCACACAACCGTCAGCAACTCTACAAACACATTGTTCTTGATGCAATGCATACAAATTCCAAACTTGCCCCTTCTGTCTTTTATGGCAACTATTTTCATCAATGATACATGGACTGGCCAGTTCTTAGTATTCCCTGCCACAGCTCAAGCCATGTTCTTAAGACTGCTTAGAAAGAAGAAAGGATGAGGGACCATACTCCACAAAGCTGTCATAGTCCATAGCCTTGGCTTGACCAGTTCTGTCGTACTTCTGAAGAAGGCAATCAAGAATCGGAGGTGAGACAGAATATCCCAGACTTAAAAGAGCCTCCCGCATTTCACCTTTGTCAATGGATCCACTTCGGTCTTTGTCAAACCTCTCGAAGATGCCCTGCACCACGCAACACTAACTCAAAACAACACAACTGAAATCTCCATAGACAATTAGTCCTTGAAGCCCTACATTGAAGGCTTGAGTTTCTGCTTGACATGTTGGCCTGTCAACTTCTATAGCACCATGAGTTTCAACAGATCAACTTAACCTCCTATAGCTACTAAACCTAACCTGCTTTTAACGTTACCTAATGTGAACTGCTTCATGGGGCTGTGACCTACATAACCAGTTTTGAGAAACACTCAAGGCAGTGCCATATCCAATAGCTTGAAGCTATGCAGTCCTAAGGTGTGGCACAAACAAGCTTGGTTTGTAAAGTTAGCTCGTGCACTGCCCTTATGGTTAAGGCCTTGTTAAAATGCATAGATACTTGAATTATTAGCCTGATGGTTCATGGACTGCCTGAGTAGAGTCAGAACCCATGGGAGCTCAATATTGAATTGAAGCTAGATTCTAGTCGTGCAGAGACAGGAGAATAGGGAGGACAGTACACCACTATAGAACACTGAACGCTTGTAAGCTGCAAAATCTAGACTGTAAACAGTTCCCCGAGTAAGTAGCAAGTGAGCGGTTATTCAAGCAACATGAATTCCTGAGTACTCAATGTAGGCAATTCATTTCACCTAAAATAAAAAAAAATACAATCCAATAAATGCTTAATACCTTCCAATCTTTCAAGGCTTTCCATAATGATGCAAATTCCTTGGGACCTGCAACACAACCAATGGTATTTCAGCACCTTCTCACATTTCACTAACACATCAAAACGAGTCACTCCAACACGCATTCTAGATTTTGCTTGACTACCAAGTCCAACCATATAAATAACAGATAATAGTCAAAAACGATTCCCAGCTGCACAATGCCCACAAGGTGATTCAATTCTCTCACAAAAATCACGTGGTCCAGAAACTCTTGAAATTGTGGTTGTGAGTTCCCTTGACTGCTCTGTCACAAGAAGACTTCTGTACACATTAATGTCTTTCAACAGTTGTAGAACTTTCTAAAAAGTCCCACTCATGCTGCTCTTTTTTTTCTCCGGGAAAGAGATCCTTCTATTAGTTACCGAACAAAACAGCCATAATGGCGAAGTACAAACTCAGCTCCATAGAAGGGAGTGAGAATCAAGAAACTGAAAAGGGGAAGGATGCTCCTCCCCCTCGGCTGGCCGCTCTGGGAGGAGAAGGCTCTCTCATTGGGGGGGGTGGGGGGGGGGGGGGGGGCCACCACAAAGGTGATCTATAGTGCCAAGTGGGCTCACCACCACTGTCAGTGAGAAAGGGATGGTGATGCCAAATCCTCAGGAAGGCCTCGCGCCGGTTCTGCAGGCAGTCAGAGCCACCTTGAAGCTTCCCCCACTGTCCACAGAGGGTATGCATTATATCAAGCCGGATGGACTCCGCTGGAGAGGTAAGGGTGCCCTCGCTGGCCTCGCTACAAGGAGCTCTCCAGATGTGCCACGCAACAATACTGCTGCAAATATGGAGATGGGTGACTTGCAATCAAGTCCCCCACCATCCTCCTCATATGCCATGGCAACCTTGGCCACAGTGGCCCGAGCAAGTGTGCCACAAGTAACTGTTGTGTGAAAATATACCCAATAAGGGTATTTAACCCAGCCCAAAAAGGGCCACTTTTTTATAATATTTATCTGCTGGCCAACCAGCACCCTGCCCTCATATAAATATGAGGCGCCTCCTATTCCTCTCCATCGACCAACGATCACTCATCGACTGGGCGTCCACTGCTCAGCAGCGTTTTTACCCCCCTTTTTCTGCTGGATTGATTGCCCACTTCAGGACAGCGTTACAGAGTACTTCTGTACCATCTGTTGGCGTTGGAACAGGGCGCCTACAAACTGGCGGAACCCGTCCCTGCCGCTGCTGAACTGAATGTGTTCTTCTGCAATTTTTTCTTCGGCATTTTTCACATGTTGCTGCTGCTGGTCCATGGTGCATACATCTGCGTTTTTCACCACAGCACACTTCTGCGTTTTTCCATCAGCAGCTATCAGCACATAAGCGCTTACATCTCAGCTCTACTTCAGAGATACATCAGTGCTTACTTCTAGGCACTCACATCAGGCTTACTTCAGGATTGACATCTGCGTTCTTGGGACAGAAGCCTTCTCTGCTCGTTCGGAGTCTCACATAGATCTCCTATACTGGACTTCATCTTTTATATACATATCACCATTGCATGCTGTGTGTTTTGCTTTGATCTTTCATATATTTGGTCCTTTGGTCTCTTTTGCCCTCACATGGTATCACAGCGATCGTGAGCAAAGGGATTGAAGACCTCAAGAGTACACAGCATGGATCGTCTACCCTCGATTCCGGAGGATCAGCCTTTCATACCAGATATTGACTCTCCTTATTCTGATATAGATCACACGGAGGATGGGACTCCTCATTCACTGGAGAGCCCTGTTCGAGGTCTTTATTTGGAGACGACCAGCCTACTTTTATCCACTCACCCTCTACACCCTTGGCATATGGTTTTTCTTCTCCGAGCTCATCAGCCATTACTTCCAGAGGAGGATGCATGCCCACAGCCAGTGTGCCAGTATTGGACCCAGGTATTCAGGCTCAACTGGAGAACTCTACTTCTCATTCTAGCTGACAAACTGGACTTCGGTATGGGACTTTTTCTTAAGACGGAAACGTACCTCCTCAGTCGTTCGGAGATCCATCATCATCCCTGTCGATGACCGCGTCAGGTTCGTATGTGCCTTTTAGCACGTATGTCCCTAACTCTACCTGGGTATCTTCTTCTATAGCACAAGTTCAACAAACAGTACCATCAACTACCCTCGATCCCTGGCATTTTGTGAACCCAAATAGAGGAGGGTCTAGGAGTATAATTCACTCTCCGACTTCTGGTGTTCAAGGAGGTAACACTATTTTCTCCTATGGTTCACTTTCTGTTCCTACTAATGTGTTATGGAATACTACCCAAATTCAAACACAAAACCCTCCCTCCCAACCCATATCTCTTCCTACTAGTGTTGGCATGCAGTCATCACTGCCTGCACCTCCTTTGGGTCCTGCGTATGGATTCTACCCATCCCAGTTATCTTTCAACGCTATGCCCTCTGGCACTACGGTACCACCCAGCATTCCGGGGTATCAGGTGGTTTACCAACCCATCTCTCGAACTGGTGTTTTTCCCAATTATGTGCCCTCTCCAAGGTTTGTCCCTCAACCAGGTATTCCACCTATGCTGAGTACCCAAAACTTTATTCCATCTTATGGAGCACCCTCGACAGATCCTTCACCTATGCCTGGTCGTCCTGGTGGACTGTCTGGTTTCCCTCCTCAACACTTACACTCTAGATATGGACACCAGCCTTCCTGGACTCCCCCACCATCTTCCTTTCATGTTTCCATGTCCAGAAATGCTTTCACAAAAAAGACTCGTTTTAACGGGTCTAATTATACAACCTGGGCTAATCTTATGGAACGAGTTTTCACTTCCAAAGGTTCCTGGAACCTAGTAAAGGGATTTGAACCAAAACCCCACCCTTCCCTAGTACCTCCTGAAGTCATCAGCTATTGGGAAGCTAGAAATGCCACTGCTATAGTGGAGCTCATGCAAGGCCTTTTGCCCGAGTTTCATTCACAACTCCAACAGTTCCCCTATGTCTCTGACAGATGGGCACACCTTGCAGAGAGATATGCCTCACGTAATCGTACGCGTCGCATCAATCTTGAGCATCAAATTCAAATTTTCTCTATCAAAGAAGGGGATGACCTAACCGTCAAAGTTGCTGAATATCGACGCCTTAACGTCAAGTTTGCCACCACTGGTTCTGCCAAGTCCCAAGAAGATCAGGTTATCACTTTACTAAACAAGTTTCCGCCTAGCTTCTTTACTTTTGTCACACAGACCATTAGCTTAGAACCTATGCCTAACCTATATGAGTGTGAGTGCCAACTCTTGCGCTTCGCTCGGTTGCATGACCAATTTCATCCCAAGAAGTCATCCTCTTCCTCCACTCAAGAGGGGGCCCTTGTGTCCAATACTACCTCTACTCAAAAAGGACAGCAAGGGAAAGGGAACAGCAACTTAGGAAATCAAGGCAAACCTCTTGGCAACAACACTGCTTCCAAAAATCCTGCTTCAACACCCATTCCCCACTGGCAAAATATTCCCAAAAAGAATAGATTTTGCACTTCTTGCCAGATGCCCAGACATGTTGATGATGAGTGTGTTTTTAAAGCCAAGGAAAATAGAGGCAACACCTCCAACCCCACTACCTTCACCCACCAAGACAACCAAGGTGGTAGCAATGCCCCAAATTGGCGATCCAGAGGGGATAGCAATCCAACACCTACTCTACCAAGCTCCCCTCCAAGGACCCAGCAACAAGGAAATGGTTCTACTTGGCCGCGTTCCTCCGAGTGGCGAGCCAATAGTCAGGTTGCTCAAGCCCCACCTTACCAGTCAATTTCTTTCACCACTCCTGAAGAGATGTCTGACTGGTCTTCCCTTACACCTCATCCCGGCCCCTCGGTCAATATTGCTCAGGTCACATTTAAGGTTGTATCTAGCCACTACTCCAAAAAAAAGAAGAAACAAAGGCCTAAACAAGGCCATCCGCAAGGGAAAGCCTCTGTCTTCATTCAGATTTGTCACTTACCTGACAATCCTTCTGTGCCCATCATTGAGGCCTATCCAACTCTTGCTTGTGGTCATCCTTTCACTTGGGTAGTTGACAGTGGAGCTACTCACCATATGGCACGCAATGCTGACATTTTCATCTCTCAGCGTCCCGTTAAGGGAGAAGTTCGATGTGGCAACAACACAATGATGTCCATAAAATCCATTGGCACTGTCTTATTTGACACCAACACTAGCCCCAACTAAGCTACCTTGGACAATGTCTATCTTGTCCCTAATTTAGGTCTCAACCTTCCTTCTGTATCCTAGCTGACCCAACTCGATCGTGGTGTTTACTTCAACAAACGAGTTGTTGAGGTAATTGATAAAACTACTGGCCTTGTTGTTGCCAGAGGTCAAGCTCAAAAGGATGTTTTGTACCCGATGTCTACTTTTCTAACGGAGCCATCTTCTTCTGGCTCAAAGTTTCATCGGGTTCGGGCATATGTGACCCAAGCTCCCTCCGACATTGAACGACTATGGCACTTTCGCAAATGATACAAGGAGCAAGCTTGAGCCAAGGAGTGAGTTGCTCATTTTTGTGGGCTACTCTTCTGAATCCAAGGCTTACAAAGTTTTTGATCCACAATCAAACAAAGTTTTTCGTTCGTCGGGACGTTGTCTTTGATGAGCGAGACTTACTTCGCCTTCCGCTGCCCATACTAACTGAACAGGATCGCCTTTGGAGAATGGAGTTGTCGAACGCAAGAACAGGACTGTGGTGGAGATGGCGAGGACCATGCTAGAGCATCGTAATCTTCCTCGTCCACTTTGGGGAGAGGCCGTAGCAACGGCTGTCCATACCCTCAACCGATCTCCGACGACTTCAGTATCCCATATGACTCCATTTGAGGCCTACTTTGGCAAGAAACCTGATGTCCCGCACTTCCGTGTCTTTGGGAGTGACGCGTATGTACATATTCCGAAGAAGCAGAGGGGGAAGCTTGACTCCAAGTCCCGCAAGCTTGTATTTGTGGGGTATAATTCTCTTTCCAAGGGATACAGGTTGTATGATCTAGACAGGAACGAGATTGTTGTCAGCCGGGATGTGGTCTTTGACGAGCATGTTCCAGTATCCACTGTCGAGGAGCCGCCACTTCTTGGAGATCCAGGGGAGTCTGATGATGATTCCCAGACCATCATTCCAGTTGATCAACCTCAGCCAGTACAGGAGGTTAAGCCCGCAGCTGGAGTAGAGCCCCCACGACCACAGGAGGCTCCACGATCCGTTCGAGTACCTAGGTGGTTGTTAGACACCCTTCGGGAGTCACGTGTCCAAGGTTGATGTGTACGTACTGTACGTAATGTACGGTACGTATTTGTACGTTGTTCCGTACAGATAAAATTTTTGTGTACGTAAAAATACGTACCATTGTAAAAAATATCAATCTATATGGCATTTCATATCAAAATAAACATAAAAAGATCCAAATACATTTTAAATTGTGAGAGAGACCTACAAGACAATCTAATAAGGTCTTTGCTAATACGCATTTGATTAGTAATCACAAAACCCTTGCCGCATGTTGTAAAACTTGTTACTTTAGAAATCAAACATCAGATACCAAAACCATTTTTCAATCAGATGACAGAGATCAATCTTCAATCACCAATCACCACTCTTAGAAGTTAGCTCTATATAAACTGATGAATCAGTGTTCACACAACAAAAGTCTCGACTCTCATCCATGTCAAAAGGCTGCAAATGCATCAAAACAAACTGAATACAATGCACATACTACATAGCAAGCTGCAACACTACATCATAGAAATGTCCTCAAAAGGCCCATAAGGGCTAGTCCAGAGTCTAGACTCCACAATGAAACGTGATCTAAGAGTCAAAACTCCTCATCAGATGATGATGATGACGATGCACCAGAAGAGAGCAAGTCCCCATCTGTCAAGACATTGCCCTCGTCGTCATACTCAGGCTCTGCCATCACGGGCACATGTGATGATGTGAAAGATGTATCATGAGATCCATGTGCTACATCATCATCTCCTGGCTCACTCTGAGTATGAATGAGAGTGACAGCCTCATTCGCCCGAGTCCGCTGCGTACGAACAGGCAGCTTCCCCCGACGAATGCTCCTCCGTCTAGCGCTCTCTGAATCTACAGCCTCCTCACGCAAAGGTATCGCCAAAGCCCGTGCGCGTGACCTTGTGACACGACGATCGATGCTCTCCAACTCTCTATGAAGGAGTCGTATAATATCTACCTGCTCGTCTCTGACACGCTGCTCCACGTCGCCCTCAGTAGAGGTTGGCACCATCTTCACATGGGTCGGATCTGCCTGTGGAAAAGCAAAATCCGACAAGTCAGAACCACAAGAAATGACTTATATTGAAATGCGTCAAAAGACGTACGACAGTTAAATATACCTGCTTGGGTGCCCCCAAAGCATGATAATCTCGCACGAGCTTCATGTTAGCTCGGCAATACACTAATCGCTCCAGCTGAGCGGTACTAAGTCGATTGCGGATCTTCGTGTGAACCAAGGAGTAGGCACTCCAATTGCGCTCACAAGCACCAGCAGAACAATCCTACGATCACGAATCACGATACGATTTCGGAGTCAAAACCCTTAATGAATCAACCTTTAAAGATGGATGCAATTGTGAAAGAGTCAAGAGTACCTGCGAGAGGATTCGGAGAGCAAGATGAGTCAGCTTTGGAAGACCTTGTCTTCCATAGCTCTGCCACCACGTGAGAGGAAATTTCGTCGCCTCCTCTCTCAAAACCACTGCTCTAGCAAAGGATGGTCCTAGATTGTTCATAAAACTCACCATCTCTGCATCAACCTCAAGTTGCTCATCCTCGTCGTACATTATGTTGATGTACTGGTCTTTCTGCGTGAGCAGAGTGCTCTCACTAAACAGCTCTGGCTTCTTGTAGAAGGGATGAAGCAATGCAGCCATCCCATGAATGGGACGGCTCATAAATGTCCATCGCCGCTCTACAATAGCCAGGATGTCACCACGGCTACAAATTGACAAGCCAACATTCCAACAGTCATTATATAATATAACTTTAAACATATTGTTCATTGTTCCAATGTGCATATTATTTAATATTAATATAATCAACCAAGAACAATATCCAAGTGTACACTCACTGAGACTCCGTCAATGTCGTACAGGTGGCAATATGGCGCTTCATCTCCATGAAGAGATGATAGACCAGTCCAAGAGTAGAGCCCTCCATATCTGTGATTCGGAGGAGGACATGGATAGGCTGCAATGCCACCGTCAAGCTCTGTACCTCTGTCCAAAAGGCCTCGTCAAGCACTTTCCGCTGAATGTATCTAGTGGCCTCTGTCTGTGCATAGTGCATAAACCTCCATTTCGGGTCCACCACAGTCTGTAGTGGGTCCCGCAATCTAAAAAGCCTCTGCAAGACCAAGAACATATAAGAAAACCTGGTCTTCGAGGGTCGCACCATATCAAGTGCACTATGGCTCCTGAAGATGGCCAAAGCCTGATGTTTTTTTCGGAAAAATGTAGTAATCTTCATGGCATCTGCAACATTAGGTTGCACCCATGGCAACTTTCCAATATCCTCCATCAGCAGGTCCAAGCAATGTGCAGCACAAGGAGTCCAAGCAATGCGAGGAAACTCTGCCTCGACCAATTCACCCATACGCTTGCAATTTGAAGCATTGTCTGTCACCACTTGGACCACATTCTCTGGTCCAACATCCAAAATTGCCTGTCTGATGTGGTGATAAATAAACTCAGCACTGATGGATTCTCTTGCCTTTCCTGCATCCACAGCCCGCAAGAAGTATGTGCCAAGACATGAGGACACCAAAATATTGATAATGTGTCGTCTACGCATATCACTCCAGCCATCAGATATGATGGTGCACCCAAAAGACTGCCATCCTGCCTTGACAGGTACCAATGCCTTGTCTATCAAGGCTTTCTGCTCTTCAAGCATCGTGGTACGCATTTTGTTATACTCCACCCCGGACCACGAGTCTGTGTGGCCAACCTCTGCTATGGCCCTCACCATTCTCTTCCATTGATCAGTCCTCAGTACATTGAAGGAGATGTTGCACTCCACAAGAGTGCAAGCAATCTCCATCTCAGCCACTTTTTGTCTCTCTTTCACCCACGAAAGAGATGACACACGTGAAGGCAAAGTACTCTGTCTCAGCACATGTGCATCATCATCCTCATCACCCTCCTGCATGACACGGGCCCTCTTTCTGCCCCCTGTAGACTGGCTATCCTGTGTGGAAGAATCACCCATCTCCCCCACAAGCGCATCATGAAGTGCATCTTGAGTGTGCTGGCTGCCCCTTACCTTCTTTGAACCCTTTGTTGTTGATGAATTCTCAGCAATGAGCTTGTCTTTGATATCCTGCAAACCTGCTTGCACCCACCACAATTGCCGGTGGTGCCAATACCTGTCAAGTGTATCACGACACGAGAAATTGTGCTCGTGAGCTCGAAGTTGCAATACTTGCACTGCCATCTACGCGTGCCAGAACCAGCTTGGGTCGGCGTATTAATAACACGGATGACATTCGTGTGCTCCTGCCAGTAGGGGTTGCATGGCTTCAGCATATTGGATCCTGGAAGCTCTGTGACACAAACAAAGAGAGAGAGAGAGAGCTTAGAGCAGAGTACATACTCCAAAGGAAGAAAGAGAGAAGAGAGAGAGAGGGAGAGCGTAGAGCATACTCCAAAGGAGGAAAGAGAGAGAGAGAGAGAGGGAGAGGGACCCCGGACTCGGGAGGGAGTGAGAGAGAGACGAGATTAATCATGTAGTACATTGGCAGAGAGAGAGAGAGAGAGAGAGAGAGAGAGAGAGAGAGAGAGAGTACAGTACGAGACAGAGATGCATCGTGAGAGACCAAGGCCATGAGCGAGAGAGCGTGTGAATTACCTGGTTGCAATGTGCACAGTTGCAATGTGCACAGTGTGCAGAGACGGAGCGAAACAGAGCACTGTAGGCGAAACAGGCGAAATTCCAAAACAAGGCCAAAATCGCACGTTGAAGGTCAAAAAGGGGGTTTTTTTTAAAAAATAAACGTACGGATCGATCCGTACGCGTACGGATCGATCCGTACGCGTACGGATCCGTACAGTACGTTCCGTACGGTGCGGATCGATCCGTACGTACGTACGGATGCAACCTTGCACGTGTCACGGAGCTACCCTCCGAGTGGACCACAGAGGACAGCCCTCGAAGATCACATAGAGTCCGAGATAAAAGCAACACAGCGGAGCTTCTTCAGGTGAACTATGCTTTGATGTCTTGTATTATGCGGGACAAAGAACCCACTTCCGTAAAGGAAGCCCTTTCACAGGATACTTGGAGGAAAGCCATGCAGGTGGAACTTGATGCCATCGAGAAGAACCACACTTGGGAGCTGGTACCGAGGCCGTCGAAGCGGTCAGTCATTGGTGTCAAATGGGTCTTTAAGACCAAATATGCGTCTGATGGGTCGGTGGACAAACACAAAGCCAGACTTGTGGCTAAAGGTTATGCAGGCATCGACTACGAGGATACCTTTGCACCGACAGCACGGATGTCCACGATTCGGACCGTTCTTGCCCTTGCTTCTTCTCAGAGGTGGCCCGTGTATCGAATGGATGTAAAATCTGCGTTCCTTAATGGTGACCTGCAGGAGGAGGTGTATGTTGAGCAGCCTCCAGGCTTTATTGTTCCAGGAGATCTGAAGGGATGGTTTACAGGTTACGTAAGGCCTTGTATGGTCTTAAGCAGGCTCCCAGGGCTTGGAATCAGAAGATTGATTCCTTCTTTATTTGGACTGGATTTCAGAGATCGGTTGCAGATCCAAACCTGTATCTCTTTCGGGAACGCGACATGGTTACGCTTATCATCCTTTATGTGGATGATCTCATTCTCACTGGCGGTCATGTGGAGCACATTAGAGTGACGAAGGCTGCTTTGTCAAAGGAGTTTGAGATGACCGACCTAGGCTTACTCCACTTCTTTTTGGGATTGGAGATCTGGCAGACCCAGAGGGGGTTTTTCGTCTCTCAGCAGCGGTATGTTCATGAGTTGCTTGAGGCCTTTGGAATGGAGAACTGCAAGCCTATTACTTCGCCGATGGACCTGAACACAAAGTTAACCGTTACTGAATCCTTGTAAGCCAGTTGATGCCTCGCAGTACCAGAAGTTAGTTGGTTCATTGATCTGGTTGCTGAACACCAGATTGGACTTGAGCTTCTCCGTAGGGCTATTGAGCTCTTTTATGCAGACGCCATTGAAGTCTCATTGGGACGCAGGATTGCGGATCTTGCGGTATCTGCAGAGTATGAAGGATCAAGGACTCTTTTACACAGGAGGGGATGGAGTCAGGCTCCAAGGTTGGGGTGACTCAGATTGGGGAGGAGATCCAAACACGAGGAGATCTACTTCAAGATACAGTTTTACCCTCGGCTCAGGAGCAGTTTCTTGGAGCAGCAAGAGGCAGCCAACTATTGCCCTTTCTTCGACAGAGGCAGAGTACCGGGCTGCTTGTGGTGCTGCTTGTGAGGTTGTGTGGCTGCGGAGGCTGCTAGGCGAGATTGGGTTTCCATAGAAGGAGCCCACAGTCATCCAGTGCGATAACCAGAGTTGTATAGCTATTGCTCGGAACCCGGTCTTCCATGCCCGGACCAAGCACATAGAGATACAGTATCACTTTGTACGTGAGAAGATCTTGGCTGGTGACATCTTGCTACTTTATTGTTCGACGGAGGACAATGAGGCGGACCTCTTCACGAAGTCTTTACCTCAGGCTATGCTCAAGCGGCACTCCAACTCCCTTGGGTTGATTTCCCAGCCAGGAGCTGAGAGGGGGTGTTAGAAGTCGTCTCCTGTCTATATTTATACACCAGGGCCTCTGTTGTGGGTGTGCCCGCCCTGTATAAGGTGTTTTATCATTTTTCCTCTCTCCCCGTATTTTTTCCATTTTTTCCATGGTGTGGATGGATGCCAGATGGTTGGCAGGAGCACTTAGTGGCTGGCCGACTCTCCTTTTAGCACTCGTGTGACTGGCCGACTGCCCATCACCAAGCGTGCAGAGTATTTTATTGCTGGCCGACTTGCTGTATGCAATCGTGGACTTCATTTATTGCTGGCCGACTGCTAATGCAGTCGTGGAGTGCTTTTTCAGCAGGCCGACTTCATGCATGGGGCATATAAATAGGCCCCATGCCCCCCACCATTGTATCATTCAGTCTTTTGCGAGATCTTGTGTATAGAGAAGAGTTTACACACCTATCTCTCTATGTTTCTTGTGCTGTCTATTTTCTGCATTTAATTGCTCTTGTTAACCCAAGTTTGGTTATCATTTCCGCTGCATATTCTGACAATCGCAGCCGCCATTGCCACCGAGCAATTGGACCAAAACCAAGATAAAAATGGTCCAAAGGCTAAAAATAACACTACCAAGAAGCGTCCCTTCAAACTGAGAGACTATGGTCTCAGTCCGGAGCTGAAAAAGTAATATATGAGTGAGGGAAAATACTTTACTTGTGGTAGCACCTAGCATATTGCAAAGGCATGCCCAAACAAGAAGAAGCGTGATAATGCAAATGCATCAAAGCCTAATGTGCATATGGTTCGGATGTGCAGGGCAACACTTCACATGATAGCAAAAACAGGGTTGTATGTAAAGCTTGGGAACAGCTCAAGGATCAGCCCGCTTTGTTCATGTTTGATGATTGTGCATCTGAGAATTTCATATCCACACAGTTGGCAGCTGCTTTGGGTATTGAAGTGGAGAACATGGGTCCTCAAATTGAAGCAGGGGCTACCTTTGTTGGTAGAGAAGTGCAGGTCATGCCTATTTTTGGCAAGTTGCGCATACACATTCAAGGTTATGTGGATCATGAGGATTTTCTTGTGGCACCTTTGAATGGCTGTGATATATTGCTTGGAAAGCCTTGGTATACACGTATTGATCCGTGCAAAGCTTACAAGACCAACAGGATCACCTTCATGCATAAAGACCGAGAGCATGTAATTGATGATGGTGAAGAGGGTGATACCATCCCCTTGTATCTCATGTACAAATTAAGAAAGTAATGAAAAAGAGTGTTTTTGCGTACTTGATTTTTATACGAGATCATGTTGAGAAAATTAATGTACATGTGAACACTCTTAGTAATTATAGGCTGAAATTTTTGCAAGAGCACAATGGAGTCTCTATCCCCCACAATGGACTTCGGCATTCCATGATGCTTACTTTTGCAAGATATATTTTAACCATATGCTCAGTCTTGATGGTCTTTTTGACCGGCAAGAAGTGAGCTTGCTTGCTAAACCTGTCCATAATTGTCCAAATTAATGCTTTTCCCATTGATGCTAAATGGGTAGATGAAGAGTTCTTCAGAGATTGCCCGCATGTACTTCATACATATTTCGATGCTTTTCAGTCGCGGAAAACTATTTAGAAGCCGGGAGGAATGTCACCATTTGGCCACCCAATTGGTCCACCCGTGCTTTCTCATCATGTATGTACATTCAACTAGTGTCCATGGCAGTTCTATATGCCGGGGATTGATGTCACTCATGTGATACTGTGGACTTGGCTTTCCGTTGGGACTTGTGCCTCTGTGTACATGCTCGGAAATGCTTGGTGCATTGGTGTTCCATTGACCTCATGTTCTTGCCTAGAGCACGTCTATTTTGGTATAGTCTCATGAACGGGGATTGTCCATACCAATGTTGCATTGCATAGCATCTTTATGTGCTTGCTTGCAATTGAAATTGCATGCTGTTTTCATGCTTGCTTGACCAATGTGTAGTTCCGAGTAAGGGGACGCCCGCCCACGAACCGTGCGTGTGAAACTGTCTGCTGACATGGTTATGTGGCATGTGATAGGTGGTAAGTATTGGTCATAAACCTAGCCTTAGAAGTTAGCACTAATTTATAAGCGAGTGTGTGCACACTTCATTAAGTTTTGGGCGACCAAAACTCACTTATAAATTATGACCAACCCAGATCCCCTTTGTACAAAGGGAATAACCAGCCATGTGTCCACTCTAGCTTACTCCACAAAGCACCTGCCTGCCACCTACACTGGACAACTCACCACCTCACTCCTCCTCCTCTCTCCCCTTCATGAGCGTTGTTGGGCTGCATTTTCTGCACTTTTCTTCTTTCCAACTCCATTTCCAAGCTTTGCTAAGGTGTTTCTCAAGCTTCCAAGAGAGGTGACCCCAATATCTACATTTACACTCATCAGGGGATGGTTTGCTACCTAGTACTGTATGTCGATGACCTCATTATTTTAGGTTCACATCAAGCCAAAATGGCTAATATCATGGCAAAGGTCAGACAAACTTTTGAGATGACTAATCTCAGCCTTCTCTCATATTTCCTTGGCATGGAAGTGATCCAACATCCTGATGGTATTTTCATGTCTCAACAGAAGTTCTATCTCCAACTCATTATTTCCTACTTTCTTGATGGTGCTATCCCAGTGGCTACTCCATTGGATCCCACCATCAAACTGTCAAAGGAAGTGGACTCACCTCCACATGAAGATCGAGCCTACCGACAAGTGGTTGGAAAACTTATTTGGCTCACAAATTCTCGTCCTGAAATCTCCAATTGCACATCCATTTTAAGTCAGAATTTCAATGCTCCTAAGGGACCTCATTGGAGTTCAGCAATGAGGGTTGTTCGCTATCTAGCAAGTACCTATTTGTATGGACTTCACTACAGTCGTGGGATCACCTTGCGTGGTTACACGGACTCCGATTGGGCTGGTGATCTCAATTCCCAACGTTCTCATGGTGGTTATTTGTTCTCCCTCGGATCTTGACCTTTCTCTTGGTCTAGCAAAAAGCAGGACACCATTACAGGTTCTTTAGCAGAAGCCGAATACCAGGCCCTCTATGACGCCACCACTGAGGCTATGTATCTTCGTCGGCTTCTTTCCGACATGCACGTCCCCATCGACACCACCTCTACCATCTTCATCAACAGTTAGAGTGCGATTGCCCTTGCTGGCAACCCTATTTTTTCTAACCGTACCAAGCATGTGGGTGTCCATTTTCACTTTACCAGGGAACAGGTTAAGCTTGGTACCATCCGACTCCAGTACATTTCCACGGCAAACAACCATGCAAACATCCTTACGAAGTCCGTCAACTATCCCATTCTCGAGCGTCTTCGCAATCGGATCGGCATCGGTCCACCACCATCATCCTCCGCACATTGAGAGGGGGATCTTCCTCTCCCTTCATATTCTTTATCATTTTTGTATCGGGCACATGAGTTAGTGAAAACCCCATGAGGGCATGGCTCATGTGAAAACCCACTACATTGCATTTTTTTCCCATCCTGCAGTCCCTATGCACAGCATTCTGTTTTTTGTGTTTGGGCTGCATGTATGAATGAAAACCCAAAAATGGGCATTCATGCATGTGAAAACCTCTTGCATTGTGGCATTCTTCCAGTACCTCTCAATCCCAGAAGCCTATACTCCGATCTCAAATCACATGAATCTTCATCTTCAACAACCAAATCCTTTTTTTTCCATCATCTTCTCTCATGATCCCTTTTTGGTCTGAGAGGGGGTGTGTGAAAATATACCCAAAAAGAGTATTTAACCCAACCCAAAAGGGCCACTTTTTTATAATATTTATCCACTGCTCATCAGCGTTTTTATCCCCCTTTTTCTGCTGGATTGATCGTCCACTTCAAGACAGCACTACAGCGTGCTACTGTACCATCTATTGGCGTTGGAACAGGGCGCCTACAAACTGGCGGAACCCATCCCTACTGCTGTTGCTAAACTGAACGTGTTCTTCTACAGTTTTTTCTTCAACATTTTTCACATGTTGCTGCTACTGGTCCATGGTGCATACATCTGCGTTTTTCACCACAGCACACTTTGCATTTTTCCATCAACAGCTATCAACACATAAGCGCTTACATCAACGCTGACATCTCAACTCTACTTCAAAGATACATTAGTGCTTACTTCTCGGTGCTCACATCAGGCTTACTTCGGAATTGACATCTGCATTTTTTGGGACAACAACCTTCTCTGCTCGTTCGAAGTCTCACATAGAGCTCCTGTACTCGACTTCATCTTTTATATACATATCACCATTGCATGCTATGTGTTTTTCTCTGATCTTTCATATATTTGGTCCTTTGGTCTGTTTTACCCTCACAACTGTGGAAGGGGACCCGATCCGTAGTGAAAATGCAAAGAATCCACTGCCAAATCTGCTAAGCCTTCAGGCAATACCAAAGGCAATGATGCTAGGACTCCTAGAGATGGCCGCGCCTCAAACAAACTGCTAGTCTATCTCCGATGGCCAGTCAAGCGCCAACCGCCAAGCTGTGATGTGCTAGCTGCCCCTCACTATCATAAGGATCATACCATGTCTACTCCCCTGCATCCCACTGGAGTTGCGTGCGAGGACGCAACCCTCCCAAATCCATAATTGCCACCTTGGCTGGTGCAAGGTCTATGTGCCAGGACGTCCAAAGGTATGGCATGTCTCGTGAACACTCCCAATCACTACGAGGGGGGAGGGGTCCCAGACCAAGGCGAGCCACTCCGAGGGAGTGAAAGAGTCCATGTCAAGGCTAAGTCTGTCCCTACCTCGTTCTCCTCTCCTTGACCTCGAGACTACTGTCTAAAATTAAGTCAATCTTTGAGTGACCGAGCGGGGCCCATACTCAAAGCAATACATTCTTCAAATTGAAAGATGCAACTACACATGGTCCAGTGTTCAGTGTTGATTATTCCGGATTTGCAAAAGCCATTCAATGTGGAATGTGATGCATCTAAAAATTACATGGGAGCTGTCCTAAATCAAGAGGGACATGCCGTAGCTTATGAGCCGTAGATTGCATGATACAGAGCTCTCTTTTGGCATTTACGAGAAAGAGCTCCTCGTTGTAATTCATGCACTTACCATATGGAAACATTACCTTCTTGGGGTTGATTTCACTGTGAAAACAGATCACCAGAGTTTGAGGTATTTTCTTTACCCAAACTAAAGTATCGGAGAAGCTTATGAGAATGGCCAATTTCCTCTCTATGTTTCATTTTCAGATCTTGCACAGTCCAGGGAAGAAGAATGTGGTGGCAGATGCATTGTCAAGAAAGCTATATGTAGCAACTATCTCGATTGCCTCTCGTGGAGACTTGTACAAATGCTGATTTTGCTACAATTTTGGAATGATTTGATAGCTGGTCATGCACATGGCTCATATATGATCAAAGAGTTATCTCATGAAAGATAATTGCCTATATGTAGTGTCTGACATAAGGCAAAAGATTTTGGATGAGTGCCATGCTTCTCCATATGTTGGTTATAGAGGCATACTGCCTACTACGCACATGATTGAGCGCTACTTTTTTTATCTAAGTATGTGAAAAGACACAAAGGCACATATACGTGAATGTATCCCTTGTCAAAAGGTGAAATTCGATAGGCAAAAGTCACTAGGTTTGCTAAGCCATTGCCTATTCCCACGCAACCATTACAATGGATTTCATTATGGACTTGCCTCGGACCCAACAGGATAATGATGCTATTTGGACAATTGTAGACACATTACGCAAGCAAGCTGACTTCTTGCCGGTCAAAAGACCATCAAAGCTGAGCATATGGTTAAAATACATCTTGCACAAGTATTCAAGCATCATGGAATGCCGAAGTCCATTGTGAGAGATAGAGATCCCAAGACTACAAGTCTCTTTTGGCAGGCCTTATTTGATAATATGGACACCAAATTGGACTTCTCATCAACTTATCATCCTCAAACAGATGGGCAAAGTGAGGCTACAAATTCAACTGTGTTGGATCTCTTGAAATATTATGTGGCAGATCAGAAGTCTTCTTGGGAGAAGTACTTACCGCTTGTGAATTTTGCATACAACAACACGGTGCATGCATCCACGGGAAAGGCCCCGTTTGAGATTGTTTATGGTAAGATGGTTTTGCCACCCATCCTTCGCACAAAGGATGAGATATTTGCAACCGATGAGTATGTAAGTGACTTCGATATTGCTTTTGCTCAACTTTTATGGTAAGATGGTTTTGCCACCCATCCTTCGCACAAAGGATGAGATATTTGCAACCGATGAGTATGTAAGTGACTTCGATATTGCTTTTGCTCAGCTTTTGCTCAAGTGCAGACAGCCACTACAAGCTCACAAGACAAGCATAAAAAGGATGCTGACAAGCATATAAGGCAATTCAATGTTCCATATAACCATGTCAACATACAGTTTCACACGGATGGACCAATTGGGTGACCAAATGGTGACAAGCAAGGAGTGCAAGCCGTCCCTAGGTGGCATATCCAACCTTGCCATCCCTTGGCACCACGAACACGTGGGGTCGAGAGAGAAAGAGAAAGCGGTTCTTCTAAGAGCTAAACCATCCACTTGCCAACTCCAAATCTGGGACATACTTTGGTGCCATAGAGATACACCGCCTCGACATTGATGCTCTACACTCCAATTATGAGGAAAGTGACATAGGATGAACGCTGCCCATTTCATTGTGTATGTACAATGCCATGTAGTCTGCAAAGCATGTTCCACTTGGCAACCATTTTTTCCATTTTCATGTGTTTTTGACATCCAGTTTACTCCTGGATCATATGTATCATTTTTTATCTCATATACCCTTTACATTTTTTGCAGACATTATATAATCTTTCCTTCCTTCCTTTCCTTCTCACACACACGAGCACTAAAAACAAGGCAAAACATGTGAAGCTAACCTAACTTTTTGGAATCCTTGGACCCAAACAGGTGGATCATCAGTCGAACAGTTCGCAAACTGAAGGGCTGTCCAGTAGAGAGCGTCCTCTGGAGCTCATACTCGTCCGCAAGTCCACTGCCATCTCTGTCTGCGGCCTGAAAAGCTTTGATAATCTCTGGATCGGTGCCAGGAGGGAACTGCGACTGCATGTAGGAAGCCCCATAGGGTTGCTGCGGAGGGTAGCCGTAAGGAGGATAGCCGCCATGGCCAGGAGGACCTGCAGATGGGTATGGGTTATGCTGCATCCAAGGCGATGGAGCAGTGTAGGGCTGTGAGTATGGAGACGATGAAGGCGGAGGTTGAGCGTATGGGGTGCCTGCATAAGGGCCAGATGGAGGTTGGTCATAGCCAGTCTGCTGCTGCCATGAAGGAGGCACAGGAGGGGCTGACGGGCCAGATGAGTGACTCCCCTGATGAGACATGCTTTTTTTTCTGTGTAAGGGCTAGCGTTAGGGTTAGGGTTTCCTGCACTTCCAACGGGCTGCTTGCTATACGGCCGGTGTCGGGTAAGGACTAGCAATGCGTTGAAGCTAGGGTTAGGCTTATTCTCCAAGGGACAGGGTTAGGCCTTCCTGTGCGCAAGGGCTACGGTTAGGGATTTCTTCTTGATGTACCTGCTGCTGAGCAATGGAGCTGGGTTCCAACCCTTTGCTGCGCGTTAGGGTTTGCTTTCAGAGGGCGACCAGAGCTCGATTTCTGGGTAGCAGACAAGCGGAGAAGGCTACAACGAAGAGCTGCGATCCTCTTACAAAGCCTCGGAAGGCTCCTCTCAGAAGTTCTACAAACCTCATTCCCTCGCTTTTAGCCGCTCACAGTTGTTGACCTCCCCCTATTCTGGGCTTTGGCACGTCCATACGTGATCTGAAAGTTCATCGATTTTTAACATATATCATGCCAACTTTTGCCTAGAATGATGGTGAGCCTTGTCTTATAATGTGGATTTGTCAATGTGTGAGTGAAGCGGGGTTTCTTCCTTCACACACCATTAGCATGGAGCTCTCTGGTGTCTAACAAAACAAAGCGAGGATCTGGATGATAGGCTAGCATGCCTACATTCAGAAGTTGCTTTGATGGCTCTTCAGAGATGTTGCTATGACACATGATTTGGCAAGGTTAGCATTATCATTGAGCATATATATGGCGTCATCGTTGTTTCGGAACTAGCCTTAGGGCTTGGCTCCAAGTATGATCTGATTCCAAAGCTATTTGGAGAACCCAATATTGCCTCATATTGACAAGGAGATTATGCTCTAAAAATCATGCATTGTTGGAGTCTTGGATGAGTGTGTTTTTTTTCTCAAACTTGTTTACATTAGGAAATAGCTTATTCATTTCATAGGTTTTGGAAGGGACCTTGATTTTTTTGTCATTTTGCATGATTCCCTTACTTC